>NC_030822.1:40230160-40530808 GCF_001704415.2 Capra hircus | reverse complement strand
ACACACACATATATATACACATTCTTTTCCATTATGGTTTATCATGGGATATTGAATATAGTTCCCTGTGCTTGATAGTAGGACCTTGTTTAAGACAAGGTTTTTTCTTTCTGGCCTAACCACTTGGCTTGCAGGATCTTAGTTCCTTGACAGGGATCAAGCCTGTGCCCCCAGCATTGGAAGCATCAAGTCCTAACCACTGGACCAGGAGGGAATTCCCATAAACCAAGCTTATTAAATGAATCTTAAACTATAATGCTTTTCAATAACCAAATGATGAAATTTATAAATTGCTCCATTATGGGATACTTACTAAATGAAATGGTTTTTTTGGAAGGGGAAATTTAGAAAACATTGGAAAAACTAAAATATGTTTGGTTATGACTATGTGGGAATCTAATATAGTTTAAGGAATAATTTATGCATCAGGCAGGTTGTAGTGGAATTTATTGACTAATCCCCAGCATCTTTTTTTTTTTCTCTCCCAGAATGTACTCTTTATTTTCTTTCAGGTATCTACTTTTCCCCTACATAATCCATATGCTTAAGTAAAAGCTGACCCCACTTCAGCTTTAGGTATGGACTTGTTTCAAAATAGTTTTTTTCACCCCAGCTCACAATAGGAAACAGATTTTACATTATAATCTAGTTGTGAGTATGTGTAAGCACCAAAGTGTAATAAAACAGTACTAATCCTTCATATGTACAATGTAGTTGCAAATATATTTAATTTTTTTCAATGATGAAGACTCAAAAGATTAATTTCTTGATCCATTCTTAGGTTGTAATCCGTCATTTGAAAAATATCGGTGAATGTAGTGCCATTGCTCTTACAAAAATTGTTCAGGGAACCTGCCTCTAAGCCTATTGAGTCATACTATTACTCTGGCCACAGAAATTGGCCCAGGAATAGCTTGTGACCCAATACAAGCAAGTGAAAGGCAAGAGCAGTATTACAGGGGCTTTGACAAAAGATGCTTCCTCACTCTTAAGGAAGAGATAAATATCCTGTGTGCTTGGGAGGCCTGGAATTGCTGCAACTCTAGCTACCTGCATGAGGATAAAGATTTTATCAAATGCCGTTTCTCTTAATGGGATAACTTGGTAATAAATGGATTTTATGTATTAGTTTAGGCTGGCCTAGTAATGAATCTGGTATATAATTCAAATTAGAAATTAAACTTGAAAAATCTTCAGTTTGCCTTTAATTTGCTGAAGATAGATGTGATGGGATTTTTTTTTTTAACTTTTTAAGGTTTAATAAGTCATGTGTTTTGTAGGGGAAATGATCATCCAGAAATAATTTTCTTTCAAAGTTGTCAAGTGCCCTATAAGGTTGTTTTAACTTCTCAGAAAAGTTATGTGTAAACAAAGCAAAATCTGTTATATGACAGTTCACAAGGCTTTCTTGACAAATACTTTTGAGCAAAATAAACCTTTCCCCAAATAAGCTGGGACTGCAGGTTTAAGGTGGTTATCTAATTGCCTACATTTGTCTGTTGTACAAAATGAAGTAAGTCAGAAAGAGAAAAACAAATGTCATATATTAATGCAAATATGTGGAATCTAGAAAAATGGTACAGATCAATCTAGTCCCAGAGCAGGAACAGAGATGTGAACATAGAGACCAGATGTGTGGACCCAGGGGAAAGGGATTGGGTGGGATGAATTGGGAGATAGGTTTGACGTGAATATACTACCATTTGTAAAACATCGCTAATGGGAACCTGTGGTATAGTCCAATGGGCTCAGCTCAGTGCTCTGTGATGCCCTAGATGGGTGAGTTGAGGGTGGGAGAGGGAGGTTCAGGAGGGAAGGGATATAAGTGTGTGTTTGTGTGTATGTATGTATGTGTGTGTATATATATATAGCTGAGTAACTTCATTGTACAGCAGAAACTGACAACATTGTAAAGCAGTTATGCCCCGATTAAAAATAAATAAATGCTTACATTTGACTCCTACCTTCCTAAAAGTCCATAGACATGCTGAAAGAATATCAAATTTAGTCAGAATCCACAGAAACACTAAGAAACAAAAAGGAGTAAAGATGTCATTACTCTCAAAAGTATTTACATTCTAGTGGAAAAGACTAACTGTTAAGTGCTACTAGGTAAATAAAACAGGTTAATGAAGGAGAATATTAACTGAGTTAATCTGAGATGGTCTCCTTGAGAATGTGACATTTGAGCCAAAACCTTAGTGCTAAAAAGGAGCCAGTCAGATTAAAATTGGGGAAAGAATAATCCAGATCGAGAGAAGGCAAGTGCAAACACCCTGATACTGAAAGAGCTCAGTGTGTTTGAGGAATAGAAAGATTAACCATCTGGAATAAAGAGCACTGTTGTGGTGGTAAAAATTTCTCAGAGGTAGGAAGAAACCAAATTGTTTAGGGTGAAATGGCTGCGATTCATGGGGTTGCAAAGAGTCGGACGCGACTGAGCGACTGAACTGAAGGTAAAGTGTTAGTTGCTCAATCATGTAGTCTCTTTGCAACCCCACGGACTAGCCCTCCAGTCTTTATACATGGGATTTCCCAGGCAAGAATACTGGAGTCGGTTGCCGTTCCCTTTTCCAGGGGATCTTCCTGACCCTGGGATTGAACCCAGGTCTCCTAGATTGCTGGTGGAGTCTTTACTGTCTGAGCCACCAGGGAAGCCCCATTTAGGGTTTCAAAGGCCAGTGTAAGGAGTTTGGATTTTGTTTCAAATACAATGGGAAGGCGTTGTGGCTCTCAAAGGGGAGAAGGGCATAGGGGTTAGGTTACCATCTCTAAGGGGTATTTGTAAATGTGTGAGGGCATTGAGGGCTATAACTGCAGTATTTTAGACCCATTTGAGCATTATCACCATTTCTTTTGAAGAGCTCTAAGTTTGGATAATACTGAGACCTTCATATACTTCTGAGGAGACCCAGAACCTTATAGAGACCCCACTTTGGAAAATGTACATGTTAATTGAAACAGTTTCCATCTCCACTCTTAAAACGAAGGAACATATATTGGGCTCTTGTCATCTCATAGAATGCTATGCTGGACTCCTTATGGCACTCTTTTGTGGCACAAACTGGACAGTTACCTAAATTTAGGAACATGCAAAATTGAATAGTGATTATCTTGATTATTTTTTCTCATAAGGAAATATAGTGCAATAATCAAAGGCTTATGATGTATAAAAGTTGCCGTGATTCGGCTTTCAGTATGTTTTTATTGAGTGAAGGGATGAATGTTGAGTCTCCAAACCTCATCTACTAACTCTTAAGTTGGCTGCTAAATGTTGTCCTTTTTGTTGTCATAACACTTCCCCGCCCTTCCCCTGTCCCTCAGCAAGAAGATTTCAGAATTCTTAGAGGGTAGAGAAGCAAAAGGGACTAATCCTTAAGAATTTCACCGTTGGAACTATTTTTTAACTTAATTTTTAATGATTTCAGGACTTCATGTAAAGAAGCCCCTACCTCTTTGCCCAAAATAAAGGAAACTCTGGTCTGAATGGTACAGCAGTGGAATTGGCTTGGGAAAACAGAGTAAGATTTTAGTCCAAGACTTTTCTCCATGCTACTAAGACAATATTTAAAAAATCACTCTGGATGTTCATTTCTAGAGCATTTCATAGGTCTTAGGCAATTAATTCTGAAGTAGGTTATATTACCATTTATAGCAATGGAAGAATTAAAATGCCCAACACGAAGTACTTTGGGTTTAGAGAAGGGCCTTCAAAATACAAAATGTTTACTCTTCTACATGTATAAATGAAAAGATTAAACATCATCTCTTATGACTTCTTATATTAAGAAGTATATTGTCAGGCATCAAATGCTTCTGGAGTCTTTAAAAGGCTCCCAGATTCACTCAGCAGTATTCATACACCATTTTTTTCCTCAACCAAGCACTTATTTCAAGAGGCAGTAGTGAGAATCACTCTAGAATACATTCACCCTTACAGCAATTCACTTCACATCCCCCTCCCAGCTTTTAAGTATACATTTGTTCTGTCAAAGCACCGTGAATCAACCAGACAGCTGTCATCAGAACTAAGCCAACATAACATCCCTTTCAGGAAGGCTTTGGAAAAAACTTTCTTTCTGATAGTCACACTGTGTACTTGTTCTAGAAAACAAGTCTACTGTCAAGGTTTCAGTGAAATGTCAGATACAATATAGTGCTCTAGTCTGTTATGTTCTGAGTCTTACTGATTTCACAATACATTGATTACCAATAAGGGTGGTCTCAATATTCCTGAAACATCAGAGAAGTCTAATATTTTTTAAATTGTGCAGCAGAAATAACCTACCTATTCTATTTTTGCTTTATTTAGCATTCAAGGAAAAAAGCAGACTTCCTTCCATTAAGCTTTATGATAAAACATGAGAAATGAATAGTATTTGAAACAAAGCCCTGAAGATCAAGAAACAAAGTCTGTTATGAAAATTATTGAAGAATTGTTTGGTGTGTGTATGGAGCATTTATCTAGTACTTAGTCAAATACTGAAACACAGCTATGCCTTGGCTTTGTATTACATCACTGCCAGTGAAATTCACTCAAATCAGGACGAAGTTGATAAACACATTTCCAAGTCATAAAATACTAAAAACACACTGCTCAAAAAGATTAAGATGAAACCTTTATGTTTTCATTTCCAATTGTATAAAAAATGAATGTAAGCTCCATGGGGGCAGAGACCTTGTTTTTCTTATCTGCCTCTATTTTCAGAGCCTCAAATATGTCTGACACCTAGTAGTTATATCAGTGTTAAAAGTCAACATGGTAGAGATGGGGAAAGTCTAGGTTTGAATCTCCATTCTGACACTTTAAAGTTGTAGAACCTTGGACTAGTCACTTAAATTCTCTTGACCCTCAGTTTCTTCTTCTGTAAAAGAAGAATAATATTTTAGTCTCCGTTTTTCCAGTATGTTTTTTACAAACACCACCAAGCATTTTTCCAGTTTCAGCAGCCACTGTCTGAGGTGTCCTACAATTTAATTCAGTTCTGACACTGTTTACCTGGAGATAGTGTCAGATCCCACTGTAGTCTCAGTCCAACAAGACTCCCCCACCAACCCTCTTCAGGCACCAGTAGCAAGTACAGGTTAAATCGGATGTCCCCATCAACCCCTCTTCAGTTTGCTGGAGTGGCTGACAGAACTCAGAGAAACATTTACTTATATTTACTGGTTTGTTATAAAAGACTCTAACTCAGAAATAGGGTAAAGTATGTAGGAAGGAGGGAAAGAGTGTGGAGTTTCCACGTTCTCTGTGCTCACCAACACAGAACAACTCTTGTTCAAGAGTTTCTACAGAGCTTAATCTGTAGCCTCCCCTACTTTCCCCTTCCCACAGGTTAGTGCCCCATCCTGAGGTTATCTAGGGACCCCACCCTGGGTCACTTCATTAGCATAAACTTTAGTGCTCAAAAGAGACTTCTACTGAAAGACAAAAGGCTCTCCTATCAGAAAACTCCAAGAGTTTTCTTTAGATGGCTCTGTGCCAGAAACCCAGGACTAAGACCACATATATTATTATATCACACTGTTACTTACAGCTCTGCTCTGAGAGTCAAATAAGATATGTATGTAAAGTTACTATAAAATTCTATAGCATTACTTAAAAACCATTATTGTAATACCGACAATGCAATAATAAAACATTGTCTGGTAGAGATCCCTAGTTACATACACATGCACACATATATATAAAAGAGATGCTTTTTACTCATTTTTAATTATGATATTTCTGTGAGGTATGACATCAGTATTAGTTATCCATTGAGTAATACAGTAATTTATTGACCTTAAAAAGCCTTTATTTCCTCACAGTTTCTGTAGATCAGGAATCCAGGTGCAGTTTTAGGTTCAGACTGCTTCAGGGTCTCCCACAGCTGCAAAGAAGATAGTTGGCCAGGGCTACAGTCATTTCAAGGCTCCACTGGGGAAGGATCCACTCCACAGCTCATTCCTGTTGGTTGGATTCCGTTTTCAACAGGCTGCTGGACTGAGTGGGAGGCTACCCTCAACACCATGGCACATGGACCTCTCTGTGGCTGCTTACAACATGCCAGCTGGCATCATCAAAGTGAGCAAGTGAGAGATTGCCAGTAGCACAGGAGTCACGGACTTTTATAACCTAATTTTGGAAGTGTTATTCCACCACTTTTCTTGTATTCATTAAAACAAGTTACTAAAAAAAAAAAGTTACTAGTGAACCAGGATACAGGCTTTCATGAGCTACCAAATCTGCTATTATCTTGATCTTGTACCTTCCAGCCTCCAGAAGAATTGTGAGATACAAATTTCTGTTGATTACTAAAAAAAAAGAAAGTCACTAGATTCAGCCGACATTCAAAAAGAGAGAGCATTACACAAAGGCATGAATACCAGGAGGCAGAGATCACCTTGAGCCATTTTAGAAGGCTACCTTCTGCAGGCTCAGAGTGTTCAAGTTCCATTCCAAATTACATCTGCCTGACTACAAACCCCATAGTGTTTTCATCTACTATTCTATCTACAGTTTTGAGTCTTGAAGCATGAGCCTGAGTTTTCAAGGTAACTAAGGCAGAGTTGTTTAAAAAGAGAAAAGCATGACCTAAGATTTAATAAGCAGAGTTGGAATTTGGGGGATTCCCCAAAAGTCAGAGTTTAGAAGGAGTCACAATGGCAGAGGTAGAGTCAGACTTCAGTCTCAGAGCCAAACGATAAAAGGAGTTGAGGGGTGGTGTGGGGGAGTCGTAGAGCAATGTCCTAGAGCAACCATAATGGGTAACTGGGGAACGGAATTTGAAACCTTCAGTTGGGTTGGCTTCTCAGTTCACTTTCAAAGCTAAGGTTATCTTGAAATAGTATTTTCCCCTAGACTGTCACAGTGACTCCAGAAACTTCGGGCAGATAAATCAGGCAGTGTACCTCAGGTGGCTACATCCAGGGAAGGAAACCTCATTTCACATCCACAGTATCAGTCACTGATATGCACTGTCCAAGACTGCATTTTATCCCTTCCTCACAATCATCAGAGCAAACTGTGATAAACAGAAACAACCTCGGGCACAGAGAACAAGAAATACGAAGATGAGAACAAAATCAAGAACCATCAAATACCCAAGGAATACCAATAACCATGAAAGGTGATACCAGTCAACCAACAAAAGAACTAACACTCAAGCAGGTAGTTACTAGAATAAACAAAGGAGGATCTCGGAAACAATAATTACTGTTTACTTAGTGCATACTGGGTGTGGTATCAGGCATTGTTCTCACTTTTTTTTAAAGTTAGTACTTATATTGAATATCCCCAGAGGACTATGAGAGAAATGGCATCTAACTTAGATGAAAAACAAGTAGTTAAAGATGATTTTTAAAAAATTAAAAGATGGTCTAAACAGTAAATTGGCACTGATGGAGAGCCAAACTGAAATAATAAGCTGAAGAATCATTCCAAAAGAACAAAGATATGAGGGAACAGTGATTTAAGAAACCTGCAAGATGAGTACTGAGATTTCAGTATTTCTCTCATAGTTCCGAAGAAGAGAGAACAGAATTGTAAGGCAGCAATAACTGAAAAAATGAGAAAAATTCCTGTATGATTTGTGTAGTTTAAGAGAAATGTTTAATGCCATTCCTATTTTTAAAAATCAAACATGTAAGTGTATCTTATTTTTATTTTCCCGGTTGCATCTGAAATTTTACCACTTTTTATTACATGTCCTTCCCCACCCCAGCCCCACCCTGAACCTCACAGCTTGTGGGATCTTAATTCCCAATGTTAGTCTCTCAGTCCTGTCTGACTCTTTGCCACCCCAGTAACCCACCAGGCTCCTCTGTCCATGGAATTCTCCAGGCAAGAATACTGGAATGGGTTGCCATTTCCTTCTCTAGGGGATCTTCCCAACCCAGGGATGGAATCCAGGTTTCCCACATTGCAGGTAGATTCTTTGCCAGCTGAGACACCAGGGAAACCCCTATTAAATGTATTTCAAAGTCATATACTATATGTTTTCATGATAATTATGCTTTATTTAGCCTTCTGTTTTGAAACAGATTTAGGTTTACTGAAATGCTGCAAAAATGGTACAAATGCCCTTCACCTAGATTCCCATCTAGGTTAACATATTGTACATTGTACAATTATAAAAATTAATAAATTAACATTAGTACAATGCCATTAAACAACAAATTATACTTTATATAATCTAGGAGGAAAAATAAGTCACTGATGATTATTATATATAGATACATACAAAACAAAGGAAAAGGTTGCTACTACATTCTTATCTCTATAACATCTCCAGGTTCTGTTTACAGTATTGTTCTATTATCATCTATTCCATACTCATTTTGCCAGCATCCGTAGCCGGTTGACCAGGTAGGTGGTGCTAGTGGTAAAGAATCTGCCCGCCAGTGCAGGTGATGCAAGAGACAAGGCTTCAATCCTTTGGTTGGAAAGATCCCCTGGAAAAGAAAATGGCAACCCACTCCAGTATTCTTGCCTGGAAAATCCCATGGACAGAGGAGCCTGGCAGGCTACAGCCCATGGGGTCACAAAGAGTTGGACATAACTGAGTGACTGGGCACATACACACACATAGCTGGTTGAACTTTTCTTATGATGTGGCGATCTTCATCCCTGAGGAATGAGTCCTTGGTGGTTCTATTAATATTTGAATTGGATTGCTGTAGTCTCCTATTGACTTTTACCACTGTATATGGGCTTCCCCAGTGGCTCAGCAGTAAAGAATCTACCTCAAATGCAGGAGACACAGGTCCAGTCCCTGGGTCGGGAAGATCCCCTGGAGAAGGAAATGGCAACTCACTCCTGTGTTCTTGCCTGGGAAATCCTATGGACAGAGAAGCCTAGCAGGCTACAGTCCATGGGGGTCGCAAAGAGTCAGACATGACTTAGTGATCAACAACATGCCAGTACTAGTAAGTGACCTGGCTTTGAGACCTTATCCTTGCTTCCGTTATGTTGTAGCAGTCAGATTTCCCCTTGATAAAAAGGATAAATCATCTCAACAAAGCTGTAAACTCTCCTCCCCTCCTTTTATTCCAGTGTCAAGAAGAGTCCAAAATAATTAACGAGGCATATAAACTTTCAATTAATTGGAACCATTATTGGATTTTTAGGGGAGAATATTCTTTCCTTGAACCTTTAAATAGGCAGAGCTCAAAGTCACAGGACTAGAAATTCACAAGACATTTTGTGAGTGGATCCGTAAGTACTAATAGAGTTGTCTGTCTCATTCCCCAGCTTGCAAATCATTGACAAAGGAGAAATTGCACTGTGTTTTGGTTGCTAGTTCACAACACATAATGCTGTGGGACGAGTGTTGGCAGTTTTTTTTCCTGTAAAAGGCCAGATAGTAAATAATCCAGGCTTTAGCCTTAAGCACCACATACGGGATCTGTCATATTCTTTGGTTTTGCTTACAACCCTTAAAAAGTTAAAAAAAAAAAAAAAAAGTCATTCTTAAAGGCTGTACAAAAACAGGATGTGGGCCAGGTTTGACCCTTAGACTATTAATATAATTTGCTAATCCTTGCTGTAGGACACTCCAGTGTTCTTGCCTGGAGAATCCCAGGGACGGGGGAGCCTGATGGGCTGCCATCTATGGGGTCGCACAGAGTCGGACACAACTGAAGCGACTTAGCAGCAGCAGCTGTAGAACAACAATCAAATTTTGCAAAGTATCCCACTCCCTGCTGGTGCTAGAACTGAGTCTTCCAAAGACCTTTGAAGAGTTGTAAAGGCCTGCTGCTTCTGGATGATGGGGATATACAGTAAAATCAGTGAGTCCTGTGTGCATAGTATTCTGGGTCACCATTAACAGATTAACAGCATTGTTCGATAATCCCTTAAATGTCAAGGTAGTTCTCTCCCCTCAACCCTTGTGCACAGTTTTACGCTAGCAAATAGCTATATACCCCTTTGGGGGAAAGACTGAGAAAAAGATTTATACATCATACTTTGGATGGTATACTGATAACAAGGTCCTTTCTCAGAGGTGCCTGTCACACTGTGTATTCAAGCCTCCAGGTCTGTGAATTTCCCAGGACTAGGAAATGGGTAAGGGCTATTACTCTTATGGTATCTCTAGTCAGACCTCTGTCTTCCCAGCCTAGAATTCTTTGACTGCACAAACATTTAAGTCTTTAGGGATCTCCTCGTGTATTTTGGTACTGGAAATTCTATGATCAGTTAAGCACCACCGAAGATTTCTGTAGGCCAATGCTTTCAGTTATTCCTCTGTTACTACTTTGTATTGGTGAGTGTGACTGCCATATTTATGGTGGTTATGTTCTGCTCTCTGACCTCTGCCACCTCAGGATCTCTCACCTTCACTGAAATTCAAAAACCCATTTCAGTGGCATTTCCATGACAGTACATGCAGCCCTTATTCCCAGGGGACAGCCATTACAGTTACATTCAGGGAGCCTAGTGCTGTTGTTACCAAAGTATTTCTTCATTCTTGGGTGAAGAAAGAGTGTGCTCTAAGCTTGTTTGATCTAATACAAATAACAACTCTCTTCAATGTTGCTTTCTTCACAAAACTTTGAAGCTTGTCTTCAACATTGACTCAAGAAATTTATGGCAACCCAACTTTATTTAGTTTCAGTCACCAGTCTAGTTTTTAATTAACCAACTGAGCATAACCAGACCCACTCCTAGATACCCAAACTAGTACTTTGACTCCAAAATCTCTGGTAATTGTTCTCAGATCAATAAATTCTTCTTTCCTTGGTCTTGAATCTTCATAATCTGTTCCTACACATACTTCCCACCTTTTTACTAATGCAGTTTAGCAAATCTTGCCATTGTTCTTGCATGTAATCCTTCTCTTCCTAGATTTACTTTGTAATTGATCCCCTAGAGCACACTAGGGTCTGACTCTGTTTATAAGTTTGGAGTTAGTGAGAGGTTACTGAGTAGAAAAGAGGGGAATTGAGAATTTACATCACTGTGCAAGATGAGGTCTATATTATCTATTACTGTATAACAAATTTCCCAAAATTTTGCAACTAAAAATTATAAGCATTTCACACAGTTTCTATAGGTCAGGAATCTGGAAATGGCATAGCTGAGGGGTTCTTTCTCAAGTTGTCTCATGAGGTTAGTGTCAAGATGTCAGATGAGTCTCCAGTATTCTGAAAGATCTGCTTCCAAAATGACTTACTTGCTTACCTGGCAAGTTAATGCTGGTTGTTGACAGGAGAACTCAGTTCCTCACCATGTGGACTTCTCTGTAATTCTGCTTGAGTGTCCTCACAGCATAGCATCTAGGTTTCTCAGATCTAAGAGGGAACAAAGTGGAAAATGTAAAATCTCATATGACCTAGCCTCAGAAGTCACACACCATCAATTCTACAATATCCTATTAATAGTAGGAGACTGATTATGATAAGGTCTCTGTAGTGTTTCCAAGAAAGGTAAGACCAGCCTCATCAGGGCAAGAAGGGAGCTGCTTCTGCAGGCAGGGAAACACTCCAGAGTTTGGCAACATACGGTACCATTTTTGGAATACCGCACTTTTCTAGTCAGTACCCTAACTCTGTCAGTACCCTCACAGAGATCGAATGAAGCTGTTAATCCTACCTCTGTTGTAATTCAGCATTTTACTGAAAAAGATTCTGCTTTTAATGGTGTGTTAGACCTGTGGCTATAAGAGATAAGGAATGTTTTTAGGACAGTCAAAGAAAAACCCTGGTTTTTTTAAACATATCTTGAGCTAAAAATTGAAATCTAGAGCCTATAATTTTCTTTAACTTTTCTACCACAGATAGGAGCAGCTGACACTATCCCTGCCCTTGTATTCCTTGAACCTTCCATAATGGTCTAATACAACAGCCAGCTGGTCCACCAAAGACTTGCCTTTAGTAGGTACTTCATTCCAGATGACCCAAGATGGTAACTTTCTTAAAGCAAAAATGTAGTATGTTTTCTCACGTAACTGAAAAGTCTTTGGATAGACCTGAATCCAGGTACTCAAGTCTCATCAATAAGACTCCATCCCTTGCCATCTCCTGGTTCCAACTTTCTCTGTTGTCCTTATTCCCAGAGAAACTCTCCATGCTATGGCAGAAATGGTCTCTGACTTAACATTTTAGTAACTTAGCAATCCATAGATGATAATTTTTTATTGTGGCCACTCCATGCTGCATGTGGGATCTTAATTCCTCGACCAGAGATTGAATCCATACCCTCTTCAGTGGAAGCATGAAGTTTTAGCCACTGGACCTCCAAGGAAGTCCCCACAGATGATGATTTAAATAACTATTTCTCCATTAAATATAATGGATTAACAATGTCCACTAATAGTAACCAGATCTTCACTGCCTTCAGATACATCAGGTCAGATAATAATTCTCACATTCCCATTTCCTGGAAATTCAGTTGTTTACAACTTTTCTTAGTGTTCATCAAACAGTGTTCAGTTGCATAATATAGAATCCAGCCTAGTATAGGCAAAATGAGATTTAAACAAGAAATCAAGTACTTACAAAACCGCTGAAAGGACTAGAGGGGCGAGCTCTAGAGCCAACTCCTTGGAACAACCTCCAGCTCTCACAACCACTTGATTTCTACCGTGATTAGAAATGTTCCCGCTAGCATTGCTGTAGGCAACCGTTGCCACTGATGCTCAACACAGAGCTGCACTACCTCTGCTGCCGCCTATGCTGCTGCTACTCTTTTAGGAAAATTGCTAGCTCCAGAATCACGCATACCACCTCTGTCAGATCTGCACAAGCAAATTAGATCCCGAGTATCTTTCTGTGTCCTCACATGGTTCAGTTCTGAATTCATCTCTCACATGATAATATCAAACAGAATCATATCAGGAATCTTAACTGAAAGACTCTAGGAAATGCCCTTTATCAGCTATGCAGCTTTTTCAGATTAGGAAGTGATTCTTGGGAAGTGATTAGAATCTAATTTTTCAGATTCAGTTCAGTTCAGTTGCTCAGTCGTGTCTGACTCTTTGTGACCCCATGAATTGCAGCACACCAGGCCTCCCGGTCCATCACCAACTCCCAGAGTTCACTCAAACTCACCTCCATCGAGTCGGTGATGCCATCCAGCCATCTCATCCTCTGTCATCCCCTTCTCCTCCTGCCACCAATCCTTCCCAGCATCAGAGTCTTTTCCAATGAGTCAACTCTTCACATGAGGTGGCCAAATTACTGGAGTTTCAGCTTTAGCATCATTCCTTCCAAAGAAATCTCAGGGTTGATCTCCTTCAGAATGGACTGGTAGGATCTCCTTACAGTCCAAGGGACTCTCAAGAGTCTTCTCCAACACCACAGTTCAAAAGCATCGATTCTTTGGCACTCAGCTTTCTTCACAGTCCATCTCTCACATCTATACATGACTACTGGAAAAACCATAGCCTTGACTAGATGGACCTTTGTTGGCAAAGTAACGTCTCTGCTTTTGAATATGCTATCTAGGTTGGTCATAACTTTCCTTCCAAGGAGTAAGCATCTTTTAATTTCATGGCTGCAGTCACCATCTGCAGTGATTTTGGAGCCCCAAAAAATAAAGTCTGACACTGTTTCCACTGTTTCCCCATCTATTTGCCATGAAGTGATGGGACCAGATGCCATGATCTTTGTTTCCTGAATGTTGAGCTTTAAGTCAACTTTTTCACTCTCCTCTTTCACTTTCATCAAGAGGCTCTTTAGTTCCTCTTCACTTTCTGCCATAAGGGTGGTGTCATCTGCATGGATTAGGAGCATCCAACTACAGCTTCCATAGCATTTTGTGTACATCAGATAATATTAATCTGTAGAATTGTTTGTTATGTCTGCTATATTTGATTGAGAGTTCTTTAAGAATAGACATTAAATTTTATTAATATTTAGGTACCCAGCATTAATCATTGCCTCTCTTAAATATAATCTCACAATTAAATACACTACTGTCTTACAGAATTTTTTGAAATATTCGCTAAGAACCTCTGTATGTCCAAGTATAGACTTGCCCTACACAATCCCTTTTTCAGGCAGTCTACTTATTTCCTCCACCATTGTTGTCCTTAGGTCGATAAGTCTTGTTCGACGCTGTGACCCGATGGACTACAGCACACCAGGCTTCCCTGTCCTTCACTGTTTTCCAGAGTTTGCTCAAATTCATGTCCGTTGAGTCAGTGATGCCATCCGACTCATCTCATCCTCTGTCACCCCCTTCTTGCCCTCAATCTTTCCCAGCACCAGGGTCTATTTCAATCAGTCGTCTCTTCACAACAGGTGACCAAAGTATTAGAGCTTCAGCATCAGTCCTTCCAATGAATATTCATGGTTGATTTCCTTTATGATTGACTGGTTTGATCTCCTTGCTGTCCAAAGGACTCTCAAGAGTCTTCTCCAGCACCACAGTTCAAAAGCATCAATTCTTCGGCACTCAGCCTTTCTTGTGGTCCAACTCTCACATTGATACATGACTACTGGAAAAACTATAGCTTTGACTAGACAAACTTTTGTTGGCAAAGTGACATCTCTGCTTTTTAATAGGCTGTCTAGGTTTTTCATAGCTTTCCTTCTGACCCAGGGATCAAACCTGCATCTCTTGCATCTCCTGAATTGTAAGGTAGGTTCTTTATCACTGTGCCACCTGGGAAGCCCCCTCCTCACCTAACCCCTACTGAAACTGAAATTTCCTTCACATCATTTCCTGTCTTATCACAGCTTGGAGTACAGCATAATAATTAGAAAGGTCAAAGTGTTGGAAGTCAGACAAATTTGGGTTTGAATTTTGGTTTCTTCACTTAATAACTCCACTTAGACTTAACTCTACAGTGACGGTAGTAATACTTACCTCACAGTATTGTTGCCAGGATTAAGTGAGATAATGTTGTAAAGTACCAAGCATATAGTACACACTTCATAAGTAGTATGCAATGCTATTAAAATGTTTTCTCTTACCTTTTACATATAACTTTGGAGTTGGAAGGAACATCTCCCTAATAACCATGGATAAGCCCAAAGCTAAAAGAAGTGAAGTTTTACATCTGTTTCTGCCTATCCCACTGTTCATGACTTGACCCACTCATCTCCAATGTGTTGACATAACTGTATCTTAGATCCCTCATGGATACTTCTTTGAGTAGATTTTTATCTTCACTTTGATTGAGACTTGGTATGGAATTGTCTTCCCCATTCAAATGATCCACAAATAGCTATCTAGTCCTGATCACTGGACATTTAGTCTCAAGGACAACTCACCCCATATGTCTCATTCTGAAAGGGAATTTTTTAATCTGGCATTCTGGAGTCAAGCAGTGCCCTCCCACCCCCACTTTCTAGATACCAGAGTAAAGCATCTTGATGCCAACTATTTTTCTCATCATAACTGTAGATCAACCCATTTTTGAACACTGAATCTTCCTTGTATTGCCAAACCTCCCTTTACCATTAGCTAGGCTTAACATGGCGGCAGGTCTAACGCAATGGTTTTCAACTGGAGGGTGATGTTTGCCTCCCAGGGGACATTTGGCAATGCCACGAGACATTCTTGGTTGTCACAACTTGGGGGAATTTTGCTGCTGGGTCTAGTGGGTAGAAGCCAGGGATGCTGCTAAACATCCTACACTGCACAGGAGAGCCTCCTACAACAAAGAATTATCTGACCCAAAATGTCAGTAGTATTGAGGCTGATAAATCCTGGTCTGATTTTAGTCTCCGGTCTTACACACCAAACTTTGTCTTGGAGTGTTGTAACTCACCCAGAAGTTCTAAACTAGGACATCTTTATCATGTCATCACTTATCATTCCTGCCCATAGCAACTTCCTCCTCTGCCTTCTGTAAGGCTTTATTCATTTATAGTCTCTTAATATGCTTCTTTTATTTATTCTGTGTTTATACATTGTCTCTCCAAACAGGTTGTAAGCTCTTAAGGACAATAGCCCCATCTCCTAGTTTTTATTAATCTGTTAAAAACCCAGTTTTAATAATTCATTAAGAAACAGTTTTAATTAATTGATTAAAAAAAATTAAAGACCCTGGATTCAGAATAAACCTTTCAGAATAATCCCACTCTCTGGACAAAGGTCCAGAAAGAAGAAGAGTATCCTTACTTAATTGAAACATTTAACCCACTTGAAGTTAAGCAAATAAAATCTCCTTGGCTTTATGGACCTCCATCTATTCCCACCCATTCCTGAGAGTTCTTGGTTTTTATCTTGGCTTTTGATTTCTTTCCTCTGAGAATTTCTCTTCTGCTTATTTCACTAATACCCATAGCAATTTGTGTTTCCTCTTTTATAACATATCACATTTGAATTTTTAGTGTCTTTCTTCCCCACTACTTGAAGACAGAGACAGTTTCTGCCTTCTTCATTACTAAATCCTAGCACCTTAGCACAATGTCTGGCACATAGTAGATAATTTCCCTTCTTAGTGCATATGAGAATTTTGTTTTCAAAGTGAGTTTTATTAAAGATAAAACACATTGGATTCCAAAACAAAGTTCAACAAAGAAACTACAAAAAGAAAAATTCAAATTCAGAAAGTATAGTCTTCTGTTGTAACACAGACTGATTGATGCCCAGGCTTATGAGATTTGTACCACAGCCTGCCTGAAGGTGCCACTCACCTAGAGTGACTCCTAGGTGCCATGCACTTCTTTTGTATTCTTCTTTCCTTGAGGTCTCAGATATGTAAGCCAAGGGGAATATTGCACATGAATGGAATAACAGGCTTTTTTATTTTTTGGATGAAGTACTGCCCTTTTCACCTGGTGCCTATCAGCAGTTGATTATCTGTTCATCTGCATGTAGCAATTGGACCAAGGGTGGTGTCAGTCCTCTTCAGTCAATGAGGAACAAAAATCATGTATTATGCTCGTTTCCCCAGGGTCACTTCTTCTTAATTGTCTCCCTTGGAAATTTTGTTATGCTGTGTAAAATTTAAAACTCCCAAGTCAAGCTAAATTTCATATATCACCTCCCCTTCTAGTTTCTCCCATCATAAAAGATTGGTTTGAGAGAGATTTTTTTTTTTTAACATGTTCATTGTTACTTGTTAGTATTTATGTTGTTCCTCTGATCGGAAGGAATAAGACTTTGGGGGAGCATAATTTGAGGGGTGGGAGTTAAGGGGAAGCTTTAAAAATCCCCGAATTCTACATGCTGCCACTACACTTGACTCATCAACTTCTGAGTCTTGGCTTCCTGGATCTGTCTGCCCCTCCCCATGCCAGTTTTTGTCGTTGGCTTTTGATCTCTCTCTCTCTCTCTCGTTTTGCAATTTCTGCACGTTATAAAGGTGCTCGGACAAGGGGTCAAGGTCTTTTGAAATCCACTGCTCCACTATGCACTAACCTAGCTGTTGGTATGAATGACTGTGTTTGTCCCATTCTAAGTTTGCAGAGGCCCTTCCTCATTCCCAAGGCTTACTATCAGGCAACTCCTGTTATCTACAGTAATTCCCTAACCTAGTGGCGCACTTCTACTTGCTGGTTCTTAGGTCAGGCAGGTATCCAGCTATGGTTTTAATTTAACATGGAGTTAACCTGGAGCTCTCTCCTCATTGACCTGAGGCAGTATTAAATGATGGTACAGCTTTTAGACTCTAGAACCCACAGAGCCTAGTCTCAAATCCTGTATCTGCCACATACTCATCTCTCTGTGCTTCAGCTTCCTTGTCTGGGAAAGACAGAACAGTATGAACCACCTCCTAAAGGTGGTACACACAATTAAAACATTTAGAACACACTTTGCAACATAGTAAGCACTTAGTGAGTGTAGTGAAAGTAACTCAGTTGTGTCGGGACTCCTGCGACCCCCTGCAAGGCTCCTCTGTCCATGGGATTCTCCAGGCAAGAATACTGGAGTGGGTTGCCATTTCCTTCTCCAGGGGATCTTCCCAATCCAGGAATCGAACCCATGTCTCCTGCATTACAGGCAGATTCTTTGCCGACTGAGCTAGGAGGGAAGCCCTAGGCACTTATTGTTTGTTAACTATTATTACTGTGAGTTGGCCCATGACCTTACCAGAGGGAAGTCCCCGTTACTGCTACCAAACTAACAATTCAGCAAATGTTTCTTCAGTGATCACAGTGGTGTACCAGCCACTGTGCTAGGTCGAATGTAGAGACAGACTAGAAACTAATGCTGCCTTTGTTTCTCATGAGCTACTTTTGATCTATAGATGGTAATAATGGCAAAGGAATAGATGGTCCTTCACTGTTGTCACCATTGACTCTTGAATCCAAGAAAGAATGTTTACCCTTTGACTTCTAATATTATCCTGTATGAATCTTTTTTTCTGAGAAAATAGATTCCTGGTCATCAATCACGATCTTCCTTTTCTCCCCCTCAAATTTGCCAGAGATTGTCAAGATTATATCTTTTCCTATTTTCCTGTAATTAAAAAACAAAACAAAAACTTTGTGTCTTCCAAATTCTTAACTCTCCAAATTTCCAGAAATTGTAACTTTGGAACTTGAAATGACTTTGGTCCTGTTTCCCCCTCTGGCATTGATGTGGTGGTTTGTCAGTATATGTATATTTGCCCTTTGGCTCTAATGAGATATGGAAAGGTGAGCTGTAATCAGGAAAGTATGAGTGAATTTACCATTGCATACACAGTATATACTTATCTAAGTGTCTTTCTTAGCACTTGTTTCCCAAATCCAGCTGAATTTTATCTCTGACTTGCAATCATAGTGAAATAAGGCAGAAAGGAGACAAAATTTTTTTAATGTTCTGTCCAGAAGATAACAAGAACTTTTCAAAAACAAAGTAATGAAATTCTAGTATAAATATTGCTTGAGAGAATAAAGGGGAGGATTAAAAAAAGATATGTGGGAGACCTGGGTTCAGTCCCTGGGTCAGAAAGATCCCCTGGAGGAGGGCATGGCAACCCACTCCAGTATTCTTGCCTGGAGAATCCCCATGGACAGAGGAGCCTGACGGGCTACAGTCCGTGGGGTCGCAAAGAGTTGGACATGACTGAAAGAATAAGGTGTGAATTAATTAAAAATAAAGAACAATCCTTTGTTCTGCTTTATCACTCTTCACCCAAAATCAAGACATTTTGTTGATTGGTACGCTCTGATAGATACTCTGTCTTCTAAGGGAAAGAGGAGTCATAGACAGCTTCTGTCCTCAGCAGTAGGAATATGAAAATGGCGATGCGCGGTGCTCTGGGACAAAGATGAAAGTCTCTGAGATAGCACTGGGTAACTGTGGATCAGCCCTGGTTCACCATGATATCTTTGCCTTCTGTTTTGAGTTCCTTGGTGATTCAAAAATGTTCTCTCTCTCTCTCTACCCTTTATCTAATCAGCCACAATAAATTGTAACTGTCAACCAGAGAACAATATATTTATAGCCAAGGAAAGGTAAGTACTTGGTGCAGTAGCAACCAAAATTCATTTTGCTGTGTGTAGGTCTGTCACACCATCTTCAAATTTCTTTCCCTTTTAGAATCTGCTCACTCTTTTCTCTCTATAAAGTAAATCATTATTCAGCCAATGAGAATATATTATTTTTAGTAAGTCATGAATATTTCAATAGTCTTTAGAAACACAAAAATCATCCTACCAAAAGTGTTGTTAGAATGGCTACTACAGGCAAGATAAGCCAGAGCAATCAGATATAACAAGTTTATAATTTGGAGGATAAAAGTGAACACTCTTCTGGATTTCAGTTCCCAGTCCAGGGAACATAGGAGGCAAACAAATTTAAAAGAAGGGAAAGTACATGGTCAGGAAACTGGTTTCTAGATCCTGTCTTGTGCAACTTCAGGGGCAAGACCCTGGGTATAGATCTCAGAGTACCTCAGTTACATAATCTGGAGAATTGTGATACTTCTACCAACTACTTACCATGCCCTCTCAAAGATGATATGATCAGACATGGGAAAGTGCTTTGGACTTTTCAGAAAAACAGTGCTGAGAAACTTTGAAACATTATTATCATTATGATTATTATTGTCATTATTCCCATATTTGGTACTTACCATTATTGATGCTTTTTTCATCAGAGAAACTCAAATAAGATTGGTAAAGAGACATGTATGTATTCATATAGCATATCTGTAGGAAAATTCCAATATACAAAATAAGTAACTAGCTTAAGTTTTCAAACAAGCTAGTAGATGACCCAGAACCAGAATTTCATTCCAGTTCTTATAAGTATATATCCCATTTCCCAGAGCAACAGCATAAGTAACTCATCCCCTGGCTTTTTAAATTCACACTCTAGTATGTCTTGCATACCTATACTTCCACTTTTAAAATTTGACCAGCTTTTTAAATTAATCATCAACTTTCCAAAGGTAGTAAGTGAGTGAGATTACTTTCAACTTCTCTTAAAGGGACAACTCAGCCTGACCACAACAGTTTCCTAATTATAGAGAGGGAGAGGGAGAGAGAGAAAGAGATTTATTTTAAGGAACTGGTTCATGCAATTTGTGAGACTTGACGAGTGCAAAATCTAACGGGGTAGGCTGGCAGGCCGAGACTCGGGTAAGAGTTGCAGTCTGTTGGCAGAATTGCTTGTTTCAAGGAGATCAGTGTTTTAGTAAGACTTTCAACTGATTGGGTGAGGCCTACCCACATTATGGAGAGTAATCTGCTTTACAAAGTCCACCAATTTAAATGTTAATTTCATCCAAAACACACCTTCACAGACACATCCAGGCAGTGTGGCCTTGGCAAGTTAAAGCAAAATAAATAATCATCATCATCTTCACAGCTGCTTTGATGATATTATTCAGACTCAGGTGGATTGTTCAGTGGCATTAAACAAATACTATTTATTTTAATTATCTTAATTCTGAATACTTTATATTCTATTCAGAGATAAAGTATAAAAAACAACCACTGGAATAAAATTTTTAAAAAGATATGCACAAGTTAGTTAGCTTCTCCAAATCTCAGCTGCCTCATTTTTTCCTGCAATGAAAACATCATTTAAAGTGAAAACTTGCAGTTCAGTTCAGTCGCTCAGTCGTGTCTGACTCTTTGTGACTCCATGAACTGCAGCACACCAGGCCTCCCAGAGTCCACCCAAACCCATGACCATTGAGTCGGTGATGCCATCCAACCATCTCATCCTGTCATCCCTTTCTCCTCCTGCCCTAAATCTTTCCCAGCATCAGAGTCTTTTCAAATGAATCAGCTCTTCCCATCAGGTGGCCAAAGTATTCAAGTTTCAGCTTCAAAATCAGTCCTACCAAAGAACACCCAGGACTGATGTACTTTAGGAAGGACTGGTTGGATCTCCTTGCAGTCCAAAGGACTCTGAAGAGTCCTCTCCAACACCACAGTTCAAAAGCATCAATTCTTTGGCACTCAGCTTTTTTCACAGTCCAACTCTCACATCCATACATGACCACTGGAAAAACCATAGCCTTGACTAGACGGACCTTTGTTGGCAAAGTAATGTCTCTGCTTTTTAATATGCTGTCTAAGTTGGTCATAACTTTTCTTCCAAGGAGTAAGCATCTTTTAATTTCATGGCTGCAGTGATTTTGGAGCCCAGAAAAATAAAGTCTGACACCGTTTCCACTGTTTCCCCATCTATTTGCCACGAAGTGATGGCACCAGATGCCATGATATTAGTTTTCTGAATGTTGAGCTTTAATCCAACTTTTTCACTCTCCTCTTTAACTTTCATCAAGAGGCTCTTTAGTTCTTCTTCACTTTCTGCCATAAGGGTGGTGTCATCTGTATACCTGAGGTTATTGACATTTCTCTCAGCAATCTTGATTCCAGCTTGTGCTTCATCCAGCCCAGCGTTTCTCATGATGTACTCTGCATAAGTTAAATAAGCAGGGTGACAATATACAGCCTTAACATACTCCTTTTCCTATTTGGAACCAGCCTGTTGTTCCATGTCCACTTCTAACTGTTGTTTCCTGACCTGCATACAGGTTTCTCAAGAGGCAATCAGGTGCTCTGGTATTCCCATCTCTTTCAGAATTTTCCACAGTTTATTGTGATCCACACAGTCAAAGGCTTTGGCATAGTCAATAAAGCAGAAATAGATGTTTTTCTGGAACTCTCTTGCTTTTTCGATGATCCAGCAGATCATCAATTTGATCTCTGGTTCCTCTGCCTTTTCTAAAACCAGGTGAACATCTGGAAGTTCACGGTTCACGTATTGCTGAAGCCTGGATTGGAAAATTTTGAGCATTACTTTACTAGCACGTGAGATGGGTGCAATTGTGCGGTAGTTTGAGCATTCTTTGGCGTTGCCTTTCTTTGGAAATGGAATGAAAACTGACCTTTTCCAGTCCTGTGGCCACCGCTGAGTTTTCCAAATTTGCTGGCATATTGAGTACAGCACTTTCACAGCATCATCTTCCATGATTTGAAATAGCTCCACTGGAATGCCATCACCTCCACTAGCTTTGTTCGTAGTGATGCATCCTAAGGCCCACTTGACTTCATATTCCAGGATGTCTGGCTCTAGGTGAGTGATCACACCATTGTGATTATCTGTGTTGTGAAGATCTTTTTTTGTACAGGTCTGTGTATTCTTGCCACCTCTTCTTAATATCTTCTGCTTCTGTTAGGTCCATACCATTTCTGTCCTTTATTGAGCCCATCTTTGCATGAAATGTTCCCTTGGGATCTCTAATTTTCTTGAAGAGATCTCTAGTCTTTCCCATTCTCTTGTTTTCCTCTATTTCTTTGCACTGATCGCTGAGGAAGGCTTTCTTATCTCTCCTTGCTACTCTTTGCAACTCTCCATTCAAATGGGTCTATCTTTCCTTTTCTCCTTTGCTTTTTGCTTCCCTTCCTTTCACAGCTATTTGTAAGGCCTCCCCAGACAGCCATTTTTCTTTTTGGCATTTCTTTTTCTTGGTTCCTGTCTCTTGTACAATGTCACGAACCTCTGTCCATAGTTCGTCAGGCACTCTGTCTATGAGATCTAGTCCCTTAAATCTATTTCTCACTTCCACTGTATAGTCATAAGGGATTTGATTTAGGTCATACCTGAATGGTCTAGTGGTTTTCTCCACTTTCTTCAATTTCAGTCTGAATATGGCAATAGGAGTTCATGATCTGAGCCACAGTCAGCTCCCAGTCTAATTTTTGCTGACTGTATAGAGCTTCTCCATCTTTGGCTGCAAAGAATATAATCAATCTGATTTCAGTGTCAACCATCTGGTGATGTCCTTGAGTAGAGTCTTCTCTTATGTTGTTGGAAGAGGATGTTTGCTATGATCAGTGCATTCTCTTGGCAGAACTCTATTAGCCTTTGCCCTGCTTCATTCTGTACGTCAAGGCCAAATTTGCCTGTTACTCCATCCAGGTGTTTCTTGATTTCCTATTTTTGCATTCCAATCCCCTATAATGAAAAGGACATCTTTTTTTGGGTGTTAGTTCTAGAAAGTCTTGTAGGTCTTCACAGAACTGTTCAACTTCAGCTTCTTCAGCATTACTGGTTGAGGCATAGACTTGGATTACCGTGATATTGAATGGTTTTCCTTGGAAACAAATAGAGATCATTCTGTCATTTATGAGATTGCATCCAAGCACTGCATTTCGGACTCTTTTGTTGACCATGATGGCTACTCCATTTCTTCTAAGGGATTCCTGCCCGCAGTAGTAGATATAATGGTCATCTGAGTTAAATTCACCCATTCCAGTCCATTTTAGTTCGCTGATTCCTAGAATGTCGACGTTCACTCTTGCCATTTCCTGTTTGACCACTTCCAACTTGCCTTGATTCATGGACCTAATATTCCAGGTTCCTATGCAATATTGCTCTTTACAGCATCGGACCTTGCTTCTATCACCAGTTCCATCCACAACTAGGTGGTGTTTTTGCTTTGGCTCCATCCCTTCATTCTTTCTGTGGTTATTTCTCCATTGATCACCAATAGCATATTGGGCACCTACCAACCTGGGGAGTTCATCTTTCAGTGTCCTCTTTTTGCCTTTTCATACTGTTCAAGGGGTTCTCAAGGCAAGAATACTGAAGTGGTTTGCCATTCCCTTCTACAGTGACCGCATTCTGTGAGACCTCTCCAACATGACCCGTCCATCTTGGGTAGCCCCACACAGCATGGCTTAGTTTCATTGAGGTAGACAAGGCTGTGGTCCGTGTGATCAGTTTGGCTAGTTCTCTGTGATTGTGGTTTCTATCTGTCTGCCCTCTGATGCCCTCTCTCAGTGCCTACCGTCTTACTTGGGTTTCTCTTACCTTGGATGTGGGGTATCTCTTCACAGCTGCTCCAGCAAAGCACAGCCACTGCTCCTTACCTAAAGTGAAAACTTCAGCACTTTACAAAATATCATCATATATATAACCTATGTGCTGGACATCTGTACTTACTGCCCTCCAAAATATGATTAAATACTTGGCTTGTTGCCCTGAAGTGTCTATTTCAGGTTGATAATTTGCATTTTCAAGAACAGTGATTCTTTAACTGCATTCTTTTAGCATGCTTTTTGGCATTAGTAGTAAGATGTACTGTAAATAAATATCGTCACTAATAAAAAGTATATAAAATACCAAAGTTTGCAAATTATTTTCTTATTTAAAAAATTAGAGTGGATGCAATATTATCTCTATAATAACATTCTTAGTAACTTGCATTCATGTATGTTTTTTTACTTTGGAAAGAAAGGAATACTAGGAATCGCACATGAAGACTGTGTCATCTAAGTTGCCATTAAGAATTTCTTTCTGCCATGCTACACAGTTTTCATGATCTTGAACCTGGGCCACTGCGGTGAAAGTACTGAGTCCAGGGAATTCCCAACTACTAGTAATCTTGGTCACTTTTAAGTAGTTTTTCTTGCAGGTTAATATTACCCATTCTCTAAATTTATTTTTTCTAAAGTAAATTATGGAGAAGTCCCTGGTGGTGTGGTGGTCAGGACCCCACAGTTCCACTGCATGAGGCCCAGGTTCCATCCCTGGTCAGGGAACTAAAATCCCTCAAGCCACTGGCGTGTCCCCCCACCCACCCCCCACCTCAAAAAAAACAATTATGAAATACAGTGAACTGAAAGTATTAGTTATCCTCCTCTACTTAGAGATCAGGTGTGTCTCTGGCCCATCTAATACAGAAAATTTTCTCCTGAAATGGGCTTCCCACTTCCAACTTACAAGTCCAATATCCGAAAGTATACGAGGTATCCATTTTGACAAAGTTCAGCATGAGCACCTGACATGCCACTTGTCTATCTAAGAACTTTATAAACTAAACACTAGTTTAGACTTTTGACATAGAAAAGAAGTGGCAAAGGGAAAAATATTAACAGACAGGGTCTTGGTTTATTTCATTCTGTTGGTCTAACAATATGCATCATAAATAAGACAATCACACACCTTTACCTGGTATAGCCGTAATTTATGCCCTGTCTCCCAATGCAGTCATTAATGACACCCTTTCTTACACAAAGCATAAAGTGCTTACAAGTGTGTGTTTATATATAATCATCAACTCAATGGACATGAACTTGAGCAAACTCTGGGAGATAGTGGAGGACAGGGAAGCCTGGTATGCTGTAGTTCATGGCATTGCAAAGAGTCGGACACGCCTTAGCAACTGAACGATAATGACAACCCAATTTCTAGTACCATATACAGCTTGCATTATATGCTCGCTAAATATTTATGAAATGAATAAATTGATGAACCAAGTAGAGAATGACCTGTGAAACAGAATTCCAAGAATTTAGCTCTGCACTAAAATGCTTTGAGCACTGAAGTGGGCTGAATGGCAGTTTCTAAAAGATATACCCATGTATAACCCATGAAACTTGTGAATATTACCTTATGTGGCAAAAGATACAAAGTTTAGGATCTCAAGAGAAGGAGTGTGTCCTGAATTATCTGAGTGCAGTCGTTTGTATCCTCATAAGAGAGCATCAGAGGGAGCTGTGTGACATGCACACAGAGGAGCAGGCAGTGTGAAGACAGAGCAGAGAGGAATGTGGCCACAAACCAAGGGAGGCCAGCAGCCACCAGAAGCTGGAAGAGGCCAGAGATGGACTCTCCTATAGAGCCTCCAAGGGCTAGTACAGCCCTACTGACACCTTGGTTTTGGTCTTCAGACCTACAGAACTGTGAAAAAATTAATTCCTGTTGTTCTAAGCCACCTACTTTGGGACAATCTGTTATGGTATACACAAGTAACTAATGCAAGCACCTTAAACATTGCACGCAAAAGTCATTTTTAAAGTGGAATATCCCTATTCCTATTATAATTACTCATGTTGCTATAGGAGGGGTCTTGATCTATTTGGAAAAGAATGAGATTCTGCCACACACTAACAATTATTTTGGAAAAGTTACCCCTTTCGATTTCCCTCTCTGTAAAATTGGGAAAATGACACTTCCCTTCTTAACCCCACATGACTTGTACTGAGACTCAAATGAGAGAGAGTATGTTGTTGTATTCAGTAAATATTTACTGATGGCTATTATATGCCAGGAACCATTCTAAGCACTGTATATAAGGGATGTAACAGTGAACATGACAGACAAGTTACCTGCTGTCATGGAGCTCACATCCTAATGCAGTAAGAAGATAATATATAAGAAAGAATGCAAACAATTATTTCAGATAGTGATAGGAAGTGTGTAAAAAAATAAGCAGAGTAATGTTTTAAGAGTGCCTAGAAGAGGAGACATTACATTGGGTGATCAGGGAAGTCTTTTTTACGAAGCTTATACAGCTGAGACCTAAATTTTGAAAAAGACCAGCCATGTGAAAAACTGGAATAAGAAATTTTGGGACAGTGGTATTTGAAAAACCAGTAGCCATATCTTTTGTACGTTTGAGGACTAGAAAGCTTTGCATGAACTGAATGTGTTTGAAGAACAGGGGAAAAAAGCCAGTGTGACTGAAGCAGAGAGGTCAGACGAGGTCAGAGCGATGGTCAAGGGCTGGATCATGTAAGGCTTTGCAGACCACAATGAGGAGTTTGGATTTTACTGTGGATGTAATGTACATCCATGATCAAGGGATCATGAGTGTGGTATTACCTGATTGACATTTTTAAAAGATGGTATACTTGTGGGTAGAGAATGTAACAGAGAGCAAGAGATGAATTTTGAGAGACCTGTTAGGAGGCTATTGCAGGAATTCAGACTAGAAATAATGGTTAGATTCAAGGGTAAGCCATGTAGATCAAGAGACGTGGACCAACTTAAGATATATTTTGGACATGGAACCAACAGAATTTTTGATGAATTGGATACGGGAGATGAGAGACAGAGGAATCAAGAATGATTTGCAGGTTTCGGGCCTTAGCAACTGGCAGATGTTGATCAATGGAGGAAAACCTGTTCTGAACATGTTAAATTCGAAATGCCTATTATGTATATCCATGGGGAAATTTCAGTAGCCAATTTGATATATATCTGTAGCTTGCATGGGGGGAGGGGCAAATCAGAGATGGAGATGTGAATTTGGAAGCCGTCATCATGTAAATGGTATTTACAGTCATAGGACAGATTACTTAGAGGGAAAGTACTTAGAGGGAAGGGGCATCCCAGGTGGTGCTAGTCTGCCAATGCAGGAGGTGGAAGAGACGCCAGTTTGATCCTGGGTTGGGAAGATGCTCTGGAGAAGGGCATAGCAATCCCACTCCAGTATTTTTGCCTGGAGAATCCCATGGACGGAGGAGCCTGGCAGGCTACAGTCCATAAGATCGCAAAGTGTCAGACAGACACAACTGAAGTGACTTAGCACACACGCATGCAATCAGAGGGAAGAGAATACCCAGAATAAATCCTCTACTTTAATATTTAGAGGTCAAGCAGAGGAGGAGAAGCCAACAAAGACAGCTGAATTTGTGAGGCGTCAATGAGATAGGAGAAAATCCTGGAAAGTGTAAAGCCATGAAAGCCAAGAAGAAAAGGAACAAATAAATGTGAAAAAGATAACATGCACAAATATTTTCTCAGCTCCTGCTGTGTGCAAAGAACTCTATAGGAAATACAAGAGAAGTGTTCCCCATTTCAAGGACCTTACAGTTTTGGAAGGGAGATGAAAATATGCCCCATAATACACAGTACATAGTCTTCTAACTGGTCTATCTCCAGATTTGCCTTTCAATCGATTTCCATAAGCCACAATGTTAATTTTCCCTAAAACAGCACCCTGGTCAGTTAAAATTGATCAGTTTTAAACCAAAACTAACATGATCACAAGAACTTTCTTTGCCCGTGTACTCAGTCCCAAAATATCATTCTAACATTCAAGAAAAGAAGGCCCCAGCTTCATTCCCCATTATTCCCTTTACAAAATCTCACAGCATTTTGTCCTGGTTGTTCAGTTTAGCATTGATTTGATCCTTTCCTGATCTTATATGTATTTGGGGTATGTATCTTTTCTTTGTCCAGATTGTGAGCTCTTTGAAAACAGATATTAAGCCCAAGCTGCTTGCCTAGCCGTTAGTAGATTAATTTATTAGCATTATTTTTTTCTGCCAAGTAGAAAAAGACCACCCAAATTTGGTCATAAAATACAGAACATGGAGCAAAATTTGAGCACCATGGAACTAGATTATGAATAATGAAAAATGGAGGAGGGATATGTCCAGGAACAGGAAAGTAGTCTGAAACCAGATTACAAAGGAATTTAGGCCTAACAAAGGGGTCCTGATGCTAACTTAGGGGAAACCTACTGCAGTTTTTGAGCAGGGTTCTTAATATTTATATCTATATTTCAGAAATGAAATAGTAAGGGGGATAAATAAGAATGGCCTCAGAATTACAACCAATGGAGCATTAGTGGGAATGAATTTTTGAAGGCAGCAATACTAGCTGAACTGGCTCTATGAGAGATGACTGATTGTCTGGGAAGGGTGAAAAGGCCATCAGAAGAGGTAGGATAGGGCCCACATATGAAGGGTTTGAAAGAAGGCAAAGGCATATGAACTGGGATCCCTAGGTTTTAATGCCTATTTCCCTACTTGGGCAGAATCCTTCCAGTTTCCTTTTCCTGGGGTTTTCTTTAATTTCATGCAGCCATGAAATTAAAAGATGCTGCTCCTTGGAAGAAAAGCTATGACAAACCTAGACAGCGAATTAAAAAGCAGAGACATTACTTTGCCAACATAGGTCCATATAGTCAAAGCTATGGTCTTTCCTGTTTGACTGCTTCCAATTTGCCTTGATTCATGGACCTAACATTCCAGGTTCCTATGCGAGATGGCAAGAGCGAACGTCGACATTCTAGGATTCAGCGAACTAAAATGGAGTGGAATGGGTGAATTTAACTCAGATGACCATTATATCTACTACTGCGGGCAGGAATCCCTTAGAAGAAATGGAGGAGCCATCATGGTCAACAAAAGAATCCGAAATGCAGTGCTTGGATGCAGTCTCATAAATGAGAGAATGATCTCTATTCGTTTCCAAGGCAAATCATTCAGTATCACGGTAATCCAAGTCTATGCCCCAACGAGTAACGCTGAAGAAGCTGAAGTTGAATGGTTCTATGAAGACCTACAAGACCTTTTAGAACTAACATCCAAAAAAGATGTCCTTTACATTATAGGGGCCTGGAATGCAAAAGGAAGTCAAGAAACACCTGGAGTAACAGGCAAATTTGGCCTTGGAATACAGAATGAAGCAGGGCAAAAACTAATAGAGTTTTGCCAAGAGAACGCACTGGTCATAGCAAATACCCTCTTCCAACAACACAAGAGAAGACCCTACACATGGACATCACCAGATGGTCAACACCAAAATCAGATTGATTATATTCTTTGCTGCCAAAGATGGAGAAGCTCTATACAGTCAGCAAAAACAAGACCGGGAGCTGACTGTGACTCAGATCATGAAATCCTTATTGCCAAATTCAGACTTAAATTGAAGAAAGTAGGGAAAACCACTAGACCATTCAGGTATGACCTAAATCAAATCCCTTATGACTATACAGTGGAAGTGAGAAATAGATTTAAGGGACTAGATCTGATAGATAGAGTGCCTGATGAACTATGGACAGAGGTTTGTGACTTGTACAGGAGACAGGGATCAAGACCATCCCCATGGAAAAGAAATGCAAAAAAGCTAAATGGCTGTCTGGGGAGGCCTTACAAATAGCTGTGAAAAGAAGAGAAGTGAAAAGCAAAGGAGAAAAGGAAAGATATAAGCATCTGAATGCAGAGTTCCAAAGAATAGAAAGAAGAAATAAGAAAGCCTTCCTCAGCGATCAGTGCAAAGAAATAGAGGAAAAGAACAGAATGGGAAAGACTAGAGATCTCTTCAAGAAAATTAGAGATCCCAAGGGAACATTTCATGCAAAGATGGGCTCAGTAAAGGACAGAAATGGTAGGGACCTAACAGAAGCAGAAGATATTAAGAAGAGGTGGCAAGAATACACAGAAGAACTGTACAAAAAAGATCTTCACGACCAAGATAATCACGATGGTGTGATCACTCACCTAGAGCCAGACATCCTGGAATGTGAAGTTAAGTGGGCCTTAGAAAGCATCACTACGAACAAAGCTAGTGGAGGTGATAGAATTCCAGTGGAGCTATTTCAAATCCTGGAAGATGATGCTGTGAAAGTGCTGCAGTCAATATGTCAGCAAATTTGGAAAACTCAGCAGTGGCCACAGGACTGGAAAAGGTCAGTTTTCATTCCAATTCCAAAGAAAGGCAATGCCAAAGAATGCTCAAACTACTGCATAATTGCACCCATCTCACATGCTAGTAAAGTAATGCTCAAAATTCTCCAAGCCAGGCTTCAGCAATACGTGAACTATGAACTTCCTGATGTTTAAGCTGGTTTTAGAAAAGGCAGAGGAACCAGAGATCAAATTGCCAACATCCACTGGATCATCGAAAAAGCAAGAGAGTTCCAGAAAAACATCTATTTCTGCTTTATTGACTATGCCAAAGCCTTTGACTGTGTGGATCACAATAAACTGTGGAAAATTCCGAAAGAGATGGGAATACCAGACCACCTGACCTGCCTCTTGAGAAACCTGTATGCAGGTCAGGAAACAACAGTTAGAAGTGGACATGGAACAACAGACTGGTTCCAAATAGGAAAAGGAGTATGTCAAGGCTGTATATCGTCACCCTGATTATTTAACTTATATGCAGAGTACATCATGAGAAACGCTGGGCTGGAGGAAGCACAAGCTGGAATCAAGATTGCCAGGAGAAATATCAGTAACCTCAGATATACAGATGACACCACCCTTATGGCAGAAAGTGAAGAGGAACTAAAGAGCCTCTTGATGAAAGTGAAAGAGGAGAGTGAAAAAGTAGGCTTTAAGCTCAACATTCAGAAAGCTAACATCATGGCATCTGGTCCCATCACTTCATGGGAAATAGATGGGGAAATAGTGGAAACAGTGTCAGACTTTATTTTTGGGGGCTCCCAAATCACTGCAGATGGTGATTGCAGCCATGAAATTAAAAGACACTTACTCCTTGAAGGAAAGTTATGACCAACCTAGACAGCATATTCAAAAGCAGAGACATTACTAGTTAAGGCTATGGTTTTTCCAGTGCTCATGTATGGATGTGAGAGTTGGACTGTGAGGAAAGCTGAGCGCTGAAGAATTGATGCTTTTGAACTGTGGTGTTGGAGAAGACTCTTGAGAGTCCCTTGGACTGCAGGGATATCCAACCAGTCCATTTTAAAGGAGATCAGTCCTGGGTGTTCTTTGGAGGGAGTGGTGCTAAAGCTGAAATCCAATACTTCGGCCACCTCATGCCAAGAGTTGACTCATTGAAAAAGACTCTGATGCTGGGATGGATCGGGGGCAGGAGGAGAAGGGGACGACAGAGGATGAGATGGCTGGATGGTATCACCGACTCGATGGAGGTGAGTTTGAGTGAACTCCAGGAGTTGGTGATGGACCGGGAGGCCTGGAGTGCTGCAATTCATGGGGTTGCAAAGAGTCGGACACGACTGAGCGACTGAACTGAACTGATGGTCTTTCCAGTAATCATGTATAGATGTGACAGTTGGACCATAAAGAAGGCTAAGTGCCAAAGAATTGATGCTTTTGAACTGTGGTGCTGGAGAAGACTCTTGAGAGTCCCTTGGACAGCAATGAGATCAAACCTAGTCAATCTTAAAGGAAATCAACCATGAATATTCATTGGAGGGACTGATGCTGAAGCTGAGGCTCTAGTACCCTGGCTACCTGATGCAAAGAGCTGACTCATTGGAAAAGACCCTGATGCTGGGAAAGACTGAAGGCAAGAAGAGAAGGGAATGACAGAGTACAAGATAGTTTGATATCATCACCAACTGAATGGACATAAATTTTAGCAAGCCCTGGGAGATGGTGAAGGACAGGGAAGCCTGACGTGGGGTCGCAAAGAGTTGGCCACAAGTGAGTAACTGAACAACAACAATGGTTTTCTTCAGCTGTACATGTTTTCATTTTCTATAATACTATGACCTCTCAGTGTTTCTCAAACCTTGACTGTACACTAGTCACTTGAAGAGCTTTAAAAACTGTTGATGTCTGGATCCAACTCTGAGAGATTTGGTATGTCTAGTCTTGGATGCAGCCTGGACTTGAAGAGTTTTAAAACATTCCCCCAGGAGACTGTACTGTGCAGCCAAGGTTGAGATCAAACTGATGGAGAGAATAGTGAAGCACTAAAATTCTTTTAAGAATGATAATAATACATTGTGTTGCGGTGGGGAGTGTTTTAAAGGAGACCTATATAAGTACACGGCTAAGAAGGAAAAGATTCTAGGAGAACAACTGGAATTTTTCAATCATTCAGGAGGAACAATTGCTAAGGCAAACCTTAGCATGCATGCAGTGACACTGTAGGAAAGAAGATGAATGTAGGAGGATTATTATTTAGAAGGAAGTAACACAAGGACTTAGTAATTCAGTGTCATACCTGATCAAAGGGAAAGAGAAAATGTAGAGTCAAGTTTCTAGTATAGAATAGTGGAATCCTTAGCAAAACTAAAGTAGTTATGAAATAGTTGGATAATCAATATTATTGATAATTTGGTAATTGACATTATGTAATTACTGCATCAGGGACTATGCTATGTGCTTTACATACATTATTTAATCTTTAGAACTCTGTAAATACTGCTATTCCCACTTTATAGATTCAGAAACTAAGAAGAGAGAGCAGTTAAATTTGCCCAAAGTTACACAGTAAGTGGCAGAGAAGGTATTTGTACTAAATGTTCTATTCCTTTTCCTTACAATAGGAAGATGATCAGTTAATACCAAGTCTGTTGAATTTGAACAAATAACAAAAAAGAATACTGGCTATAAGAGGCCATGAATGCATGTTCAGTTGTACTGTACTGCCAGGCTCCTCTGTCCATGGAATTTCCCAGACAAGAATACTGGAGTGGGTTGCCATTTTCTACTCCAGAGGGTCTTCTACTTCAAGGGATATTCCCAACCCAAGGATCAAACCAGAGTCTCTTGTGTCTCCTGCATTGGCAGGCAGATTCTTTATCACTGCACAACCTGGCTTATGAGTGAATCAAGTAAGTCTCACTGTGGTGGAATTTCAGGCCAGTATTGCCATATTTTAAGATTTTTTTCATGAAAAGATGGAAATCTAGATTTGTATGGAAAAATCTCATAAAATTTCAATGTCAACTAATGCAAACGTTTAAAATTACTGTGTGGCCTAAACCAAATATGGCTACAAGTTTGTGTCTCTGATAAACAGGCATTAGAAACAGAATTCTAGTAAAAGATCTGAGCTAGAGATATATGACTGGGGAATCCTTAAGCACAGAGAGGATAGCAGACACTTTAGAAGTTAGAATGTTATAATAATAAACAACATTTGATATTAAAATAATGCAATTATCTGTAAGTTATCAACTCAGGACTCTTAAGATCTTCTCAATCTTTAGAAAACTGACATAAAATATAAGTGTTAAAACTAGCAAAAAAAAAAAAAACTAGCAGATTGAAGTGGGTGTATTTAAAATTCAATTTCCTATAAACTGAAAGCTAAATTCCAGATGACTTGAATTTTCATACATCCAGGATGTGATGGAAACATTTCAAAATATGAATATATCTCCCACCTATTGAAAGGTAATTGAAAGATTATATTTTATCCATATTTCTACTTTACTCCTCTTAGCCCAGTTTCTACATACACTCATCCTTCAAAGCCCATAGCAAAGGGGTTCACAATTAGCAAAGATTAAATACAAGATTAAGGAAAACCTCTTTTATGTTTAATTATTGAGTTTCAAGTTCCTCAATTAAAAGACTATCCAGTGACTTCCCTGGTGGTCCAGTGGCTAAGACTCTGCACTCCCATGGCAGGGGGCCTGGGTTCCATCCCTGGTCAGGGAACTGGATTCCATATGCTGCAATTAAAAGACTGCATATGCTGTAACCAAGACCAAATGCAGACAAGTGAATAAATAAATATATGTATTTTAAAAGACCATCTATAGGCGTTAGGGTTCAGTATATTATTCTCTTTGAAGTCTAACCTAGTATAGTGTTTTTAAACACTCTTCTTTCAGATTAATATCATAAAGAATGTAACCCAGTTATGTAAAAAAAAATCAAATATATGAAAACATTTTTGCAAACTGTAAAGCCCTATAGAAATTATTTTGAAATATTATTCTGTCATTTTGAAGCTAAAGGGTTCTGAAATTACAAAGTGGAAGCTCTATTTGAAATACAATTTTTGTCTTTCCTGAAAATATAGTTTACTTTTTTCTTTTAACATGTAACTAACTCCAAGGGTGGGAATATCCAGTTGTCAAAGTTCAAGTGAAATTGGCTTAATATCAAAATAACTTTAGAAAAATATGAAGGGGAATGATCAGCCTAATAATAAATGGCAAAGATCTAAAGCTGTTACAAACGTTCAGGGCCCCATCAAACCCTTCCATATTGGTCCTACGAAAAACAGGCACCTCTCTTGAAAATCATATGAAGGACTAGGTACTTTCAACCCCAAAAGCTGTTTTCACACGTCAAATATGTTGGAAACCTTGAAAATCCTGGACTTTATTGGACTTTCTTTAAAGGTTATCCATGTTAAAAAAAAAAAACATATATATATGGTTTCTCTCTTTAAATTACACATTGTATCAAGAACAAAACTCAAAATGAAAATGGGGGCATTTCTGTTGTTTAAGTTTATGGAAACATGACTCCATTTTTGTATAGCTAAAATGTCGCATACGATGGAACACTTCATTTTACTCTTCCTCTCCCTTAAAACATTAGCTGAGAAGTATAAATAGTTCAGCCTGACGCCTTTGAAAAGCCTAATCCTATTTGTTAGAGTGGACCTTATATAAAATGGAAAATACAGTCTTCAACGTGCTTTAAAAAACAAATCAGGAGCTGGCAATTAAAATCCTCCAGACGCCTGCGCTCTGCAAACACTACTTCTAAAGAATTCTGGTATATTCTGGGTCTTCTTCCGTGACTGTTGGACGGACATTCCTTTGGGAAAAGCTTTCTCCACAGTGAGGTACGAAGACGATAAACCCCTTCCTTTCATCCTTTTCTCATTCACTCAGTAGGGGATGGAATAAATAGGGAGCTGAATAAAGCTTTCTTAGCGCACTGAGGTGCACCGTCCAGTCTCCTGAACCGTGCACTCAGGGCTTCCCGACCCAAAGGCGAAGCCGAGCACCTGAAGACCAAAGATTCCCGGCGCTGCGCCCCAGGGGCGCCAGGCCTTAGCACTGCAGGCCAGTCCCAGGGAGGCTCAGCCTGCGAGGGGCAATCTCGGCTCCCCCGGGGCGCCAGGAAAATCAGTGCTCGCACACGCCAAGGACGGGAATCGGGCCGGGTGGAAGAGCGAGTTTCCTTCCCACATTCCCGGTGAGAAACCGAGGTGGAGGAGCTGAGGGCTGCATATCTCGAACACGGGATACGGACCCCGGGAACAAAGAGACAGGAGGAAGACGAGGCAGCCACACCAACGCAGACTCAGAGGATTCTACGAGTTTACGCAAGCGAGCCGCATCTCGACTGTCCCCAGTTCCCCTTACGCCACTGGCTTGGTCTCAGAGCCTTCGCGAATATGGCTTTGCGCACTGCGGCGGGGCTGCACCGCAACCGAGCTTGGCCCTGTGGCTCCTCCCCGTCGCCCTGCCCCGATTGGCGGTAGACAGAAGCCAAGCCGCTGATTGGGTGGAGAAGGAGCCATTCGGGGCGGCTCTGGTGGGTTCGGCTGCCCTAGAGTGATAAGTTCGGCTTCAGACACGCCTCAGCGCCAGCAGCGAGTCGGAGCTCTATGGAGGTGGCGGCGAGTATCGGGTTGTGGCTGCAGCAGCGACTCTTCTGAGCTGTTTCAAGCCGGTTCCGACTCCTTCCTCCCCCTTCCCTCCCCCTTTTTTGTTTTCCGTTCCCCTTCCCCCTCCCTTCCCCGTCCCCGACGACCGGATCCTGAGGAGGCAGCTGCGGGAGCAGCTGCTGAGTTCTCGGTGAAGGTGAGTGGAGCTACCGCCGGCGCCGCCGCCGAGTGGAGCGCTCTAAAATGGCCGCCGTCCCTGGCCGCTTCTTCCTGAGCAGCACAAAATGGCGGCCACAGGCGGAGCCGGGCGGGGCGACTCTTTTTTAGCGTTTCCTCCGGGTTTCTGGCACCTGAAAATTCCTCCTCTTTGTTCTCCCTTCCCGTCGCTGACGGAGTAGGAGGAAGTCGGCAGCCCTGGCGGTCTACGGCCGTCTTCGTGGCTGTCGGTGGCCGTCCTCCGCGGGGCCCGGGCCGGGCCAAGGCGCGGGTGTGCTCGGACGTGGAGAGAGCGTGGCCGGGCGGCGCGCGCGGCGGGGACGGACGCGGGCCGGCGGGGGCGGGGGGCCCGGCCGTTGGCGCGGGACCAGCCGAGCCGGAGGAGTCCCGGAGCCCGGCCTCCCGGCGGGGAGGAAGTGTGTGAAGCCGGGGCCGGCGGGGAGCGGTGGGGCTGCCCTTGGTGGGAGAGCGGAGGGCCTGCCCGGCGAGCCCCGCCTGCGACGGGAGAAGGGGGGGAAATGAGGGTTTCTGAGCTTTTGTCGATTGGGCAGGGAGCGGCGAGGCGGCTGTCAGTCCCTCGGGAATTTATGGGTGGGAGGGGGCCGCTGGAGGCGGCGGCGGGTGGGAAGGAGGCCGCCTTTCTGCCCGAGAACAAAGAGCCGGGCGCCTAGCCGCGGGGGCGGCCTCCGCTCCTCCCCGAGGTTTGCCGCCGGCGGCTTCGGTAGGAGGCTGTCGGAACCACTTCCCTAACTCGGGCCTGGGTGGGAGGAATCCACTGCTCTTTTGTTCCCAGGAAGGGGGAAATGGGGCGGAGGTTCCTGCTGCCATGTTGTGGCCCTGGTCTTCCGCCTGCCTGATGTCAGCTGCTGTGCAACTCAGGTCTCCCCCTCAGGCCCTCTGCGCCCAGTTAAGGGGTGGACAGTGGGAAAAGCCGTCTTACTCAGTGTTGCTCGTCGTTGAGGCAGTAAAGTCTATTACAATGTTTTCACATGGTGTGCCCGTTTGCTAACAGATTTTTCCACAATTGATCTCCGTACTCAGCTGTAAAGGAGGGAAAGTGGCTTTTTCAGAGATTGATTCTATCTCTATGTAGGCACTTCCTGCGTCCTTGAACACAAGTGAATTTCCAAGTGGCCAACAAAATTTTACTGTTAATTTGTGTTTTGAGTACGTTCTATTTTAGTCTTACGAGACCTTACGTTCAATCAACTGCAGTGTCAGACTGAAATACATTGTAACTGAAGGAGGGTTTATGGATTTGTATGTTAGCGGTGACTAATTTTGGTACTCTTTCTCATTCTAGGTTTTTCATTTCTCCCATCCTCTTCCCTCCCCACCCCATCCATTAATATTATTCTTTTGAAGATTCTTCGTTGTCAAGCCGCCAAAGTGGAGAGTGCGATCGCAGAAGGGGGTGCTTCTCGTTTCAGGTATGTGTAGATTTTGTTTTGGCAATTATTAGGACCAAAAGAATAACCACACCAAATAGTTCTGACTTGATTGCGCTGCAGGATTAATTTATAATATGCATGTACATTTCTTTAAAGCCCTTCAATTTCCACTGTTTTCTGTGTGCTATCTGAAGAATAAATGTAATTAGTTGGCTTTCCATTGGGCCTAAGTTCAGTCTTCATCTGTGATGTACTTACTGTAATGCAGAATAATTAAAGAGATCCTGTATCTGTTTTGAGTGAAACATACTTGGGGTGTACTTTTTTATTTAAAAAAAGTTTTTCTTTTAAATAGTGCTTCTTCGGGCGGAGGAGGAAGTAGGGGTGCACCTCAGCACTATCCCAAGACTGCTGGCAACAGGTATAGTAAACAGTGAAAAGAGTGACTTATATAACAGACTGAGGTTAATGGTCTTTCTAACATTACAACATATAGTTATAGGACATCAGCAATCCTAATCTTACTGGGCTTGATTTCTGCTACATATTCTAAATATAGAATATCAGTTATTGATTATTCTTTAGTCAAATCCTCTAATAAGAGTTGAGGCTCTCAAACTGCTCTTTTATTCTCTTACTCTGGATTGTTTTCACTGATGTTATTTCTTCAAATGTTCATATGAAATTATAGTAATAAATCTGGAAGTATATAACATGGTCATGAGATATTAGAAAATGTTGATTTTCACTATGTGGATCCTGGACCAGCATCACTGGCATCACCTGTGAGCTTACTAGAGATGCAAATTATTCAGGCCTTACCCCTGAGCCACTACAGCAGAGAGTGGGCTGGGCCTGGGACTTCCTTTAACAAATTTTTCAGGTTATTCTGATGCACTAAATAGGAGTTGCTTAGTTGTAAGGGAGTTGAGAAAACCTAAACTGTTTTTTCTATTTAGAAGGATTTTTGATATGTATGATACTTGATGTGTGACTGGATGCTGTGCTTAAGTTGTCTTATTTTAATTCTCTTAATAATTTTTACTAGCGAGTTCCTGGGGAAAACCCCAGGGCAAAACGCTCAGAAATGGATTCCTGCACGAAGCACTAGACGAGATGACAACTCCGCAGCAAACAACTCCGCAAATGAAAAAGAACGACATGATGCAATCTTCAGGAAAGTAAGAGGGTAAGTTTATTAGGTCTGTTTTGTCTTTTAAAAGGAGGGGAGACTGGATTAACTGCTTCTATTGTGTGTATGCTATATTACTTGAAGGCAGTGTTCATAACTCTTAAGTGAAATGCCGGTGTTGACAGTTTTAGGCTGAAAATCAGCACATCACTGTTTGGGGCTCAGTTAGTTGCTTTTGGTCATTAGATTAAAATGCAGAAGCCTATTGTGCTGACATATTCTGTACCTGGTATGTAAGCCAGTGATGGCAAAATATAACAGTTTAGCTCCTGTATCTAGCCTTGATATTAAGGAGGGAGGCTCTTGATCTGGGTTTTGAGAATGAGATTTTCTTGTCCAATAGCTGGGAACCCCCACCAGTTAGATAGGTGTTCTTAAATAGGTTTATTTCCACATCGCTTTGGTTAGATGGGTAAGAAAAATGTCTTGATGTTAAAGGGGAAAGTGATGAAAGGGAAAAAGCATAATTTAAAGGCTATTTTTTAACTGGGTAATTTTGTATGTTGCTGATACCTAGTCTGATTCCTTTTTCATAGCATATTAAATAAGCTTACTCCTGAGAAGTTTGACAAGCTATGCCTTGAGCTCCTCAATGTGGGTGTAGAGTCTAAACTCATCCTTAAAGGGGTCATACTGCTGGTAAGTTAAATGTTGGCTTAACTGAAAGGAGGAGGAAAATACTTTGAACCCATGTTGGGTTTTGAGTGGTTTTTTGTTCTTTGCTTTTGTATTTATACACTTCATTGTTGCTTCTAAAACTAAGGTGTGAGTTAAGTGTATGTATATTTGAACACGTTTTTTTTAATTACTTTTGATGGTATCAGACTTAAGAGGTCAATTTGAAATGGTATATACTGTGCTTGGGTTAATTGGATTATCAGGCTCTTGGGGACTGGGGTTGCTTTGTTTTTCCTTTTGTGAAAAATACCACATTTTGGAAATGTTAGTTTTATGGTGATTCCATTTTTCCAAGGTAATTCAACTCCTCAAAGGGGAGAGGGTTTTACTACTGTGAGATATATGTAATTAGACTTTTTTGGTACTCTGTAATAGCTAACATTTAAGTGCTTACATTTTTCCAGCCTATGTGCTGGGCACTTTACATACCTCATCTTAAGTTCACATAAGAAGCCTTACAAAAGAGATGTGCTTATTTCCAGGTTACCAGTGAAGCATTTGTATAGGGAATTTGTCAGAAGTTTGTTATGCGATTCAAGATCCTTAAGACTGCAAGGGAGTATTAAGTTATAAAGAAAGGTTTTTTCAAAAGTTGTCATATTTAATTTTTTTAACGGCATATTTTCTGTAGATTGTGGACAAAGCCCTAGAAGAGCCAAAGTATAGCTCACTGTATGCTCAGCTATGTCTGCGATTGGCAGAAGATGCACCAAACTTTGATGGCCCAGCAGCAGAGGGTCAACCAGGACAGAAGCAAAGCACAGTAAGTGGGCGTGTGTGCTTGCTTATTTTAAGTTGATTTGGAAGGTTTTATTATCAAACCCTGACAAATGTCTTTGTTTCTTACAGACATTCAGACGCCTCCTAATTTCCAAATTACAAGATGAATTTGAAAACCGAACCAGAAATGTTGATGGTGAGAATTTAATACTTAGTTGTACTGTGTACCTCAGATGGTAAAGAATCTGTCTGCAATGCAGAAGACCTGGGTTTGATTCCTGGGTTGGGAAGATCCCCTGGAGAAAGGAATGGCAACCCACTCTAGTAGTCTTGCCTAGAGAATCCCATGGACAGAGGAGCCTAGTGGCTACAGTCTGCAGTCGCAAAGAGAGGACATGACAGAGCAACTAATACACAGTACTGCATATGTTCAACTTAATTCTGAATGTTACTTTTATTCTTCTTTTTAGTCTATGATAAGCGTGAAAATCCCCTCCTCCCTGAGGAGGAGGAACAGAGAGCTATTGCCAAGATCAAGATGTTGGGGAACATCAAATTCATTGGAGAACTTGGAAAGCTTGATCTTATTCATGAATCTATCCTTCATAAGTGCATCAAAACAGTAAGTAATGATTGTGAATTTAAGCTTTCATTAATCATCATGTACATCATTTTGGGGAGATAGAGTCAATTATAATTTCGCCATCTGAGACTTGGTGTGCTAGTTAAATATTTTAGATTGCTGGCAAAACTGCTATTTAAATATTGTAAATATGGAAGTATGCAGTGTATTTTGCAAGATAGGGATAGAACTGATTCCCTACTTAGGTTTAAACTGCTCACTTTGGAGAAATTTCTTGAACAGAAACCAAATAAGAATAGTATGCTAGACACTAGGAACTGTATGTGTTAGTAGAAACTTATGGAAAAGTGCTACATCTAAACCAAGAAAAATTTGTAAACAACATGGCATTTCTTTGTTTTGGTAGCTTTTGGAAAAAAAGAAGAGAGTCCAACTCAAAGATATGGGAGAGGATTTGGAGTGCCTCTGTCAGATAATGAGGACAGTGGGGCCTAGATTAGACCATGAACGAGCCAAGGTATGTGTGTTGCTGACAGAAATAGTGTAAATAGCCTGTCATAATTGTATTAAAATCAAACAGCTTATTTGGTGATACAGAGGATTGCCTTTAGTCATTAACTTTGATGATATCTAGAAGTCTTAAGCAGGACACGTTTTTATTTTTCTCTTTTAGTCCTTAATGGATCAGTACTTTGCCCGAATGTGCTCCTTGATGTTAAGTAAGGAATTGCCGGCGAGGATTCGTTTCCTGCTGCAGGTAAAACTGTTTTCTTTAGGTGTGTTGGTAAGCTGACTTTTGTTTAGGAGTATTGAAATAATGTTTATTAAAAACTTTTTATATTAAAGGATACCGTAGAGTTGCGAGAACACCATTGGGTTCCTCGCAAAGCTTTTCTTGACAATGGACCAAAGACGATCAATCAAATCCGTCAAGATGCAGTAAAAGTAAGTTTTGCTTTGCTTTATAATCAGTAAGTGGGGGTTGTGTTTATAATGGCACAAAAACCCTATTAAAACATCTTTATTTGAGACTGTCTTGTCTTACCAATAGAGCATAATGTTTTTGCTGTCTGTATTCTCTTGAGAACAAGTTGTTTATAGAGAATACATCAGTGGCATTCTTATCCAGAGAAGTATTTGATTTTCCTGCTGTAAGAATTTTCACTTTATATAAAGTAGTGTCTAGAAGTAAGTGTTTATTCACTTTATTTCTGAAGGATCTAGGAGTGTTTATTCCTGCTCCTATGGCTCAAGGGATGAGAAGTGACTTCTTTCTGGAGGGACCGTTTATGCCACCCAGGATGAAAATGGATAGGGACCCACTTGGAGGACTTGCTGATATGTTTGGACAAATGCCAGGTGATTTTGAACAGATGGTTTGGTTGCATTAAATAATGAGTTTAACAGTTTCAACATTAAAGAGTTCTCCGTGTCTATATTTTAAGGAAGCGGAATTGGTACTGGTCCAGGAGTTATCCAGGATAGATTTTCACCCACCATGGGGCGCCATCGTTCAAATCAGCTCTTCAATGGCCATGGGGGACACATCATGCCTCCCACACAGTCGCAGTTTGGGGAGATGGGAGGCAAGTTTATGAAAAGCCAGGTAAGAATACATTTAAGAATATTTAGGCAACAAGTAATTACGTTTTGGAATACATATGATTAATTTTTTTTAAGTGTAAATGTTTTAGGTTTAGAAAACCTAAAAACGTTTTTCTAAACTAGATTTATATCTGTGACAGTTATTTCAAACTGGGTGAAATGGTTATTATTAAGATTAGTAAAGTATTAGTAAAATCACATCACTTTATTTGACAGTTAGGTTAGAATTTTATTCTTCTGTTTCATCTTTTACTTTCTCTGGGCAAATGCAGCTTTCTTGTGGCTTGGCCTCATCACTTTGGTACTTGATTACCATAATGTGTGGACTCCTTTTTATCTAGACTTTTATTTCTCTCTTTCTGAAATAGGGGCTAAGCCAGCTCTACCATAACCAGAGTCAGGGACTCTTATCCCAGCTGCAAGGACAGTCGAAGGATATGCCACCTCGGTTTTCTAAGAAAGGACAGCTTAATGCAGATGAGGTACATTTGCCTATGTTATTTATATACCATAGTATATCAATTCAGAAATCTCTTGCCCGATGATTATAAAAAAAAGACGCATTAAGAGGACTTAATGCTGGAATTCTTTTATCTTTACTTTCTTTCTCTCTTTTCTGTACTACTTTTTCTTTCTTTGAATGTCCAGCGTCCTATGAGCGAAGATTATGAGATATGAGGGCAAGTCTTCAGTTAGAGTAAGGAAAATGGTTGTCAAGATTTTGATTGTGACTTCCCTGCAAATAAAATGACTCTGGATAAAGTAAAACGTTTTTTAAGCTCTAATTAAATTTTCTGGTTTTTATTTTCATGTTTTAGTGATGCTAATCCTTGGAGAGTTGTGGTATAAATAAAAGATTTATAGCCATGTTGTTTTTTTGTCTGGATCAGATCTTTAGTTTTCTTGCTATAAATTAAATATCATGACAGTAACATTTTTAGTTATTTGACTTAGATTTCTGCCATAGGTTCCATCATGTTTGTATATGCTGAGTTAACTTTAGAGGGTTGCAATTAATGTTAGTTCACTGCTTATTAACTTGGATATCTGTTTTGCTTTGTTTTCAATTCTAGATTAGCTTGAGGCCTGCTCAGTCTTTCCTAATGAATAAAAATCAAGTGCCAAAGCTTCAGCCCCAAATAACTATGATTCCTCCTAGTGCACAGCCACCACGCACTCAAACGCCACCTCTGGGACAGGTATGGGATGTATGTAGTATGACATTTTCAATCGTTCCAGTACCTTTTGAAGATGTCTGAAGAAAGCTTTTTAATGTTTGCTCTCAACTTCATAAGCACTTTTTCTTTTAATGATTAAAAAGTTATTAAACATTTATACTTAATCATTTTGCTGTTCTTGTAGACACCTCAGCTTGGTCTCAAAACTAATCCACCACTTATCCAGGAAAAGCCTGCCAAGACCAGTAAAAAGCCACCACCGTCAAAGGAAGAACTGCTTAAACTAACCGTGAGTTTCAGACAGTCTCATCATTTAGCTCATGGGGGTGTATTTGAGGCAGGAAAACTAAAGATACTGGGATTTCATTCTTTTCAGGAAACTGTTGTAACTGAATACCTGAATAGCGGGAATGCAAATGAAGCTGTCAATGGTGTAAGAGAGATGAGAGCTCCTAAACACTTCCTTCCTGAGATGTTAAGCAAAGTAATCATCCTGTCACTGGATAGAAGTGATGAAGATAAAGAAAAAGCAAGTTCTTTGATCAGTTTACTCAAACAGGAAGGGATAGCCACAAGTGACAACTTCATGCAGGTAGAACACTTTCTGATTCTGTAAGAACTCTTCAAATTTGAATTGACTATGAACTGACTGTGTACTATATTCCTTTCAGGCTTTCCTGAATGTATTGGACCAGTGCCCCAAACTGGAGGTTGACATCCCCTTGGTGAAATCGTATTTAGCACAGTTTGCAGCTCGTGCTGTCATTTCAGAGCTGGTGAGCATTTCGGAACTAGCTCAACCACTGGAAAGTGGCACCCATTTTCCTCTCTTCTTACTTTGTCTTCAGCAATTAGCTAAATTACAAGATCGAGAATGGTTAACAGAGCTTTTCCAACAGAGCAAGGTCAATATGCAGAAAATGCTCCCAGGTAAGAGAATGCTGGGGATTTTTGTTTTTAATACTAGATTTAAAAGTCCTTAGTACTTTGAGTGAATTTATTATATAGGTCAGTGTGATTATCCTGTCCGGATAATAATAAGCATTACCACAGATAGACTTCACCTTTATAAAAGTCTATTATGATGTAACTATTTTCATTTGGTCCAAATACAAAGTTTCCTTTGCTCAGTTGTTTCATTATTTTACATAAATCTTGTGTGTTTGGGAAATTGTTTGCAAAGCAGTTTTAAGAAACCAACTTAGTAAAATGAACTACCTGATGATGGGAATGGCTTTGTCTCTTCAGAAATTGATCAAAATAAGGACCGCATGCTGGAGATCTTGGAAGGAAAGGGACTGAGTTTCTTATTCCCACTTCTCAAACTGGAGAAGGAACTGTTAAAGCAAATAAAGTTGGATCCATCCCCTCAGACCATATATAAATGGATTAAAGATAACATCTCTCCCAAACTTCATGTAGATAAAGGATTTGTGAACATCTTAATGACTAGGTAAGATAACAGAGTTGTGCTTTTCTACATCAAAAACAGAATTAGCCTGTGTTTAGTTTACTAGAAAGAAAGTCTACAAGGCAAGGGATTGAGAATTGTTTCTTGAATTGGAAATTTTTCATTTGGAGGTTGTAACAAGATCTTTTTCTGTGCAGCTTCTTACAGTACATTTCTAGTGAAGTAAACCCACCCAGTGATGAAACAGATTCTTCCTCTGCTCCTTCCAAAGAACAGTTAGAGCAGGAAAAACAACTGCTTCTTTCCTTCAAGCCAGTAATGCAGAAATTCCTTCATGATCATGTTGATCTACAAGTTAGTGCCCTCTATGCTCTTCAGGTGCACTGCTACAACAGCAACTTCCCAAAAGGTGAGCGAGGACTAGCATCATAATTAACAACAAATGGGCGGGCAGTAGTTAAACACACTAAATAATGGTGTTACATTTTGTCTTCTAGGCATGTTACTCCGCTTTTTTGTTCACTTCTATGACATGGAAATTATTGAAGAAGAAGCTTTCTTGGCTTGGAAAGAAGATATAACCCAAGAGTTTCCAGGGAAAGGCAAGGCTTTGTTCCAGGTAAATTTTAGAGAAATTTGTTGTGGTTTTTCCATCTTAATTGGTATTACTTAAATGAAGCTTTTAAAGTTAAATATAAGCAAAATAGCCCTGGTAATATTACATACCATGATTTTCTAACTTACAAAGTGAATTCTAGCCCTGAGGAAAATTTTTATAATGTCAGGGGATTCCACAGCATACATCAATCACCTGGAAAGTAATTTTCAAAGGAAGTTTCAGGTCTGATTATAGACATTCTGACTTAGGTCTGCATGTGGTATACAACTCAGGAGATTCTCATACTACTTTTCCCAGGGGCCAGGCTTTGAGAAATGCTAGTGTGTAGTAGTCTTTACTCCTGAGGTTCTTAAGCTAGTTTCAGGAGGATCACCATCACAGTGTTTGTCCTTAGTCTCGTCCTTGGGGAATCTGGTCCTAAAGTTCTGGATGGGACTAGAAATTACTCTCTTGGGATCTTCTTTGTCCCTCTCCTCCCTCCCCAGCATTGCTAACATTTAAGTTTGGGATGAGCCACTGTCCCATATTGAAACAGTTTTGAAGTGTGATGGGAGTGGTGTCAAAGAATTGACACCCGTGTTAACTGGCCATAAACAGCTTGTGTTAATTGTTTATTGCTCAGTTGTGTCTCTTTGTGACCCCATGGACTATAGCCCACCAGACTCCTCTGGCCATGGAATTCTCCAGGCAGGATTATTGAAGCAGGTTGCCATTTTCTTCCCGAGGAGATCTTCTCTACCCAGGGATCAAATCTGCTTCTACATTGACAGGCAATTCTTACCCTGAGCCATCAGGGAAGCCCCAAACAGCTTGTATGTTAGGTTCTGAACACTGCTTGCAATTATAAGATGTGTGGTACTGTCTAAAACTTTGGTTCTTGGGGCAGTTGGTTGGTTGATTGGGAATACTGCTATTCTGTATTTTCTAAGTACTGCTTATTTTGTTAAATTACAAACTACAGGTGAATCAGTGGCTAACCTGGCTAGAAACTGCTGAAGAAGAAGAATCAGAGGAAGAAGCCGACTAAAAGAACCAGCCAAAGCCTTAAATTGTGCAAAACATACTGTTGCTATGGTGTAACTGCATTTGACCTAACCACTGCGAAAATTCATTCCGCTGTAATGTTTTCACAATATTTAAAAGCAGAAGCACGTCAGTTAGGATTTCCTTCTGCATAAGGTTTTTTTGTAGTGTAATGTCTTAATCATAGTCTACCATCAAATATTTTAGGAGTATCTTTAATGTTTAGATAGTATATTAGCAGCATGCAATAATTACATCATAAGTTCTCAAGCAGAGGCAGTCTATTGCAAGGACCTTCTTTGCTGCCAGTTATCATAGGCTGTTTTAAGTTAGAAAACTGAATAGCAACACTGAATACTGTAGAAATGCACTTTGCTCAGTAATACTTGAGTTGTTGCAATATTTGATTATCCATTTGGTTGTTACAGAAAAATTCTTAACTGTAATTGATGGTTGTTGCCGTAATAGTATATTGCCTGTATTTCTACCTCTAGTAATGGGCTTTATGTGCTAGATTTTAATATCCTTGAGCCTGGGCAAGTGCACAAGTCTTTTTAAAAGAAACATGGTTTACTTGCACAAAACTGATCAGTTTTGAGAGATCGTAAATGCCCTTGAAGTGGTCTTTGTGGGTGTGAAACAAATGGTGAGAATTTGAATTGGTCCCTCTTATTATAGTATTGAAATTAAGTCTACTTAATTTATCAAGTCATGTTCATGCCCTGATTTTATATACTTGTATCTATCAATAAACATTGTGATACTTGATATAGTTGTGTGACTTAAGTCAGTTCAGTTGCTCAGTCATGTCCAATTCTGCGACCTTGTGAACTGCAGCACACCAGGATTCCTGTCCATTACCAACTCCCAGAGCTTGCTCAAACTCATGTCCATCGAGTGGGTAATGCCATCCAGACATCTCATCCTCTGTCGTCCCCTCTATCTTCAGTCTTTCCTAGCATCATGGTCTTTTCCAAGGAGTGTCACTTCTCTGCATCAGGTGGCCAAAGTATTGGGAGTTTCAGCATCAATCTTTCCAATGAATATTCAGGACTGATTTCCTTTTTCTCCAACACCACAGTTTAAAAGCATCAATGCTTCAGCACTCGGCTTTTTTTATAGTCCAACTCTCATCCATACGTGACTACTGGAAAAACCATAGCTTTGACAAGACTTTGAAGTAGTACATACAGATATATGAAGAAGTGACAGCTTTTGTTTTGAGCTAGGACTTGACTTAGGAACATTAAATACATAGACAAGTAATTTTGATTAGGGAATTCAAGGTGGTGGTTCCTCTTTATTTCAGGTTACTGTAAGTAACCAATATGTAGTTCCTGTAATCCAGGACAGTGCCGAGAAGTTTCCTGAATTGGGAGGGACATTACTAATGCATAGCAATAAAACTTGAACTTGGCTGACATCTTTTCATCGTCATACTGGAATGCATGGTGAATGCATTCTCATTGTCCCTCCCAGGAAGTTCTTGAAACCCCACAGTTATCGTTAAAACTGTCTCCTTACTCTAACTGAAGCTAGCTTTTCCCTGTATTCTAGCAGACTTCTTTGAAGTTAGAACATTAATAGCTTCTGGTAGATAATTTTTAAATATGAAATTAAAACTAAGTGGAGTATCAAGAAGCTGACTTTACTAGGCTATAGATAAAAATGGCATTCCTGGCACCTCTATTCAACCCTCCCCAAGGGAGAAACTTGTCAAAGTATTCAGTTGGCTTCATTTACAACCAGAATTCTCCCAATTCAGCTGGAGAATTGGGCCAAAAGAAGTTCCAGAGTTAAACCTGGTGTGCATTAGTTTGTCAGAGGGTACTTTCATACCTGCCCACCCTGATGCTTCAAGAACAAACACCTCGAGTAATATTCTCATCTTGTGCGGGGGGGCGGGGGGGGGGGGAAGCATTTTACAAGCTGCCACACTACGGAATGACAGTATTTACATGTTTCTTATATCAAGGACAATGCTCTGGTATCAGTGTACAAATAGTTCCATGTAACTGTTACATGTCTAAGACTCCACATCATACCCAACTTTGGTGTTCTTTATACGGCAAGACAGGTGGTCTTCGTTTTGCTGACTCCTTTTCTTCACGTTCTCTAACAGGCTGCACTTCATTCCTACACCAGAACTTTGTTAAGATCACCAGTAACTCCAGAGCTATTAACTAGTCGGTATTCATTATCCCATAAGCAGCATTGAACAATTTCTTGAGACTCTTGAGAACATCTCTTTTCCTTCTTGCTCTGTTCTTTCTTAATCTCCAATGGCAAAAGTGCCTGATGTCAAACCCAATGTCCAATTATCAAATCTTGTTGATTTTCCCTTCAAAACATTAGAAATTGAGTAACTCCCCTCTTCCACTGTGGCTCTCAATTCTCACCTGGATACCATGCCAGCCTTTCTGTCTTCGCTCTCCTTTTTAGTCTCTTCAGCAGTAGCCAGAGGATGAGGAAATCTTTTCAAGAAAAAACAAATATCGCTTAGCACAAAATCTACCAAAGTGACTTCCCACCTAGATTTTTAAATCAGTATTTAAAATTGTTCTACACAGGCCCAGGTCTGATTTAGTGTCCCCCCGCCCCGCCACCCCCCCCCCCCTTCCCTCTCCAGTGTTCTTGCCTGGAGAATCCCAGGGACGGGGGAGCCTGGTGGGCTGCCGTCTGGGGTCGCACAGAGTCGGACACGACTGAAGCGACTTAGCAGCAGTAGCAGCAGCAGCCTCCTCCCTCTACCCACACCGTATTTCTCTGATCTCGGTTTCTGCCACTGACTCTTGCTCATTTTGTTCCCACGCCCCCAGCCTCCTCAAGGTTCCCGGGATGTGCCAAGCACCGGGGGTTTTCTGTTCCTGCTACCCTGTGGATAACTGGGTGATGGCTCTCTTACCCTGTCAGGTCTTGGCTCATATATCACTTTATAGGGTCCACAGTGTCTATCTTAAGTATAATCTTGGGCATACCCTTCCTCTCTTCCCTGCTGTGGGTATCTCCCATGTCTGCTGTTGTTTTGTGATATGCTGCTTATTTGCAATTGACTGTCTCCAGAATGTGAGGAGCATGACATTTTCGACTGTTCGACTCACTGCCGTATCCCCAGAACTTGTTAGTGCCTAGCACACATAGGGCTTCCTTTGTAGCTTAGTCGGTAAAGAATCTGCCTGCAGTGCAGGAGACCCGGGTTGAATCCCTGGGTCGGGAAGATTTCCTGAAGAAGGAAATGGCAACTTTTTTTCCAGCATTCTTGCCTGGAAAATCACATGGACAGAGGAGCCTGGTGGGGCTGCAGTCCATGGGGTCACAAAAAGTTGGGCACAACTGAGCGACTAACCCTTAGCACACATAGGCATCTCAGTATTTGTTGAACAGAATCACCAATTATCCTGCATTGGCAGGATTTGGACATAGAGAGAGGAACAGAAAGAACACAGACTGGATGGTTTTCTGGATCTAGGGTTGGTTCCTGTCACTAGCAGTGTGGCTAGGCAAAATACTTGAGTCTTGATTTCTGTTGAAAATGAGACTAATGCTTAAGTGTTGCCATAAGATCTAAGTAAGGTACGTGGAAGTCACTAGCAGAGGACCTCACACAGCAGTCCTTCAGTGTACATGTGAATGACCTCAGCAGCTTCTCTACAACGTGAGGACTGCTTCCCGCCTGAGCTTGCAATCTGATCAGTCAATGGGCATTTCCCAGTCTTCCTATTTGACATCAAAAACATTCAATGATTGACTGCTCTCTTTCCTATCGTTTTCCTCTCAGGCTTTTCCTTGGTCTCCTTTAAAGGCGCTCTTCTCTGGCCTGGTTCATGAGTGTTACTGTTCTGCTTCCCCTCTGAACACTGCCAACTCACCCCAGTAGCTCCAATTACCACATATGTGCTGACACCTGTATCTTGAGTCCAAACGTCTTTCCAGAACATCAAACCAGCTTCTGGACATTTTATCTGAGTGTACCACAAGCACTCCAGACTCAGCATGTCCATCACTAAACTTTCCCTCAAACCAACACTTCCTCCTCTCCTGGCTCTCAATGATACCCCATCCAAGCCAAAAACTTGAGTCATTTTTTATCCCCTTCTTAGTTTTGACCAATCACCCTCCATGTGCCCATCTTCATTGCAGCTGCTGCAGTCACGCACCACCCGAGTCCAAGCACCATCATCTCACGGGTGAAGTGCTGCAATAGGCTTTTACGTGGTCTCCCTGCCCTTCATCTTGCTCGCTTTCTAGTCCATTCTCCACATTATCCTCAGAGCAGCCTTTTTGTAAAAGTCTGATCCTTCCTCTGCCGTTCAGTAGCTCCTAGTTTTCCTCAGAATAAAATTCAGATTTTCCAATAATCAAGGCTCCAGGTCATCCTTTTGCCCCCGTTTGCACGCTCTTCGTTTTCTTTCTCAGCCTGTGCACAGGCGGTATCCTCTGCCTGGAACGTTGCTATCACTGCTGTACCCACCGCTTTGTGCCCCTTCATCTATCTTATTCATCCTTCAGGTATTAGCATAAAATTCCCACATTTGGGAAACCTGATATTTTCTGCCTAGGCTGTTAGGAGCTTGTGCCCATCAGGGTTCTTGGTTGCAAAGAGAACCTTACAAACTAAGATGAAAAGGAATTTATTAGAACTCAAGGGATCCACAGGAAGCACAGAGAACCAGGTTTAAAAATGAATGGGGGACTTCCCTGGTAGTAGAGTGGATAAGAATCCACCTGACAATGCAGGGGACACAGGTTCGATCCCTGATTCTGGAAAATCCCACATGCTGCGGGGCAACTAAGCCTGAGGGCCACAACTACCGAGTCTGCACGCGAGAGCCTGCGAGTCGCCAACTACTGAAGCCCCTGGGTCTCGAGCCTGTGCTCCACACCAAGACACGCCACCACAATGAGAAGTCCTCGCACTGCAGCCAGAGAGCGGCCCCCCACTTGCTGCAACTAGAGAAAGCCCGCGTGCAGCATGGAAGACCCAGGCTAGCCAAAAATAAAATTTAAAAAATGAATAGACCAAGGTTAGGTAGGCAGTCCTGTGTCAGAGAAATAGCCTGTCTAGGGCAGTGCTGTAAAACCAACCCTACAGACTTCTTAGCATCCCCTGCCTGTATCTGAATGAACTGCCTAGTGACATCAGGTCCGGGTCAGAGGCCTGGGCAGAAACCTGCAGTTGACTTAGGTCATGTGTCCACCCCTGGCCGCCTTCGTCTCCTTTAGTGGACCAAGGATCTGGCTTTTGTGTCAGACAGACCCCAACTCCCAGCAATGCTGTGTGTGTGAAGGGGAAGGGAACTCTGGAAGAGACGTGGATGGACAGCTGGGGGAAAAAAGGTCGTTGTCCATTGGGAGTCCTCTCTACCCCACTTCTCCACCTAGAACACCTACACTGTATTGTGAACACCTGCTCGCTGCCTTTCTTTCCACTCTCTACTCCAAGAGGAGGTGGGGAATGTCTCATCCGTTGCTCTATTTCCCAGTGCCTAGCACAGCGCTGGGCAATGTTAGGGATCAATAAGTAGGTATGGTGTGCAACATGAATCTAGGTTTTGTGGAACCCAAATTTTATGCAGTTAAGGGTGGAGGAGAAGTTGTGGCTCTTAAAGAATACAAAATTGGGTTCAGGGTCCATAGGAGTCCTATGTAAGGAATGGTCTTGAACTGTGAGCTTTGTTCTGGGCCAAACTTGGTAACTCTGAGTGAGAGACTAGAGTTTATACACTACATTATAATAATTTTCATACCTATTTGTACCCACTAGGCAGAAACTAACAGGATATTTATCAAAACTCCTTGTAGAAGGGACTTGACATTTTCTCATTTGTGGCTGCTTTGGCCCTGCTGGGCTTCCCAGGTTGTGCTACTGGTAAAGAACCCACCTGCCAATGCAGGAGACATAAGAGATGCGGGTTCAATCCCTGGGTTGGGAAGAGCCCCTGAATACGGCTACCCACTCCAGTATTTGCCTGGAGAATCCCAAGGACAGAGGAGCCCCGTGGGCTACAGTCCACGGGGTTGCAAAGAGTCGGACATGACAGAAGCAACTTAGCACACGTGCACGGCCCTACCATTTCCCAGTGCTTCCAGTCCAATCCCAAAGCACCCAACTCCCAACATCCCATTAACTTATTCATTTGTACATGCAAAAATAAGTGCCTCATTTGTGCCAGCTGGGCGCCCGGGGCTGGAACACAGCATGAGCAAGATGCCATCTCTCCCCGCAGGGAGCCCACTGTCCAGCAGGGGAGCTGACGGGAGCAGACCCTGTGGCCATGGGGCAGGCGCTGGACACACTGAGGGGAGGATGGGACTTCCTGAGGGGAGAGGAGGAAACATCCAGAGAAGCTGAGACTCCAAGGAAGAATGGCTTTCGCAGCAAACGTCTGAGGGAGGGCTTTCAAAGGCACAAGTGGGGAACCCACCTCCACTTGTCTTCTGGCTCCACAGAGCTTTCCTCTCCCTTCCACTTGACACCAGGACAGAGTCCACTTCCAAATGAGGGGACGTCTTTCATCTTTTGCTGGAGAACAGCAGCTGTTCAGCGGGGCCAGGAGGACAAGGAATCACAAAGCTCTTTCACATTTATCCCAATCGATTTTGAGACTTCCAAGAAGCATCCTCCAAGGAAAGCCAGGACTCTTGCCAAGGGGATGTCTCAGCATGCAGCAGAGAGGAGCAGAAACAGGATGCTGAAATCACATAGGCTGCCCAGACCCACAGGCTGTCCTCCCAGCCTACATCACCTGGAGTTAGTCCAGGATGGTGGGATAGAGGAAGGCCACCTATCAGGATGCTGTCTCTATCGCGCCCTCTGCTGAGCTCCTAGGAGAAGACACTCCTCCTTGGCAGAAAGGTACTGTATCCTTGTCCCCAAGGAAAGGCCAAGACCTATTGGACATGCTCTTCCGTGAGAGAAGAGACAGTGAGCATTTTGGCCTCAACTCTAGACGGTGTAACAATGTTACTGATAAGCAGTGAATCCTTGAGGGCTCTTCAGGTCTCCATGGGACATGCAGAGTCATAGACCAGAGCCTGCATCCCAGCTTCCCCATTAATTAGTTCTATGAGCTTAGGTCAACAGCTTTACCTCTGGGCTTCATTTTCCTTAAATGTGAAATAATCCTTGGTGTGTCCACCTCCTAGAGTGGTTGTGAGGAGACAGATAGATAACGAAAAACGGTGTTGTTCAGGTATGGGATTGCTCTCCAAGTCCATTCATCTCATAAATATTTATTGAGTCTCAGCTATGTGCCAGGCCCTATTCCAGTGCTAGATATACCAGCAAATGAGGGAAAGTCTCCTTAGGAAGCAAACACTCTAGGTGATAGGAAAGAGAGAGAACAAACACACATATACTGTCAGTAGTAAAGAGTGCTCTACGTGAAGAAATAAAGAGAAGAAGAGATAAGGAGGGACACACAGGCTACTTGAAATAGGGAGGAAGTGACCTTTGAGCAAAGATCTAAATAAAGCCAGGGAGGGAACTATGCAGATACCTGCAGGAAGTGGGGGCGGAAAGTCGCCAATGGCCCTGAGATGGGAACACTGGTGGAGTGCTTGGGGGTCAATGCAGGGGTCAGTGTGACTGAATAGACCAGGGGCCTGAGGCTGCAGAGGGGCAGGGGCGACCTGTAGAACTCGTAGGACATAATTATGGCTTTAGGCTTTTTTCTAAGTGGAGTGGACTGTCTTTGGAGGATTCCTATCATTATTTATCAATGATGTTAATAACATTAATACTATCAGTGCTATGCTATGGCATATTATTATGATTATTCTAACTAATGGGGCTTCCTAGGTGATGCTAGTGGTAAAGCACCTGCCTGACAATTCAGGAGACGTAAGAGACATGTGTTCAATCTCTGGGTGGGGAAGATCCCCTGGAGAAGGAAATGGCAAGCCACTCCAGTGTTCTTGCCTGGAGAATCCCATGGACAGAGGAGCCTGGCAGGCTACAGTCCATGGTGTTGCAAAGAGACAGACGCGACTGAACGACTAACATACATTCTAGCTAACATTTCTTGGGCATTTAGCCTATGCCAGGCTGGACTAGGTACAATTTCATCTTCCCGACCTCCTTGGGGCAGGTACTGTGCCATTTCTATTTCACTGATGAGGAAACTGAGGCTCTGAGAAGTTAAACACCTTACCCAAGGACTTTACTCAGCCCATGGATAGGAGCACCCTCCTCATGCTCTTTTGAAAGTTTAAAGTCACGGAGTTGTGATTTGGACCCTGCATCGCATCTCAAAGAGCCAACCCTCCCCACCACAGGCACAACTACATGTTGAGGGGACAGAGAAGGGGTGAGAAAGTAGAAGAGCCATCCTGGCGGCCGCGAGCCCCTCCTCCCTGGGGTGCGCAGAGCTGGTGCAGCACTTCTGAGTGTTGGGCCAGAGGCTTGAGGCGAGGAGCAGTCAGCCTCTAAATCCCCCGGTAATGGGTTCAGTTGTGAACCCCCTCAAAATATACGTTGATGTCCTCACTCTCAGTACCTGCCAGTGTGACCTCATTTGGAAATCAGGTCTTTGCAGATGTCATCAAGTTGTGTCAAAAAGCACAAAGAAATTTAACACAAATTTAACCATTATTCCTGGGGACATGATCACACAATCCAAAGAGTTAGGAAAAGAGGTAAATGAGCCAGTTTAAGGATCATTTTAAAACTCCGTACTCTAAACAGAGTTGGAAAATACTCCACCTGCTGGACAAAGGGGAAGGTGGAAGATCCCCATGTGATGCTGACGGGCACTTGTAACTCAGGTGCAGGAGTAATGCTGCTCCTGTGAGTCTTATGATTCCGCCGGAAATGATGTGTGTATTGCCAGAGCTGCAGGAGACAGTGTCGTCCAAGGCTCTACACCATGCAGCCTGGACTGGTTGCCCATCTTCCCATCGGGCCTCATCCCCTCCTCAGTTCCGCAGAAACCTGAAGCCCCCTGACATCCACCCTGGACCCCGCCTCTGAACTTCTCCATACATCTGCTCATCTATCCCAATTCCCTGCTTGCAAGCCCTCACTTCATACCCTCTGGGTCCTTGTCCCTGTTATCTGCAATCTCTCTCTCTGAACTTTCCGCTACTTGTTCTGAGGGAAACTCAGCTGTCCCCGATGCCATCACTTCCCCTGCTGTCTCTCCTCTCAAGCCAATGGCCTCAGGGAGAGGGGGCAGTATCCACCTTGCTTCCCACGAGCTCTTTCCAACCACTTCTGCCCTCCTTTCTTCCAAACCCCAAGATCCTCTGAAGTTTGTACCATCAGATGTCACTAGCTCCCTGGCATGTTGACTTCACTGTTCTTCAAAATAGTAATAAAATAATCTCACATCTTCTCCTCCTTCCCTAAGCTATATCTGACTCTCCCCTCCCCTTCTCCACACCCCAGCCCTAGCTGGTGAAACTGCCTTGCCAGGTTTTTCAGCCTCAATGGGAAAAAAAAAAAAAAAAACAACACTGTGGGTGTTCCCCCAGTGAAGGCATATTTGTAATGATACACAGCCTCGCTACTCCAAGTATAGTCTTTGTTCTAGTATTACCTGGAGACTTACCCAGTCTCACTCCAGACCTACTGGATCAGAATCCCCACTGAAGTCTGACAACCCTTGATACATAACCTAATAGAGCCCCCCCAGTTGCTGACCACCAACCTGTGGTGGCCTGGGACTCAGCTTCTAGTCCACTGAGAAGCAATCCTAGTCCCTCCAACTCTTCGTACCACTGAAACTATTGACTTGCCAACAATTGTCCCCATGTGACTCCCTTCCTTTTTCTATGGATCAAAGGTCCCAACTCCTTCCAAAAACCAAACCATCTCCCCATTCTTGGAATCCATTCCCTGGGGCCAAATAACTATAAGGTACTTGCAGTCCCCACCACAGGAAACAGGGGTCACTGGTCACAGCACGACTGTCCCTTGGAGTGCACTGTCAGCTCATATGACAAGTGAGAGCTTCCAAGTTGATTTGAGTAGGGGTTTTGGACAAGATCAGCTGTCTGCAGTGTGTGACTCCAGCAGGAAGTGTCCCCGAATCAGTCTCCTTGGAATTAGAAGAGTGGAATACTGACATCTGCAATTTCTGTGAACCATAAGAAAGAAAGATGCATGCAACTCCAATGATAGGAAACTCAGACTAGACTGATAAGAGGGTTGCAGGTGCTGAAGCAAGATTTGAACATCCATTAAGCCAGCCCCAGCGTTGATCCTTCCCTGAAGTGCTCATGGCCAAGGGATATGATGGTGCTGCCTTCTCCCACCTCCTGGGCTCTTTCCCATTGCTTCGCTGCCACTGCGGGCTGGAGAGATAAGCAAAGAGCATGTCTGCACCCAGCAGTGGGCTGCAGCAGGAAATGAAGTCTCCACTTCTTTCCAGCCACGGAAATTGGAGCACTAGTTCCCACTGGAGAAATCAAAGCATCATTGTTTCGAAGAACAAAATTTCCCAAGAGAGAACAAAGGTTTTGGCATTGAGCTCTTTCGGGAGAAGATGCTATCATAGACACTTCAGCTCACTTAGAGGAACCCAGTCTGGGACTAAAAACCAACCCACAGTTTCGTTTATTAGGCTCATGCTCAGAGGGGTCACCTTTTGGTGTTTTCACCAGTGTTTGTGCCTTCACAATTGTCAAAATGAGAACAAGATCTAGTGAGCCAGATAAAGGTTTCTAAGAGGACATCCTAAGATCTAAGATGACATCCTATCATCTAAGATGATACAGTGATACAGTGGATAAGAATGATAACAGTGATACAGTGGATAAGAATCCATCTGCCAATGCAAGGGTTACGAGTTCAGTCCGTCTGGGAAGACTCCACTTGCCTTGGAACAACTAAGCCTGTGGGCACAGCTACAGAGCCCATGCTCCAGGGCCCAGGAGCTGCAGCTACCGGAGCCCGGGCAATCTCAGGCCTGCACGCTGCAACTACCGAACCTGTGTGCGGCAACAGGGAACACACTGGATTGGTGTCCTATTAATACTCAGGAGACAGAACTGACAAGAAGGTGAATTCACAAATCTAGTCACCTTTGGATAAGAGGCTTGAAAATCCAGCATAATGTCTTTTACCTAATAAGTGTCCACTTCACTGCTTAGCTGTGGACTGCATTAAAAAAACATACAGATTTGCACCAGCAGTGTTGCCATAGTGGCGATCTAGAATTGATCAACTATGTCAAGAAAAATGCATTAAAAAGATATTTTTCAAAACTTAATATTTTCAAAATGAAAAATGTTACAAACCACCTTTTGCTGTAGTAAACAGAATAAATAAAAGCAAAAGAGTAAATGCATATGTTTCATAAGCAAAACATAAAAATCCGTATTGATGGAAAAGTTACGTTTGAAATAGCAGACTTGATTTCCAATTACTCGACACAGAAAAACCTTAAGTTACTAATGCAGTTGACACAGACTAGACAACCTGTTTAAAATTCTCTGCAATGACCCTAGAATGTATAACTTAAAAGGGTCTCAAGAAAATAACAAAATTCTGTAAAGCAATTATCTTCCATTAAAAAATAACTATTTTTTTTAAAGGGTGGGTCTTAGACAATTTTATGTTATGAGTAAGGATACTGAAGCTGAAAAGTCAAGCATTTTGTCCCATCAGTGGGGATGACAGTCAGGCTGGAGGCCTGGGCAGCCTTCCTATTGCTGGAGCTTGATGCAAAGTAAATCTCTGATGACAGGCTGATTTGTTCCACCCAAATCAGTGGACACCCTGAGGTCTAGATGAACTGGATTAGCCTGCAGCATATACACACTCCTAACATTATATGGCGAGCATCACAACTGACCTGCACTGCTCTAACATACCCAAACGACCAGAGCATCAGAAACTACCTTTAAAGAAAAAGCTGTTCTGCCCATGCTCCAAATTCTCATTTTAGGAGCTGACTCTAATTTCCTTTAAATAGTTTTTCCAGACTCCATTGGCTACCTACTCTCCCAGGGAAGAAATTATTCATGTGTGGGATCAAAACAAGGGATACTTAAAAAGCTCCAGGAAAGTCATATTTCCTGGAGATTAAAAATATTTTTCTCAACAGGAACTAGGAAGAAGCATGCAATTTTAAAAGGATGACCTATGAAGGAGTAACTGACCCAGTCCCGCCTTGGACTGAACAAGGATTTGTGAGTTTGATGAATACTGTCAGACATGCAGCATTGATTCAGTGGTAGGGAGGACATCACTGGGAATTCACCATAGGTTCATCACTGAATCCAACTTTATAATCCTCACAACAATCCTATGAGTTAGTTATAGTCCTCTGCTATATTGGAATAATTGCCCAGTTAGGAAACTTCATGTTATAAACATAGTAACTCCAATGGAGGAAGTGAGTTAGTTTCAGAGTCAGACTAACAGTGGTTTTTCTTACCTCAATTTCAGCAAAATTTATTTTAAAGTATAGTAGCTCAAATAATGGTGGTGGAGCTTGGTCTGATTCTAACGTTTTTTGTTTCTTTGGGGACTGGGGTTGGTGGGGGCCACATCGCACAGCAGAACTTCCCTGACCAGGGATTGAACCTGTAACCCCCTGCATTGGAAGGGTAGAATCTTAACCACTGGATCACAAGGCAAGTCTGGTTCAGTTCCGAAGTAGCATCAAAGTCAGTATAAATAGCATTCTCTAATTGTGACAGATCCAGGTGAGGTTTCAAAACATACAGGGTAGAAGAAATGGCTTGTGTTAGACAGAAGGTGGCTACAGGGAAGCAGCTTGCCCCAGGCCAATGGATTCCAGGGCTCCTGGACTGCAGGATCTCTGCTCTTCAGAACTATTCCCTGCTGCCTTCTGCTGACACCAAGTTCACTAAGAAAAAAGTGACAGTCGCTGAGCCACGTCTGACTTTTTGCGGCCTCATGGACTGTAGCCTGCCAGGCTCCTCTGTCCATGGAATACTGGAGTGGGTGGCCATTTCCTTCTCCAGGGGATCTTCCCCACACAGGGATGGAACCCTGGTCTCCTGCATTGCAGGCGAACCCTTTACTGTTTGAGCCACCAGCGAAGCCCAGGCCATTTCACCAATTCACCAAGAAACAGAAGGCAAAGATTCCAGTTCAAGTAGGGGACTTGAAGGGTCTTGAATTCTTTCCATGGGTGTGCTGAATCTACAGCTACCTATGGAACAATTTTCTCTGGAAAAAAACACCCTAAAAACTAGCAGAACAACTCCTTTGTATTGGGTACATGAGAAAAAGACCACATTAAACTGGGTGGAAAAGGCTGAGACACGATTTCATTATAAACCCCCACCACAATGGGAAGGGAACTCCAACCTAGAGCTTCTCCCTGAGCCGAAGGTTTGGACTCCACGTTGTGCAACCCAACCTTTAAGACCTGCTCCTAAGGCAAGCCCCCAATACATCTAGCTTTGAAAACCAACGGCTCATGCCCCAAAGACCCCTGGGGCCGTGGCATACTCAGAAGTGTCTCCTGAAGAGTTCACATGCAGACTGCTTCACCCCAGGGTCCCGCAGAGAGCAGACTCTGAAAACTGCCCAGACTTTACCTGAGCGAGGTTCATTTGCTGATTTTAAAGCTTTGGACTGAGGGGCCCTGGCCTGCTAGGGTACTCTCAAGGGATGGAGGCTTGTGGGTCCTTCAGCACTCTTTCTGCCTTGCTAAAGCCAGAAGAACCCTCTTTTTCTTTTTATCTTAAAAAAATAAAATCTTTCTTTTTATTCATATTTATATATATATATAAATTTTTTTTTTTCTGTGAATGCCAGCCCTGAACCTCCCCCGCCGGCCTCGCTCCAGCTGGACGCCATCTTTGCTCCCTCGCTGCCCTCCAGAGCCAGCATCTGCTGGAGGGGAGCTGCTACCCTCGTCTGGTGCCTGGGTTTTTACATCTGGTGACCCAGCTTTTACAGCTGTAGCCCAGGGGACTCCTCCTCCATTGCCTGGTTCTGGGGGTGGGGTTAGTTCCTGGGGCCCAGGGGGCTGTAACAATCAGATAAGTAGTTATCTTTGGCACACATCCATCCCCCCACCCCCACCCCCACTCCCAGCAGCACAGACAGCAGATTGAAACTTACCCGCTCTTTCTGTTGAAAGACGTCTTTTTCTTGCCCAGGAGTTGTGGCCTGAGGGGCAGGCACACTTCAAGGGCCCTTCTGGGGAAGCTAAGGCCTGACGCCATTTTTGCATTCTCTCTCCGCCTTGCACCGGCTCACCTGTATCTTAAATACCTTCCACTGAGACACTGACAGGTGTCAGCAGACCCTCACCTGCTAGGATCTATTAAAAATGAAGCAAGCTGTATGGACAAGCACCAAGGTTTGAGAGACAGCCAAGAGCAAGGGCAAGATTAACGATAAAGTTCATTTGTTACCGTGTATCATTACAAAATATTTTTTTTTCTTGTGATAAGAACTTTTAAGATCTCCTCTTTCAAATATGCTTTATAGTATTATTAATTGTAGTCTCCATGCTGTACATTAAATCCCAAGACTTATTTATTTTATAACTGGAAGTTTGTACATTTTGACTTCCTTTACCCTTTCACCCACATTCCCCCACACCTGCCTCTGACAACCACCAATCTGTTCTCTTTGTCTATGAGTTTAGGTTTGTTTGGCTTTGTTTTTTAGAGTCTACATATAAATGATCATAGGATATTTTTCTGACTTATTTCATTTAGCATAATGCCCTCAAGGTCCACCTGACTCATTGCAAATGGCAAGACTTTTTTTGTGTGTGGCTGAGTAGCATTTCATTGTGTGTGTGTGTGTGTGTGTGTGTGTGTGTGTGTGTCACATCTTTATTCATTCATCTGCTGATGGACACTTAGATTGTTTTAATATCTCAGCTACTGTAAATAATGCTTCATATTTACAATATATAATGTGTGTGTGCTAAGCTGGTTCAGTTGTATCTGACTCTTTGTGACCCTGTGGACTGAACCCTGCCAGGCTCCTCTGTCTGTGGTATTCTCCAGGCAAGAATACTGGATTGGGTTGCCATGCCCTTCTCCAGGGGATCTTCCTGACCCAGGGATCAAAAGTGTGCTCCTGAATTGCAGGCAGATTCTTTACCGCTGAGCCATGGGGCGGGGAGGTGGCGAGGCGCAGGAGCCTTTATATAACATAGTGAGGACATACATCTTTTTGAATTACTGTTTCATTTTCTTCTCATAAATAAGCAGAGTGGAATTTCTGGATCTGTATGGCAGCTCTATTTTTAATTACTTGAGGAATATCCTCATTGTTTCCATTTTTGTAACAACGTCAGATGACAGATGTTAATTAAATGTGATCATTTTGCAATACAAATATCAAATCACCTAAAAATAACATCATGTTATATGTCAGTTACACCTCAAAAAAAAAAAAAAAAGAGGAAGAAGGCCTGTCCAGACACACAGGCTGCTCTGAGTCCTGGAGAGCAGTGGCAGAAGGGCAAAGGCGGCAGGTCAGTCAGGTTTCCTTTGTCAGAAGGGTCTTCCCCGTCCTGAGGGGCACCTCCTGCTCCTTGGTCATTTCCGTCATCTCTAGGCTCCTAAGACCAGAGGGAGCTGGACCTGAAGAAACCACGTGGTGCTTTCTGACATGAACAAAGTGACTGCGGAGAATATTCCTGTTCTGTTGATCTGAGGGCTTCCCTGGAAGAAAGAGCCATCTTAAGTGGAACTGACTTAGACGTGCAAAAGTGCTTTGGAACTGTACTCCAAAGCACCATCCTAGCCAAAACCTGAAGTGGGCAGTGGAATATTAGGGAAATCACTCTCACTAGGTTAAATCTCTCCATAAACAGCTCTCCAAGGGAACTTCTACCAATAGACTTATTGCTTGAAGTGAGTCATCATTTAGGAAATGATTGCCCAGTAGTTGGATTTGTCTTTTGGGGATTAACTATGTCACCCCAAGTTACATGTGACATATTGGAAAAAACAGGGGGAGTAGACAGAGGACCTGGAGTATAGTCTGAACCTCACCTTTGCTATTATAGATTCTGAATCTCAGGCTTGTCACGTTTCACAGGGGGTGGGGTGGCGTGGGGTTAATATCCACCTTTCCTCCTTTAGTTACTCTAGTTCCTAGAGTTGCACATGCGGAGAACGCCTTCCTCAACTCTCCACTGGGTGAGTTGCTGCAAGTCTGTCCTTCAGGAAACCTTGCCTTGACTTTGTTCTCCCTTTGCTCCCATAACCTGTGCAAACATTACTCCATTTGAGGATAGAAGACACTTGATCGCTGTTCTCAATGCCTTTATAATGCATTTCATACTTGCTGACCAAAATAACTGCAGTTCTTTTTACAAACTGTTCAATACTACATAAAATGATGATCCTTAAGTCATTAATCACAAAAGGTACTGAAAATAAAAATACATACTAGCACCTTGGTCTTACATATTAAAACATCTTTTTCTTTTGAAGTATTGTGTTAGTTTCAGGAATACAGCAAAATGATTCATATATATATGAATATATATTATGAATATGTATATAATTTTTTATTACAAGATATCAGATATAGTTCCCCATGCTATACAGAAAATCCTGGTTATATAGTAATGTGTATCTCTTAAATCTCATACTAATTTATCCCTCCTCTCCTTTCCCCTTCCGTAACTGTTTTTTACGTCTATCAGTGTTTGTTTTGTAAACAAATTCCTATTTATTACTTTTAGATTCCACCTATGTGATATTGTGTATTTGTCTATTTCACTTAGTATGATAATTTCTAGGTCTGTCAACATTGCAAGTGGCAGGATTTCATTCTTTTTTATGGCTGAGTAGCATTCCATTGTATATGCATTATACATACTACATCTCTTTATTCATTCATCTGTTGATGGACACTCAGGTTGCTTCCCTGTCTTGGCTTCCATAGTTTTTTTTAAATTTTTTGGCTGAGCCACACATGTGGGACCTTAGTTCCCCAACAAGACACTTAACCCACCCCTACTACATGAGAAGCCCAGAGACTTAACCACTGGCCTGCCAAGAAAGTCCCTGTAAATAGCTTCTTGCATCTTTAAAAACACTTCAGAAATCTACAAAGAATTACAAAACTTTTGAGTAAACAGTCTTCAGTTTAATTCAGGTTCTTCCAAATATTTGCAGTTTATTGATACTACTAAATTTTCATATACAAATGTACTGCTCCCCCCCTCCCCAAATGACACAAAGTTTACACACAAAAATTGGTAAAAGAATTTTATTATGTGGCTTAGGTAGGTCTTTGCATTCTACTAACAGAAAAGCATTTTTCCACATCTTAGTCAACCTAACAAACGATATATTTGTGTTTTTATCTACATGGCTGCAGTATTACCCTATTGAAGAAAACCTTCCTTTCATTTGTACTTTGGTGCAATTATACAGTAGATACCTCTTTCTCCAGAAAATAAAAATATTCTTGATCTAAGCTTGAAATGGAAAAAGACAGTAACACCAAGTTTCTCACACCACTTGGTAAAAGATTGTAATAGAAATCCAAACAGTATACTGCTTAACATACAAAGATGACACGTGTGCCACTGTTGTAGGCACTCACAACTCTGTAGGAATGCTTCAGCACATGGGTGTATTTTTCTGGGGTTTTCACATATGATAGGTGGAATTGTACCATAATGAAGAATAGTCACCTTTTGCTCAAGAGACTCAAATATTAGACTCTAGCACGGGAAACATCTCTTGGGTCATAGTAATGTACGAATGGATAGGGGAAAAAATTGCCTTAGCAAAAATTTCACCACTGACCAAACACCTGAAATGTTTTTATCACAGCTTTCATATGTTAAAAAAAGTTTCCTGCAGAGATGAAGCATATTCATGAAATAGAGCCTAGTCGCTATCATCTGAACCACGTTCTGAGCCCCTATCCGAGGCCTCATTGTTGGATCCCTCGGGTTCAGATTCATTTCCGGAACCTGGGCCGGAGCCCTCATTGTCAGATGCTCTTTCTGAGTCGTGGTCCGACTCGGCACTCGGGGACGCGGGCCGGGAGTCCATCTCAGAGCCTGCGGAGCGGCTCCGCCCTGACCGCAGGGACTCGTTGTCTGACTGTTCGGAGCCTGAGGGCCTGCGTTTCCTGGCCGGCTGGTCGCTGTCTGAATCCTCATCGGAGTGGGATCTCCGGGACCGCCGGGGGCTGCCGGCCTCGCTGCCGGACTTGTTCTGGTTCTCCTCCGAGTCGCTCTCCGAGGAGGCACCCTTCTTCCGTGGCTCGCCCTCATCTGAGTCGCTGTTGCTGTGGCTGTTGCGGGGATGCCTGGCAAAGAGAAATGCTCGTTACAGGCCAGGTCTCTGACCGACACCACCTGACAATCAGGGGATGGCCTTTTAAAAGAGAAGGGCAGAATATTCTGGACCTGATCAGTGTTTTTACTGTGATATTTCTTTGGTGTACTTTTTTTGTAAATGAGATGTTGTTCATAATAAAAATGGGATTAAGTAGGAAGAAAGAATGAGGCACGTTAGCCCTAAGACAGAATAAAAACAGGGAAGGATGACTCTCACTGGTCACACCAGGCACCTTTCATCAGAATGAATTTCACACGTAAAATCAGGTAAGGAAGGAATACATTTATCTTTATAAGCAAATCCATAGCAGCAGAGGTAAAGCCTAGGACCTCACTTGGCTACAGAGACTATGGACATGAACCCTCTCCCAGGGGTTGGCTGAGTGGGGCTCCCTGTCCCATCTGTGTAGCAGTCGGCCAAGGAGCCAAGCCACCATCCCAGATCTGGGCTTTGCTTCTGCTCTGACGCCCTCGGACACGACTAGACTTACTCTGCGCGGGACACTGGGCTGAGGGGGTTCTGCTGCTTGCTCTCTACACATCGGACGTTAAAGGAAAGGGACTTGTGCTAATGCTCGGGATGGTGGTGGCCAGGGAATCTTGGCTTCCTGCAGGAACAAACGTTCCCTCAACCACTGCGACAGCTGCTACCTCCACCCCCCCAACCCCCCACTGCACTGCGCTCACCAGGAGGGACCTGCTTCTCCTCTGGCATATTCCTTGGTTTTGGTTTCCATGACAAATATTCCAAGAAAGGAATATTAAATCCTACAGGGTCAGTCTAAGAAGGGTGATGGAGGTGAAACAGATTACTCTCCCCAGCAATGAAAACATCCCTGCAGACTGAAGAGAGGCTCTTTGTGCTTACATCTGAAAGAGACCTAGACACGCATCATGTAACTCAGGTCACTCGGGAAGGACGTGAAGCGTGCACAAGAGGATGCTGGATATTCCTTCTGTATATACACCAGGTACCAGTGGGCCCCTTGAATCTAATTCACTCCATTCCATCTGGCTAAAGAAGGAAACACTTCCTGAGGGTTCAACCATCACGCCTCTAATCCATGGACCAGGATAACACTGTGGGCAAGGACCAGTGGTTTATGGAAAAGCAATCTGAATCTGTGTCAACCAGTGTCTTCAGAGAAAATGGGAACCAAACATCTTCACAGATGCTTTACCCTACCAGGCTAGCCACCCCACCCCCGGCCACAGACCCCTAGCCCCTTCAACATGCTAACCTCTCACTGCTGCCTCACCTCTAACCCACCAGGACTCCCTCTCTTGCTTTTATTTAAAAAACTCTTTTTTATTATTTATTGTTTTTTTTTTTTTAGAAGTACAGGTGATTAGGACTCTTTATTCTTCTAAAAGACTTAAACAGCCTTTTACAAAATATATCTCAGTAATTACCCTTAATACTTCAACTCCAGATTACATATGGTCCCTGGCAAGCAATAAATGGAAAATATAAGTGATAACACTTTCCCCAGTATAATGTAGTTTTGGCTTATCTGTCATTCTCTAACTGCTTCTAAAGGACAAATTCCTTTGAGAGGGGTCAATGTCTTTTTCCTCTGCATCTCCAGCACTTAGCACTCATCTCATAACATGGATATTCAAATATCTGTTGGATGAGTGAATGAAATGATGCTATCAGTGAAATGATAGCCATCAGAAGAATAAGGCGTAGTATGGTATTAAGAGTCCTAGTCTAGGAATCCAAATGTGGAGCTTCAGGTGCAAGTTCAGGACAAGTAAAACAGAATATTGTTTGACCAAGTGGGCTGTAAGCTAAAGGAGTAAAGGACAAGCCCTCCACAGGCAGGGAGTGCTGAGTCATCCCTGCCTGACAAGGGAGGAAATGGTCAAGAAAGTGCCTTTCTTCCTGTGACCAAGATCCAGCTACTCCTAATACTTTAAGCCAGTCAATGGCAGTGTAGCAAAATGATACATTTTGTGTAGGAGGATGTCATATAGAAAATTTCAACTAATATCCAGGAAGAAAGGAGGTTTCAAAATAGGTTTCCTTCTGTAAGGGACAAATATTTGGTAGACAAAATGACAAGATCAGAATGAGGTGTGTGATAAGGTGTCTTCCAGTTCTAAGATTCTAAGAAACTAGAGATGACATTCTGTCACAGTGACCACTCTCGGTTACCTTTCATTAGGAGAACACACCAAGCAAAAAATTCCTACCCTTCATCAGCAATTTTCAGTTTATCTTCATCAGACGAATCATCACTTGATGATATTATGGCTTTGGATTTTATTTTTCCCTTCATTGAAGGAGGCAGACGTTCTGGCTTGGGCTAAAGAAAGAACACACATAATAGATTAGTGAAGACTTCCGTTAGGATGTCATGTTAAATTGGGTTTGCATTGCAATGATACAATCAAACGGCGACCAACAGACTTTAGAAGCAAGCGTCTGTGCTTGGAGACACTGCAGGAGGAGGATGTATCTAGCAGACATCTTTTATGCCTACCAGGGAAGAAAAACGTGTTGGACACTCACAGCCTTCTTCTTCTCTGCTCTCGGGGGACGGCGCTTTTTCGGTTTGGGGCCATTTTCTGTTTCATCATCATCAGATCCTTCATCTCCCTTCGGAGGTCTATAGTGAATACCAAAAGAAAGTGTGTCAAGATTCACTCATATGCCTATAAAGCCCAAGACTTCTTCGCCATCCAAATGGTATGAGTCATTCTCAACACCCTTCTCTACGGGTGCTAAATGAAACCAGACTGTGAGGCCACAACTTACAGTTGCTGCACAAGGCTCAGCAGTCTGCCATACAAATAAACCATGGATTTATGCAAAGTCTGCTGACTATGTGAGTCACTGTTGAGCCCTCTTAATGCATGTAAGATAAGCTCAGATCTTGCTCTTGGTGAGTGATAAGAGGATATGAGAAAAGATCCAGGCTCCAGACTCAGCATCCTCCCCCTCCTCTTCCTTCCTTCCCAACTACTCATCCTAGGTCTGCTAATATTCAGCCATAGCTTCAATTCCACAGGTCAGTGTGTCTGATTGAATTCCACAAGCAGAGTCAGCCTCGGGTTGGGAAGAACAGGCCTAGATAATCCTGGAGGTTCCCGGAAAGGGAAGCACCACGAGAGGAGTGGGAGAGTTCAAGGGCCCCTCCAGGTAAGAGAGGACAAGGCACCCCTTGTCCTCACAGCGGATGGCATGGGAGGATGAAAAGCCCTTCTTTCAGCTAAATTCACATTTTACCCATCCTGTGAAACTTGAGGTGAGCCACAACTCTCACCATTTTACAGAGAGAAACTGAGGTTTGGGGCTTTTTAAGGTTATTAAGATGGACAGTTGGCACAGAACCACTAACTTTTCTCATTCTAAATTGCATAGGTTTTCCAATTAAGTGTTGCAATTTTATAGACATAAGAAAGGCAATTATGACTGGCTCAGAGCTCTCAGAAGGAAATTTGTAGTATTTGGTAACTGGGGTCCATTTTAGGATTAAAGCAGGAAGCAGGAGCAGGAAAGGTTTCTGTCTGGGTGGATCAAGAGATTACCAGGTGTTCCCAAATTCTAGCCCTAAGATTCAGAAGGTGAAAGGTGTTTTCCACTTTCATGAAGTGACTGAAAAAGTCATCCCATGACACTACCTTCTCCTCTTCTTCTTCTTTCTCTCGCCACCCTCCTCTTCCTCGCCTTCTTGCTCACTACCACTGCCCTTCCTTCGCTTCTTCTTTTTGGAGACAGGCAGGTCCTCATCGGTGTCATCATTGACAAATTCATCGAACTCTCCTCCCTTCTTGGAACGCTGAAATCCAAAGAAGACCACAGTCAGTGCTGTCCTGGCTGGTAGAATATGGCTGTATGAAATAGGCCTCATGCCATCAGTCCCCTGAATTGACTGGAAGAGGTGCATGGTGAGGCCCATACTTTAAAACTGCTAATTGGGATGAATGTTTCTCATAGCAAAGATCATCAACTGCAAGGCTGCTACAAGATAAACTATACTAAAACTAACACTGAGGTGCATTTCTAAAGACTAGATACCATTTAAAGCATTCTCTGCGTTGAAGACTATCCTTTAGCCGAGGAGGAAGCCAACGCGCAACTAAATGTTGAGTGCATTTAGGCAGGTAACTTCATTTCCAGCTGGAGTCATCTTACCCGTCCACCACCACCACCTCTTTTCTTTTCTTTTGTTGCTTCAGTCTCTCCAGTAAACATAAGAATATTTTTGGTCTTTTCTACATACTGGGCCCGCTGTTCCAAAAGTTTCTTTTGCTCTTCTTTTTCTCTGAGACGTTTCTCTTCCTATGAGGAAAAAAGGGTAGGGAAAAATCTCATCAAAATGTTCTTATGACCATAAAATCATGGCTATCATCAAAAGAACTGTTTCTAACAAAGTGTATGTATGCACACCTTTAATTCTATATCACTGCAAACACAAGAAATACCTGTTCTTTGAGAAGTTTCTGCCTTAGCAGTTCTTTCTCTTGTTCTTGTTTGGCCCGCAACTCCCTTTCTTCTTCGTCTTGTTTGCGTGCACGGGCCACGTGGTATTGCGCCTGGCTCAGTAAATCAGAGCATTGCCTAGAACGTTCCCAATTTCGAGAAATATGAATGCAGCTAGTATACTTTTTATTTAAAAACTCAGAGCATTTATATTATTTACACATATTTAAAAGTTTGAAGCAGGATCATAGGAAATCTTAATCAGCAAATTAACTTAATTTCTCATAAGCCAATACTGTCAATTATTTTAAGTGTCCAAATTATAACTGTCTTCCCAAAGCACAGCTAAAAAGATTCCCAACAATATCTTTACATATAACTCAGAGTCGGGAATCGTGTCTTGATTCTGACTACATAGCTGATGTTAGTGAAATCAGAAAAGTCTTTTCCCATATAACTTCAGGACTTGAACTAAATTAACTTTGGCATATTCCCTGAAAGAACCCTCAAGAAAAAGCCTTAGCCCAGGGTGGAACATCCCAGAGAGGAGAAAGACTGATGCCTAGAAGGTCAGAATCCCTCACTACTGTGTCACTCTCCCAGCCCATATGGATATCATTACCTCACCCAAAGTCACCTTCCATAATAAATAGTAACATTACCTGGCTTCTGTAGCAGCGAGGGCCAAGTCAAATCTCATTTTATCTCCCACTTTACTCAAGTAACTGAAATATCTAAATGGAATGAGAAAATAAAATATGTAAAAAAAAAATTAATCAAACAGACCCTTTAGATTTTTAATCTGTTTTCAAAAAGAAGTTTCAGAGAAGGCTTACATACTGACTGAAATTAATGAACACTTAACTTAAATGTATTCACAAAGGGCTGTCATCTCAATAGGAAAAACACATATACAACTCACTTAAAAAAGAACTCTCAACAACATACCACGCAATACCAGTAAGTTCATGAAGATAAAGTTATATTTAACATTATCAGTAAATTCACAAACAACCAAAAATCAATTCCAGCAACTAATATTTACTAAACATCAAATTTACTAAATATGTCAGCATGGAGGTTAGGAGGCTTAAGCCATGAAAGTACATATAATTTGCTAGGAAAGGCAAGAAATACTTAAAACAAGAACTCAAATAAGGTTGGATAAAACCTGAAGAGATGTCAGATTTTAACTTTAACATACACTGAGTTACCAACTAAATACTGTAAAGTTACATAAATTGAGTTAAGCCAAATAAACTTATTCAGTCATTTAAGAGGAAAGGCCTTAATCTTAGCTCAAGGAAGACTCCTATCTCAGAGAAGACACCGGTATAACAGGTGACACTGGTATAACTCCAACATAAGTGGAGTCTAAAAGTTTCTAGTATGTGAAATTCTGGGTCATATTACTCTCAGATTAATAAAAAATCTAGGGCAAGCCTATAAAGCTAGCCAGTTATAGGGGTTGGACTATAGGATCCAATTCTAGCAGGATCCTGGCTATGGTTTGATGTCACCTAGTGGCAGCTGTGTGCTTTGGTTTAAAAGTTGCCAGAATGATTCTACTAGAGAATGATTCTCCTTTGAGACATATGGGTTTAAAGAAACAATTTCAAAGGTTGTTTGGAACAGGTACAAAATCTTACCTGTGTGCAAGCTCCAGTTCCTTCACAGCATTAAGTACTTCCTTCAGATTACTCTTTTCATCTTTCAGGACAGAGGTAGCTAATCTTTGTAGGACCAAGGCCACATTAAACATAAGAACTGTATCACTGGGTGCCACGTGTCTAGCCTATAAATAAAAACAAAGCAAATTTTTCATATGTTATGAAAACATGAAAACAATTTTAGTTAAGAGTATTAGGCATGTAAGCAAGCGTAAAACAGAGTAAAAAATACAAACTAGCACAGAATTGAGTTCCCTTTTTTTACCTTCAGCAGGGTTTGTTTGCATTCCTGTAACTTGCCACATTTGAAGAGGGCCCGGGCCAAATACAGCACAACTTCTGTGTTCTGGTGCTTATAAAACTTTCTGAGGCAGTTTTCATACTACAAAAAGAGAAAAAATTAATTAAAGCACAACAACAATTACATACTATTATAACAAAATTTCAAGCGATCTTAAAGCTATGTGAAAAGGTATTTTATCTTCTGGATGGTTAGTTTCAAAGACTAAATTGAGACTGATTCTTGACATTCACCAGCATACATTTTCACAACATAAAAACCTGATAAGAAAAATTACATACTCGAAATAGTCTTTCCATTTGAAATCTGGACCAACACTGAAAGGTGAAACAGATGGAAGGTCTTTTTTCTATCTTTAGCAATACAATCTAGAAAAGACTTACTGATGATTTATCAGAAGTCATACACTTGGCTCCTATGGTGCTCTACCACCTTTCTTTAGGGCTGGTGGAACCTACTGGCAATCAATATGAGAAGCGTCACAGTTCTGGTTGTTAATCTCTTCGTAAAACTAATATAGCAATGCTGGTATTAATTTTGCCACGAACAAGTCAGTTTCTGACCATGCAACGTTACGAGTGTTGTAGGCAAGTTCTTCTCAGTGAAGACGGTTAGATGGTTTATCCCTGGCTATTCCTAGCAATTGACTTGCAGACCAAGAAGGCTGACCTCCAAAAATACAACCTCTTAGACTACCATATGCAATCAGGGTTCTGTAAGTCCTTGTGATGAGTTACCTTTCCAATAATAATAATAATACTCATCCTTTTTAGAAAAAATGGTTAACTACTTCCCAGAGCCTGGACTGCTCATGTCTTCTATCTTTGGTCAGAAACTTGTTTTTTTCTGGCCATAATTTCAATAAGAGCATTTTTCCTTTTTCACTAGGTATGCTAAAGATGCTCACTATGCTAAAGATGCTGGGGCATGACTCTTTTACTTCAAGTAATCAACAAATATGAAAAGCGTAACAAAAATCTCGAGCTATGAAGTTATCCCCATGGAGGGAGTTTTTTCTTTTTAAATGTCTTTTAACCTTTCTGAATTGCAGTTCTCATCTGAAAAGGAACAGGATAAAATGAGCAAATGAATAATTGCTCAATCGTGCCCGACTCTTTGCAACTCCATGTACTATACAGTCCGTGGAATTCTCCAGGCCAGAATACTGGAGTGGGTAGCTATTCCTTTCTCAAGGGGATCGTCCCAGCCCAGGGATCGAAGCCAGGTCTCCTGCATTGCAGGTGGATTCTTTACCAGCTGAGCCACTAGGGAAGCCCAAATGAATAATAAATCCCACTATCTTCCGGCACTTATACTGCTATGCTAGGCAAATTAGTGCCAAGTATTTTTCATTCTGGATCCTCATAAAATTCTATGAGATTAAGGTACAAGTATTTCTGTCTTATAGACATGCCCAAGACGTGCAATTAATGGTGGAGCCAGGACTCACATCTTTGTCTGGACATCAAAGACTGGTCTTAACCTTATAAAATTATAAGCCTCTAAACCAATGGGGCCAGAATGGTTAAGAAAACAACTGCTCAACGATGATCACAAAATAAAATATTTGAAAAATAAAACATTACCATCTGAACAGCACTGATATATTGCTTTTGTTCCACGTAGATGTGTGCTAGATTCAACCACACATCACTGATATCTGCTGTTGCTTCTCTTACTTGGGCAAATACATCACGAGCTTCACGGAAATATCCTTTGTGGGCCAAGACAGCTCCTAAAGTTATAAAAAGGGTCACGGAATTAGAACTTCCTATTTGTAGCCAGAAAAATAAACTAGAGAGAAAATCTGATCTATAAACATCCTTCCAAAAGCATTTATTTTACAATTAGGATATCCAAATCTTATAATTACCTATGCCATTAGCAGCGTATAGATTCTTTGCATCATTTCTGAGTACTTGTTTATAGATAGCGAGAGCACGATCCTGATGACGCTTTTCCTATAAAAAGATTATTAAAAAAATTCAAATAAGAATCAAGTAAGAATCAACTTTGTTTTAACGAAATGAAAAGAGATTACCTTTTCTCTATCTCGGGTGGGCTGATGCAAAGTTTGAAGCCAGACGTTGCCAAGGGCCAGCATAGAATAAGTGTCACTCTGAGTAGCTGGTTGTTTTAATATCCTCTCAAATTTCTTCTGGCCTGGACCCCATTCTTGTTTTGCTAAATGAAGATTACCAATCAAAGACCAAGCATCTGGATGGTCCTAAAAACACACATATAAAAAGAAGCAAGATCTGTAATCTGGCTTTGGAGATCAACCATCTTTCCAGAACAGCTGATTCCTGGAGAGGTTTATAGGCTACATTTACAACAGTGTTTTTCAAACTGACAGCTGAGATGGATTAATGACTTGTAAAATCAATTTAGTGTTTAGTTATCAGCATAAGAGATGCAATAAAATGGAATACAGTAAAAACATCAATGTACTGCCTAGGGCAATATGATTTTACAAATCATATTTATTAATCTGTAAAACTTTGATCTCAGCTATTTGCATACACATGTGTGTGTGTACTAGGCTGTGACATGAAATCTAATTCTCATTGTGGGCCACAATCCAAACATCTAGATGACGCTACACCCTTTGAAGTGAAGTGAAGGTTGCTCAGTTCTATCTATCTGACTCTGCAACCCCATGGACTATATAGAGTCCATGGAATTCTTCAGGCCAGAATACTGGAGTGGGTAGCCTTTCCCTTCTCCAGGGGATCTTCCCATCCCAAGGATCAAACCCAGGTCTCCCTCATTGCAGGTGGATTCTTTACCAGCTGAGCCACAAGGGAAACCCAAGAATACTGGAGTGGGTAGCCTATCCCTTCTCCAGCAGATGTTCCCAACCCAGGAATCAAACCAGAATCTCCTGCATTGCAGGCTGATTCTTTACCAACTAAGCCCTTTAGTATCTTTAAAAAGTAAATGAAAAAAAAAAAGGCAGGGGGAAGCCAACCTACATAGCCATTAAAAGAAAAAACTGATTTCCTGAAGGAAAATGGTGATGTGGTAATATAATTATTTTTTCAAACCCAAGAATTATTATTACCAACCTGATTAATCTGAAGAGCTTCCTTAAACCAATCTGAAGCCTCATAAAAGTTTCCTTTATCTCTAGCCATTGCTCCTAGGCGCAGATAGCCTGAAAATACACAAGTTTTTATGTTTAAAATATTAGCTATAAAGTAGGACCATAATTTTAAAGTTGCACTTTTAAAATAATTGCTTTTCATTAACACATCACAGGTGAAAAAACATCAAGCATCAATATAGTTAATTAAATGTCTAATAAGTTAAAGTGCAACTTCAATACCATCAAACCTTCCTGTTTGAAATCTCAGATTCTCTCTTCTACTCCATTCCCCAAGCTGGCACTCTGGATCAAGTCATTATCTCAAGTTAAGTTATTTTAAAAGCTTGGCATCATTTTGTTTCCCGTTTCTCTCTGATATACAGCACTGTGCTTGGCATATCACACAATAGTGAAAACACAGACCACTAGGGATTACTAGTTAGAAAACCTGGGCTCTAACTGTGTCTCTTTCCCTTAAGTAATTTTAAAAGTGAAAGTGTTAGTCACTCAATCGTATCCAACTCTTTGAGACCCCACGGACTGTAGCTAGCCAGGCTCCTCTGTCCATGGGATTCTCCAGACAAGAATACTGGGGTGGATTGCCTTTCCTTCTTCAGGGGATCTTCCCGACCCAAGGACTGAACCCAGGACTCCTGCATTGCAGGCATATTCTTTACCATCTGAGCCACCAGGGAGTGCCACACAACTGTCAAATTGTTATTTTTTCCAGAAAATGTCACTCTCTCAAGAAACCAACAATGGTTTACAATTGCCTATCAACTCAGTTCAAATTAAGCCTGGAATTCAACTAAAATCTTATTTTAAATCACTTTTTTATTCATAATAGTATGACAGGGGCCAAGTTACCAGCCCTTGATTTGACCAGAGTCAAAACATCATAGCTTTAAGTTCTTTTAAGGGAAGTGCAGCATATAAATGATTTTTAGTTAGAAACTTTCCAAATTTCACACTGTTCAGGTTGCAAAAACTCAAGGTAGGACATTTTTAGGAATAATTATTTCCAGGAAAGGCACTCTCCTTTATGACTATTAAAAACACTGTAAATCAAAACAGATGCCACCATTAAGATAAACCCATAACCAAATATGTCAAGGAGTTGTTAAAAGCCTAGTAAAGGTAGCTGACCCACTGAAGATGGACTAGTCTATAAAATATGGTCCCACTGGTTTTCAGTTGTTTCCTTCTGTTTCCAGGATAAATTTAAGTGAAGCTGCATTTTTTTTTTTAAGGCCACAAATTTGCTTTGAAGAAAAGGTATAACCTTTAGAACAGTTGGTTTTGTTTTTTCAATACTTTTGTTTTTGTTTTTTTTTGCTACACTGTGTGGCTTACAGGATCTTAGTTCCCCGAAAAGGGAATTAATCTCCAGTGGAAGCAAGAAATCCTAACCACTGGACCACCAGGAAATTCCCTAAAACTATTTATTATTAGTTCCAAGAAAGATTTTTTTCAGGCTAAATTTTTGCTCCTGTTGTGAGCATTTAATACATAAAAAATAAAGTTTAAAATTCTTACAGTCAACATAATTAGGATGTTCCCGTAAGATGTTTTTATATAGTTTTTCAGCTTCATGGAATTCACACATCGCCTCATACAGCCTGGCTAAATTGTATGACGTTGTAACAGAAATGGCGTTATAATAATGTTCATCATGCTCAGCTTCTGCCTTTGCACGATCCAAAGATGCCAAAAAGTATTTCTAGGAGAAAGAAAAGAAAATTACACTGTGAAAAGACTTGGTTGATACATCGAAAAAGGTGTGCACTGAACTTGACAGTTCAAAAGAAGGAATTAGTCCTTCGTTCCTACCTTTGCCTCACCCAGATTTCCAAGTCTGAAGTGAAGGGCACCCACGTTATTCAGAATCTCTGGGGGGACATCGGCCTGCACTTTCTCCTGAAGGATGCGTGTTGCTGTTCCGTAGGCTGACAGGGCACCCTGTATTTTCATGGTGGACAGAATAAGGTGTAAGTGAAAAAGAGAGAAACACTATACCAGGCTTACCAAAAACACATTAGGTAGATGAAAAATGTGATCAAATACCTGTATATCAGTCTGTTCTAAGATCTGTGCCAACTCAATCCAAGCTTCAACATCATCAGGATACTGTTCTGTGACCTTCTTCAAATGGCCCTGGGATAAACAGAGATCATTAAGCTAAGGCATTCCAACTCTAGGCTATGAAAGTAAAACGTGGTAGCTGCTCTACCCTGTTTAATGTCAGTTGTTATTTCAACTGGAACAAACTCAGCTATCAAAAACATATTTCTATAAGCAATAACAAGAAATGAGCATCTAGGGATAGCTACCAGAAAATAACTAAGACTTTTAAAACGTACCTTGGCAATATCTCTTTTTTCTTGGTCTTCTGAAGCAGCATATAAAGAGCCAAGAATTTTCATAGTTTCATAATTATTAGGATAAGCTTTCAAAACTTTCTCAAAGCACTGAGATGCATTCTCTTTGTCACCTCGATAAATGTACATTTGTCCCAAACCAAAAAAAGGCAGCACAAAAGAGGATGAGGCAAACTGTGTGGCTTGATAGTAGTATTGGAAAGCTTGGTCATAATCTTCCTAAAAAATGAAAATAAAACAAGACCAACAATATATACAAACAGAGTTAAAGATCTGGAAAACCATTAAAGAATTAAGATACTCCAGGATGTAAAATTAACTTACCTGGACATGGAATGATCTAGCCAACTGATAGCAACTTTCTGCTTGCATGGCCTCCACTTCTGTATTATGGAATGCATGGAGAGCCAAGTGCTGGACTTTACTGTAATCCTGAACAAGGAAGACCCAAAAATCAATGGGTAAGCTCCAACAACTCTACTGGTCTGTCATAGGGTTCCTCAAATTTCACTTTAAAAATTTGTTAACTGAATTAACAATAACAGCACTGTACCCTTATTTACAAATCACTCTCCTTATTCCCCTTGCTGATAAACTTAGGGAATATGGGAACTAACATTTGTATAGTACTTAACACTTGCTCAGTATGTCTATTACTTCATTTAATCTCCACAATAATCCTTTGAAGCATCAGGCCTATTTTTGTGATTAGAAAACCCAAGAGAAGTTAAGTCCCTTATTAATAGTAATGGGAGCAGTTATGATTTAATAAGAACTATTATATCCAAGGATTTCTTTTGTGGCTCAAATGGTAATCTGCTTGCAATGTGGGAGACCCAGGTTTGATCCCTGGGTCAGGAAGATCCCTCAGAGAAGGAAATGGCAATCCACTCCAGTATCCTTGCCTACATAATTCCATGGACAGAGGAGCCTGGTGAGATACAGTCTATAGGGTTGCAAAAAATCAGACACGACTAAGCAACTACACTTTCACTATATCCAAAGTACTCCACTAGGTATTCTTATGTTAGTTCTAAGCTTAATCAACCTTCCCTGCAAAGTATGTCATTACTACCATTTTATTGATGGGAAAACAGAAACTTAAGTAAAGTTTGGATAACCAGAGTGAAAAGCTAGAATCTCAGTTTACTTTCTTCCCCACTCCAAGGATATGTTCTGTCACATGAAGGTAACAAGTACCAGCGCCTGGACCTGCATTCAACTCTATTTGAATGCATGGGTCATGACCTTCCTACTAGATTTGACTTTCCTTTTGATTAATCTGCCAAGTGTCTCAAAAGTCACAGTTCATACATCAGGGGTAGAAACAATGTTTCAGTTTTAATAGGAATGTGTTTTATTCATCTGACCAGAAATCTGGTCTGATGTAAAACTTTTGACATTTTTTTAATATTATAAATAACGGGATTGCAGCTTTTAACAGGGACTGTTTCCCATTAGGTAGGTATGTAATATGGATATTACATTTAACAACCCTAACTATCACCCCTCAAATCCTATAAAGTAGGTATTATTACTGTTTTACAAGTGAGGCAATTAAGGTTTAGGGAAATCAGTATATTGGCCCAAAGCCAAGGAACTATATATAATGGTGATGCCAGAATCTGAACTAAGTGATTCAAACTCCACACTTTTAATTACATGACACAGCCTTTAGCTAAATCTATATCTTGTTCACTAGAATGAGGGTATGGAAATAGCCTGTGTACCTTCTAGGTTTGTTTTAATGACAAACTGAGAAAACGTATGTAAACATGCTCTGTAAACCTTACAGACATATATTCAGTGCAAGAGGACCTCATGACACCTGGCACAGCACTGATCATAGATCAGATGTTCAGTAACACTCAAATAGACTCCCTTGATTTACATATTTCACCTAGGTAATCTTTAAGGTTCTGAATACACTAATTGTGCTCAGTAGAAGCAAGTCTCTATCTTCAGCAGTGGAAGCATGACTAGCATTGAAAATAAAAAATGCGTTATTCTCATCTGGTTCAAGGAAGCTGTCCTAACATTTGTAAGCACTGACTACTAGATACGCACTCAAATATTTAGAATCATTAGTCCTGTTTTTTGTTGTTTTTTTCCCCAATAAAAACCAATCTAACTTATGTTAATGTTTTATCTTAAAACAGTAACACTTCATTTACTTTTAAAATATATTTCCATCTTCTCCCTAAGTTGCCTTTTAGTACTATAATAGCTATAGCATAAATGGTTTTTCCAGTGGTCATGTATGGATGTGAGAGTTGGACTGTGAAGAAAGCTGAGCGCCGAAGAACTGATGCTTTTGAACTGTGGTGTTGGAGAATACTCTTGAGAGTCCCTTGGACTGCAAGGAGATCCAACCAGTCCATTCTGAAGGAGATCAGCCTTGGGATTTCTTTAGAAGGAATGATGCTAAAGCTGAAACTCCAGTACTTTGGCCACCTCATGCGAAGAGTTGACTCACTGGAAAAGACTCTGATGCTGGGAGGGATTGGGGGCAGGAGGAGAAGGGGATGAGAGAGGAAGAAATGGCTGGATGGCATCACTGACTCGATGCATGTGAGTCTGAGTGAACTCCAGAGTTGGTGATGGACAGGGAGGCCTGGAGTGCTGCAACTCATGGGGTCACAAAGAGTCGGACACGACTGAGTGACTGAACTGAACTAAACTGAAAGCTTAATTAATAATTCACTATGAAAGGGGCTTCTATAGCCAGGGAGAGTAAAGCACCATGGTTAACAGCTCTGTGACCTCAGGGTATTAACTCTGCTTCCATGATTCATCCACAAAATTAAGAAAATATTACCTATCTCACAGGATTGTTTTGAATATTACACAAATTCATCGCATGCACTTTTAACAGTACTTGGCATTTAGTAAGGATAGAGTGCATACCAATAGCAACAATAACAGCAATATAGCATGTATTACTAATAAGGATCGATGTAGTTTTGTGAACTTTTACTTAAATTGCTATTTAATTAAAGTTCTTGGTATAATTTAGTACCTAGTTGCAAAATGATTTATTAAACTCATGCTTACCAACTATATAAAAACTTTTCTAGTATTTAAGAAATCTAGAAAGCCATTGCTCTACAGAATTAGTGGCAACTTTAAAAATGACATCATGATCAACATACAAAATAAACAACATACAAAAATAAACAAGCTGTGCCTCTCTTCTTTCAGCTACCTAGTGATCGTCTTCTAAAAATGTAGCTCAAGAGCGTTTTCCTTCTTGGTGGTAAACACTTTTCTTAACCACTTAATCATTTCCTCTTTCATTTCTCTACCACAGCAGGGTAGAGACCTTTATTTTTACATTTACATTTGTTCACATGTCTGCATTTTCTATGAAACTGAACTCCTTGAGTGCAAAAAATGTCTTACTGAATTTCACACCTCCATCACAACATTGGGTATGGTATACAGGGTCAATAATTATTAAATGATTCAATGAACAAACAGACATACCTAGATACTAATATAAACTCTAACTTGAAAAAATTCTCTTGATTAAAATTTCTTTTGAAGTTAAAAAGATAAAGTATCAACTGCAGTGCAGAAAAGCAAAGATAAGGATTTAAAATTAAACAATTTTAACAAATGATTTCTCCTACCTTTTTGAAGAAAAAGTGATTTGCTAAGTGGTTCAATACCATAGGGTTGCTAGGATCAATAGTATAGGCTCTGGAAAGAAGCTGGACACCATTTTTGATGGAATCAGCCTAAAGGAAACACAGTGATGACAGGGATGAGTGAAACATTACTTAAATAGCACTTTTTCAAAGTTTCTTTTCTAGTCTGAAGAAATAAGATTATACAAATCTAAGTTCAGATACCAAAATATAGTTCTTTTTAACTTTCTCGCCAGCAATAACAAATTTCAAACCGTGATGGTGGGATTATAAATTGGCACAGCCACTACAGAAAACAGCATGAAGGTTTCTCAAAAAACTAAAAATAGAACTACCACATGGCCCAACAACTCCCCTCCTGGGCATACAGCTGAAAACCCAAATATTAACTGGAAACACTACCTCAAAATCCAGACCATTACTTATAATTGCCAAGATATATAACTTAAGTGTCCATCAACAGATGAATGGATAAAGATGATACACACACATGTACATGCAATGGAATACAACACAGCCATAAAAAAGAATGAAATTTTGCCGTTTGTAACAACGTGGATGGACTTGGAAGGCATTACATTAAGTGAAATAAGTCACAGAAAGATAAATGCTATATGAATCTAAAAAATACAACAAAATAGTGAATATAACAAAAAAGAAGCGTAGTCACAGATATAGAGAACAAACTACTGATTACCAGTTGCGGAGGGGAGGGACAATATAAGGGTTGGGAAGTGGGTGGCATAAACTATCAAGGTATAAGAAAGGTTCAAGGATGTAGTGTACAACATGAAGAACATAGCCAAGATTTTGTAATAACGCAAATGGAAAGTAATCCTTAAAAACTATAAAAATTAAAGGAAAAATAATAGAAATAAATTCAAACAGTGAGTTAAACTTTCAGAATTTAGCTTTCTTAACAGACTTAACTGCAGAAACACTGCCACTGGAAAGCATTTCCTGCCCTTTGAAATTGGGTGAATGTAATAAATATACCTGATATCACTGTCCTAAACAATCTACTGCTAATCCCCAAGGCAAATAATAGGAAAGACTCCAAAAGATTGCATTTTTTAACAGCTCTGTTGAGATATAATTCAATATATAATTTAATACTATTCACCTGACAAAACGGTCAGAAACTAAACAGTTTTTTTATCACACACCTCTTTATTATTGAGTTCTAGAACAGCCAGTCCCACCAATGCTCCCACACACTTGGAATTGAGTTCCAGGGCTCTGCTGAATGCCAGACGAGCTTTCTCCAGTTTGTTAAGTTTCACAAAGCAATGGCCCATTCCTAAACGAACCTCCGCTACAAAAATAAAATCAAGTTACTTAGTCTGTCAAACTAAGGCATTCTTAGGATTTAAATTTTTTTAAATGCTTACACACTATTTATAAGTTGCAAAATGCCAGAATTAAACTCAACATAATCCCACCATAAAATCTTTGGGTGTATCACAATCTTGACCTCACTGGGGGTGAGAAAAATAATGTTATTTTTCTTGTCTTCCAATATGCCTGACTATACTGTACCTTCAAGCTCTAATTTTTAAACAGCAATTTTTTAAACAGAGAGCTTCATTATAGGCTTAAATAAAGTGACTGACTACATGCACATCTGCAGAACTAAGCTTATAAATGCTTCCCAATTTCAAACCCATGCCAAAAGTCAACCATGTTCTTATCAAAGGCCAACCTCCCCAGTGCTCATTAGATGCTACCCCTTCTCATCTAAGGTCACTGCACCAGCAACCCTCCCCTCTTTTTCCTGCATCATCAGAATTTCCCTCTCAACTACATCATTCTCATCCATACACACTCCCCTATCCTAAAAAATCCTCTCGATTCCATTCGTCTTTCCAGTGTCACTTCATTCCTACTTTCCTTAGAAAGTCAAGCTCCTTAGATTCTATACTTGCTGCCTCCAATTCCTTTCCTTCCCTTTTCTCTTTGGACTCCACTCCGATGAGTATCTCACCTCTACCATTCCAATAGAACTGCTTTTATCAAGGTCACTAATGATTTGTATGTTGCCAGATCCAATGAGCAACTTTCATTCCCTATTTTACTTGGCCTAACAACAGAATTTGACAGTCTGACAATCTCTCCTTCTGGAAACACTTGATATTTAATTTCAAAATTTGCTAAATGAATGTGATTTTGCAAAGAAAAAAGTATACAAGAAAAAGATATATTAAGAACTACTTCTACTCAGCCTTTGAATCAAATATCAATATTTTAAGTTGGATCATATACAGCTTAGACTTGAAGTTTTTCTCTTACCTGGACAACCTGGGTTAGTCCGCAAGGCTTTCTTATAGTAAGCTAGAGCGCCTCTGTAATCCTTCTTGTTGAACGAAATGCAAGCTTTACCTGTAATGGTTTTTTAAAATAAACATGCACTTATTAAAGAACTCAAGTGTTATATACTCTCCACTAACTCACCTAGATCAAATATATATCTCCCAGTAAAAAATAGTCAATAGTAAAAATGATTTCATATTTAAACTTGCTTTCCATAAGGATCTATTAATCTATGTCTATAAATAGAACAGTCCTATATTTATGTGAAATGTTAGAAAACAAAAATTAGCTTAGAGTTGTCCAAATAGGTTGTTTACTGATTCTCTAGAAGTAGATTACAAATTATGCTTAACTGGTATATATTTTATTTCTGTAATGCCAATAGAAATGATGATCTCCTGCAGTAAGTTTTTTCCGTCTTTATTTTTTTGGCCACACTGGGTAGCCCTGAACCCAGGTCCTTGGCCATGAAAGCATGACGTCCCAACCAATGGACCACCAGGGAACTCCCTACAAGAGTTTTTTTGTTTTTTAAAATTTTATTTATTTTTAGCTGCACTGGATCTTTGTTACTGCATGCAGGCTCTCTTCTAGTTGCAGTGAATGGGAGCTCCTTTATATGGTGCATGGGCTTCTCGTTGTGGTGGATTCTCTTGTGGAGCACTCGGGCTCAGTAGTTGAGGTACACGGGTTTAGTTGCTCCATGGCATGTGGAATCTTCCTGGACCAGGGATTGAACCCATGCTGCCTGCATTGGCAGGTGGATTCTTAACCACTAGACCACCAGGGAAGTCTCCTCCCCACCCCACGAAGGTTTTATTTTTACTAAGGTAAAGCTATTCTACTTTGCTGCCCAGCCCAGTTACTAAGGAGCTATCAACAAAGAGATGTATTTTAGGCACATGCTGAAAAATAAAGATTCCTAAGATGGTTGCTGAAAATGACTTACCAAGCAGTGCTGGAATATTATTTGGAGACTGGTTAAGTACAAAATGAAACTGTGCATCAGCTTGATCCATTTTGTCACCTTCAAGAAGGCAGAAGCAGGCTCTTCCTAACAAATGGTTCTGAAAAAGTAATGTACCATTTTACACTTGACTTTACATAGGACTAACCGTGATTTAAGACAAACGTGTAACATGAAAATGAAAACCATACAGGGGAGAAGTTGGGCATCACACAAATTCCCCTAACACTATAGTGTGTTTAAACCATCAGTAAGCAATTCTGAATTACAAATTGAGAAATTATCCCAAAATGCAAGCCAAGAAAAATGACAAAAAGAAAAGTTCAAACTCCTTAAAATACATCTGAAATTCACCTGAGGATGTTAGAATTACCAACTCAACATGTTTATAAATTTCTATGCTAAATATGCCCATATTAATTCAACAGTGTGAGGAATTTCTATTTTAATAAAGAACCCTTCTCCTTTTTGACTGTTATCAACCATATTAAAAATTGTTTTAGAAACTCTGTTGCCTATTACACATATTTTGTTTTCACGTGGCAATTTTTTCCTCTTTCATAAATTCAAAGAAATCTGACAGTTTACCTGATCATACATAATAATTTTATCTGCCATTGTATACAATAGGGTTGCCTGTGTAATAAGATCCTTCTTGTTGTCCTTATTCTTTTCCTTACGAGCCTGTTGAACATAATAGGCTGCCAATGTATCCAAGCAAGTCATCTGGTCTTTTTCATGGTCTCTATAATCCAAATTGCCATCTATACGCGCTGCTTCCAACAACTTGACAAACTCTTCTGTTTTCCCTTGCTTGTAGTATTCCAGCTATAAGGCATATAATCAAGTTAGAATTATTCTATGTCCATACAAAAAGTTGAACACAAATGTTTACAGAGGTTTTATAGGCCCCATACTGGAAACAACCAAACTGTTGATGAAAAGGTGAATGGACAATCTGTGATCTATCTGTACAATGGCTACTGCTCAGCAGTAAGAAGGAGCTACTGGATATATGCAACTATGTGGATAAATCTCAAACTAATCTTCATTGACAAAAAGCTGATCAGGGGTTGGCAGGGCACTATTTTGCTTTCATGTGGCATTTTTTCCCTCTCAATTCAAAGAAATCTGACTTAATTTACCTGATCATACATAATAATATTAACAAGTGCCCGGGCACTATGGGAGGGTGGGGAAGGGAGAGCTGGGGGGAAAGTTTCAGGGGTGATGGATGTATGTGTTATTTTAAATATGGTGATCATTTCACAGGTGTATATATGTGCTAAAGCTTCTCAAATGTCTGTGTTATATTCAGTGGTCTGAAATTCACCTGAGGATGTTAGAATTACCAACTCAACATGTTTATAAATTTCTATGCTAAATATGCCCATATTAATTCAACAGTGTGAGGAATTTCTATTTTAATAAGGAACCCTTCTCCGTTTTGACTGTTATCAACCATATGCAGTTTACTACAGTGAAATATACCTAATCAAGTTGCTTAAAAAATTAAAATCACTATAAATGTTTCCATCTCCTTACTCAGCAATAGTTGATTGCAAACTAAATCAGAGCCAAAGAGAGAAAGAAATAGTGAGAGGTAAAAAGAATTCCAAACAAAAAACTTGGGTTCTAGTTCTAGATCCACCAAAAATTATCTATGACTTTGGGCCTGTTGAATAACTTCTGTGGATATTTGTTTCATTTGTTAATAATATAAGGAATATCCATCATTAGCCCCTTCCTTTGGGCCACAAACAATGCCAGGAGTTTCTTAGACATTATCTCTAATCTCTACAACTATCTTTTAATCCAGTGTTAACAACCCCCTATTTTAGATGAGGAAATAGGCTCAGAAGATAGATCATTTGTTGAAGGTCACAGAATTAGTTAGCAGCTGTGTTGAAGTTCGAACAAAGGCCTTTCTAATCCCAAAGCCTACATTCTTTCTTGTTTTAACAACCTGTAGCCCACAATGGTTCATAAATTTATCTTACTACAGCTGTCATGCTAACCCTGCAAGACTCCAATTTTCATATAAGTGCTGTGAAAGGAGGCATTTGTACTAAAAAAAAAAAACAACTTAAATTCTCTTCTGGTTTTAAAAAAATGAGTGACAAGCATAAACGGCCTGTTCTCCAAAGACTGAGAAAACTTAGCACTTAAGTCAGGAAGGCACTGCTTGTCACTGATAGCACCTCTCTTTAAACCCAAGCCTAAGAAACTCAGGAGTTACACTTGAGCACTGGACACAAACCTAATTTCAGATCTGTTTCTCTGACTATTCAAGCTAACATTAGATGCCTTGTTTATATCCTTACATGAAAAGTGACTTGTGGCAAACTTGCTTAGGAATAATGATTAAAGTATTCACTATATTTCATTACTATAATCATTTCCTATAATGTTCCCACAAAAAAGAAACATAATCATGCAGCTAGTACTGAGGTGTTAGATTGTTTACATTGTGGCACCTTGTTTTTTTCTCAGTTTATCTGCATATCATAAGCCAGTCCTCACTGAATATCCACTAAATAATCAAATATTCAATGCTGAGTACTATTTGGCTTAAGCGAATTTTTCTTTTACCAACATATTCTAATTTACCAGAGGTCAGCAGACCACTTAGGAAACTGGACTATAATATAATTAACTTTTACATACACGGTACTATCATTCACCCAAGCTGGCTATTACTGTATCTGAAAACAGAAACCACATACTTTTTTCCAGTCGACATGTAAAAAGTATTTGTTACATGAATACTCACCGCCAAAGCAATCCATATGTGCAGTTGTGTGTGTTCCTGTTTCAGAATACTGATAACTTCATCTCCCTCCGGTAACTGATCAAAATCAAGTTCAATGACCTAAAATACAAAATGTAGATTTTAACTCTTACTTTTCTTTTTTTTTTTTTTTGGCCATGCCACCACAGCATGTGGGATCTTATATCCCAACCAGGGACCGAACTTGTACCCTCTGCAGTGGAAATGCAGGGTCTTAACCCTGCATGGGGTACCAGGGAAGTCCCTGTTTTTCTTTTTGAAATCCATGTTTCTCCTCTGACTGCTCTTTTCCCAGAGATTCATCAGTCTGGTTATACATAGAATTTTTTTTTTTTTTTTAATCCATAGGATTTGTGTTCACTTTCTGTAAGGCTAAACAAGTATATGTTAAGAAATGTTTAAGGAGCATATGCCAAATACATTATATGGAATAGTAAAGTAAAAGCATAGCAAACAAATCCTGCTAGCTGTCTTCAAATCACTAGAACTATATAAAGCTTTGAAAAAAATGAAAGGAAACTCTGCTTAATGCATAGTGCAGGTGAAGTGTAGATAAGCACCCCAGAGACTCTGATGCCATTGGTCTGATAAGAAGCACAATTCTAGAAGCAAGGCAATCTTGAGTTGCCACTGCACACATTCATCATGGAGGCAGCATTTGTGTCACACACACTCCTGACTGTGGCACAAAAATCACAGTAGAAAAATTTCCTAGAATTAGATCGTGGTGGTGGTTATACTGCTTTGTGAATATCACTAAAAACCACTGCATTTTATGGTAAGTGAAACACATCTCAATAGTGCACCTCAATCAAACAAATAGGAATATGAGATAGCCAATAAGACAACAGCAATTCTGAGAGCTTTACTCAGACAAGCTATTGGCCATCCATAAAAGAGGAGACAAGGGAGAGGGGGGCAATTCTATCAGCACACAGCAGCGGCTTGGGGTCTCTATTTCGCTGAGAGAGCCTTGTGCAGCGACACGGGAGTTTCTAAGGGAGGAAGGGCGACATCCCACATATTCCCGGGGAGAGATACTTAGTTTGAGCAGCAGAGAGAACACAGTGACATCAGTGTCCACCTCTGTGGTCTGTGAGGTCCCTCACATTTGATCAAGCACACTCACACTCCCGCGCCTCTGAACTAGGAAGAGCGGAGTACTGTCAAACACGAACAGGTTGGAGGGGAACTTTAAAAGAACTCCTTCTCGGGGTGGCCTCAAGGTTTCGGGGACCTGATGTTCCCAGCCTGGGAGGGTGCCGGGGCTGGGGAAGGAAGTGGTCGGAGCTTCGGTAGGGGAGTTCGATCTGGGAGAGACAGTGCTCTTACTTCGGAAGCGAAGTCGAGAGAAAGGGGGAGGGGGAGATCGTCCAAGTTCACGGCCCCCACCCTCCCCCATGCTCCACACTTACCTCGTCAGTGTCCCGAAGGGGAATCTCAATAGAGCCCCGCGACATGGTGAAATGAGAAGGAGAGCGGGTGTCGGGCCCCGCCTCTCCACAGCCGGTACTCCTGGCTTATAGCTCGTCCGGAGACTAGCGGCGGCTCGGGCTCCGGTTGTGACTGCAGCCCCGCAGCGCCACCGGAGCTTCGGCTTCTCCTTCCCGTCAGCCGCTCAAACAACGAACAGCAGACGGCGACCGGCGACTTCCGGCAGCCCCGCCCCCTGCCCCGGAAACTTTCCGCGCGGGAGGGCCTGTCCGTTGGGAACGCTCCTCCTGTGGTTTAGGTTCCCCGATTTTAAAGGAGGGTTCGGAAGATTCGTAGCCCTACCTCTCCCGAGGGCCTGAGGCTATTGAACCTGAAGCCGCCCAGGAGCGGGGATAAATAGGTGGAGAGCGTATCCGCCCCTTCCCACCTTAGGGGCGAATGAGGCTCGGATTCGGGGCCTGGCCGCTGACTGCCATGTGTGAAGTGAAGTGAAAAGTCGCTCAGTAGTGTCCGACTCTGCCAGGCTCCTCTGTTCATGGGATTCTCCAGGCAGGAATACTGGAGTGGGTTGCCATTTCCTTCTCCAGGGGATCTTCCCGACCCAGCGATCGAACCCAAGTGTCCTGCATTGCAGACAGACTCTACTGACAGAGCTACAAGGGAAGCCCTAGTAACCCATGACTGGCATGGGAATTCTGGCCAATTACAGCCATCCTTTCCTGAGCCTGATTCCGCCCCCGATCCCCGGATTTATCCTCTACCAGATGGGCCCAGCCAGCCTCCTTTTCTAATCCAGATTACCATGAATGGGACAGTCGGTTCATTCCTTAACGCAAATTGGTTGTTCAGTTAGCAGCTACTTTTCGTTCGTCCTGTTTGTGCGAGCTTTGTGACGAGCTTAAATAGAAACGTTTCAGTGAATTCTGTAATCATTGTGCTAGTTCATGTATTTTGTGTGGGTTTTGTTTGGGTTTTTTTGGGGGGGAGTGTCTTTGAAGCATATGAGAATCTGCTAGATTTGTGATTTTAATAAAACTGTTGAAGAATTGGATTAAATTTGTAATCAGCGTTTTGATTATAGAATTTGACTAAGTACATTTTAATTAGTGTTTTCATTAAATTATAGAATGTGATTAGATTAGCTTGTAATCACTGTTTTGAGTGAGCCAGAAAAGAAACTGATTAAACAAATTTGTAACACTGTCAATTTTACCTAGTGCCTCTTATATGTATGGGCTTCATCTCCACAACCTCCATTCTAGACCAAACCAGTAGCCTCACTTTCCTGGAATAAATTGCTGCTTTATCCAATATGTCATCCACTCTTGATCCGAAACTCCAATCCAGCTTCAGCATGTTACACATCTATCTTTAAAAAAAATACTAGTTTGATATTTGTGTTTCCTCCCACCTCCCTCAAAACCTTTAAGTGGAAACTTCATTAAATTTATGTTTTGATCAGTTGTCCAATATAGACATAATACTAGGTATGTAGGTAATTTAAATTTTTCTAGTAACCACATTAAATAAATAAAAAGAAGTAGATGGAATTAGTTTAATAAATTGTTTTACCCAATATATAAAAAATAAAACTTCAATGTATAATCAATATAAAATTGAGATAGTTCACATTATTTTTCACAGTAATTCTTGCAAATGCAGTATGTATTTTGCACTTATATACTTAGTTCAGTTGCTTAATTTTAATTGGAACTACTGGACCTGTACTTAAATTTCATAAAATTTGGCATTGAAAAGAAAATAGATCCAGGGAATTCTGTGGCAGTCCAGTGGTTAAGACTTGATGTTTTCTTTGCTGGGGCCCTGATTCAATCTCTGGTCAGAGAACTAAGATCCTGTAAGCCCCACAGCACAGCCAAAAAAAGAAAGAAATCCACATACTTGAATTTTCCAAACAAATTTACAAGTTTTTCAGTAACGGAATCAATCATCAGTTTAAAGTTAAAATTTTAAGTTAATTAAAAATAAACAAAATTTAAAGTTCAGTTCCTTAGTTCCATTAACCATGTTTCAAGTGTTCAGTAGGTACATATGGTTAGTGGATTCTGTATTGTATTTTCAGGAAATACTGTTTAATACATTTTAAGGTTTATAAAGTGAGCATCAGACAAAAGTAAACTTAGTGATGAATGTTATTATTCTTGCCCAAACCCTCCTGGCCTTAAAGACGCTAGCAACATATTTGAATTGGTGTTTCATTTACTGGCAATCAACAGCATCCTAACTGACAATGCAGAACACTATCATTGAGTAATACGAGAGCCTGATTTAGAGTGGAATTTGAAGGAGGTGATATTTAGGTTGCCACTGGGAAGATGAGTAAAATTTGGCTAGGTTAAGGCTCAGGTGGAGTGTATGCGAGATAGAAAGGACAGTACTCTGGGGAAGAGCTTTGTGAACCTGAAAGTCATATTGCTAGAATGTAAAAACTGATGCGGAGAGTAGCATGGGTTGAGGCTTGTAGACATAAGAAATAGCCAGATCATGCCCAGGTTTATCCATGCAAAGCAAAGCTGGTGCCTTGCCCTGTTTCCAATGTAAGTATAGACATCACAGTTAGAAAAAAACACAACAATTGCACTCTGAGGGAACCAAAGAAAATCTGTGTCACACTACCTGTAGGTCTCCAAGGTGAATGAAACCTTCAGTGTTTCCCATGTTATTGATTCTCTAACAAAAACAACTCAATCAATGACGTTTGCAGGGCTGACTTTTGCAAGTCTGAAAATATGCAAGAATTTGGGGGAATATGGAAGTCGTATGAGAAAACTGCTCTTCAGTCATGAATCAGCTGACTGTAGACCTTATAACCTTGGGTGGGGGACGGGTGTTTGATGAAGCAGTCCTACTAAAGCCTTGACTCACCTGTAAACTTTTGCAAGTATTTTCCTAAGGAAATACTTTTTCTAATGCATGTGTCCATGAGACTTCTTTCGACATAAAGTCGGTTAAGGAGTTTGGATTTTATCTTAGGTGCAATGAAGTGATGTATATGTATCATTGAATAGGTCTCTATGAAAGAGAGAATTGTTTTGTGGTTTTAAAGATTGTCTTGGTTACATTGTGGAGAATGGATTCGAGAGTGTTTAAGAGGATGTGGGCCGAATACTTAGAAAACTACTGTCCGAGTTACATATGATAAATAGCTAAGAATAGGTTTAAGGTGATGGAGGTGGCATTAGTGGTAAAGAACCCACCTGCCAATGCAGGAGACATAAGAGACGCCAGTAGGGAAGATGCCCTGGAGAAGGGCATGGCAACCCACTCCAGTATTCTTGCCTGGAGAATCCTGTGGATATAGGAGCCTGGTGGGCTGTCATCCTTAGGGTTGCAAAGAGCTGGACATGACTGAAGTGACTTAGCAGGCAGGCAGGTAGGTGGTGGCAGATATATATAAATATAATCTCTTCACTTTTCTCCATTTCCACATGTGTATGTGTGTGTATAATCTTGTGCCTCAGCTGGTAAAGAATCTGCCAGAAGTACAAGAGACCTGGGTTTGATCCCTGGGTTGGGAATATCCCCTGGAGAAGGGAAAGGCTACCCACGCCAGTGTTCTGGCCTGGAGAATTCCATGGACTGTATAGACCATGGGGTCTCAAAGAGTTGGACACAACTGAGTGACTTTCACTTTCACTTCTTTTGCTGATGAACTGGATACAAGGGTCATTGAAAAAGTAGTGTCAGGAAGCACTTCCAGGTTTCTGGCATGGACAACTGGGTGAATGAAGTGTCATTTTCCAAGATACATATGATTAGTGGAGGAGCACATTTGGGCAAGTACAGATCCCTAGTGGGTTTCAGCTGTGTTGCCTGCCCTGTCTCTGACATCTCTGAGACAGATATCAGACAGGCCGTTGAATATACAAATCTGGAGCTTAGAAGATAGTTTCTAAGAGCTGGAGAAATAAGTCTGAAAGCTGCTAGCATATAGGTGAAATTTAAAATTATGGGAAGGTTGAGATAAACTCGAGTGAGAATGTAGAGTGACAAGGGAGGGCCCAGGACCAAGCTATGAGGAACTGTTGCATATGCCCTAGGCAGGTAGGGGAAGAGGTTCTGTAAGGAATTAGAAGACCAGAAGGAGAGAAAATCGTGAGGCAACCACTGGGACTTAAACTGTAACTTGATACGGAGAGTGACAGGCAGCCTTTTGTTTTCCCCTAACCGTAGCAGATATGGGTGAAATTAGACTTTTGTTTTTTAAGATGTGTTTATTCATATATTGGCTGTGCTGGGTCTTCATTGCCGTGCGCAAGGCTTCTCTCTGCGGTGGCTTCTCTAGCTGCGGAGCAGCGGCTCTGGGCCCGTGGGCTTCAGCAGTTGTGGCTCACAGGCTTTGGAGCTCTGGCTTAGTAATTGTGGCACATGAGCTTAGTTGCTCTGTGCCATGGGGGGATCTTCCCAGATCAGGGATTGAGCCCGAGTCCCCTGTACTGGCAGGTGAATTCTTAACCACTGAACCAAGAGGGGAGCCTGAAGTTCGATGTTTTTAAGCTGCAGATCTAGTTTGGTAGTGAGTACAGAGATTTTCCTCCAGCTGACATGCGTGTGCAAAGTCTGTTCACAAATGCCAGGCTCCACGTTGGGTTTGAGTGGCCCAGATCAAGGTAAAGCAGTTAGTGTATTTGGTCAGTGTAGGATTTGGTGAATACATATTCTAAATAGATTGCTAAGATTCTTCATCTTTCTGATATTGATTTTTGGTTGGTTGTTGTGTTGGTAAACATGTATATTTAACCATTCTGAAGAGTGAGCTGTTTTACATGTTGATCAAATATAGTACTTATTGAAATAATTGATCTCTTGGTAAAGAATATTTGAGCTCTCAAATTAGATATCTTTTACTTATTTATATTTTCTGTTATGGGAGTATGATTGTTTTACGACATTGTGTTAGACTCTGCTGTACAACAAAGTGAATCGGCTGTGTGTGTACATATATCCCTTCCCTCTAGACCCTCCCTTCCACCCTGCCCCCTAAATACCGGGACACAAAGGGGTATATATTTTAAGTAGTTTGTATATATTATTAAGAAAGAATAGGAATTGTATTCATTTGCTAGGGCTGCCGCAAGAAAGTACCACAGGCCTGGTGACTTAAACAACAGAAATTTGTTTTCTCATAATTCTGGAGGCTGAAAGTCCAAGATCAAGGTGTCTGCCGGGCTGGTTTCTTCTGAGGATTCTTCTCTCTCTGGCTTGTATGTGGTGTCTTCTCCCTCTGTCTCCACCTGGCTGTCTCTTGGGTGTCTGTGCCCTAATTTCTTCTTCTTTTAAGGATGCCAGTCATAATTGGATTAGGACTAACCCTAGTGACCTCATTTTAACTTAATTACCTCTTTCAAGATCTAACTCCAAATAAAGTCAAATTCTGTGGCACTGGGAGTTAGGATTACAACATCTGAATTACGGGAAGACATAATATAGGCCTTAACAGAGCCTATCATAGGATATGTCTTTGCAGGTGAATTTTTATTTAAAAAAAATTTTTTTTTGGATGAGGACCATTTTTAAAGCCTTCATTGAATTCGTTACAATATTGTTTCTGTTTTATGTTTTGGTATTTTTGGCCAGGAGGCATGTGGGATCTCATTTCCCTGAGCATTGAACCCATGCCCCTTGCATTAGAAGGTCAAGTCTTAACCACTGGACCATGAGGGAAGTTCCCAGGCGAATTTTTAAACTGTGCTTTTCCTTGTCCTTTTTTAAAATAAGCTTTGTTCCTGTAGTAGTGGGACACCTGATCATTAGTAAACTTTTTAGGCTTCTAGTTTGTCATTACATTTTTCTGGGCAGTTGTTTTATGATCTATGTCACAGTTTCCTTTAGGTTTTTTTTCCCCCTTATTCTTCCCCCACCTCTAGGTTTTTAATAAACTTTCATCTCTAAAACATGAGCCTATTTTCAGGAATTTAAAACTATATAAAATGCTCCCTTAGATAAGAACTGGGAATGTAAAGATCAACAGAGCTATTAATAATTTCATTGTCAGTAAAAAAGAAAAACTATGATAGAAATCTTAGTTCTGGCAAACTGAAATAACCAGAAAATCCTTCTGCTAGACATGTTGAATATGTTGCTAGATAACCTAGATATGCTGAATTAAAAAAAAATGAGAATATTATAGTATGGCATGTCCTTGTAAATGCACAGCTGAGAGATCTACTAATCTGAATAACAGAAATTAAAGCCCATGCTAAGACTACCCAGATAGTGGTGGGTAATAGTAATGCTCACAGAGAGAGAGGATTAGAGGTTTGGGGCTTATGCTGGAAGCCTTAAGAGGCTATTCTCTAAGTAAAAGAGGGTAAGGAAAAAAATCCCACCAATACAGTTAACAGTCTGGTCTCAGGGTATAAAATTTGCAGTTGGTAGTGGGGGAGGGATGGGAGAATCTCCCTCAAGAAATTGCAACCACAGGGTCTATATATTAGGTAGATTGAGTATCTGACATTTTCCTCTTGGTCTGGGAATTCCCAAGGCAAGACAGCATAGGAATTATCCGTAAGTGTGTGGTGTCCCTGGCATGGCTGGGCAAGTTACTTAATATTTTTGATTGATTGGCCCTTTCTTCCCCTGCTGCTGCTAAGTCACTTCAGTTGTGTCCGACTCTGTGGGACCCCAGAGACGGCAGCCCACCAGCCTCCCCCGTCCCTGGGATTCTCCAGGCAAGAACACTGGAGTACTTCCCCTACTGGAAATTAAATAGTAGTAACTAAGAGGTATTGAATGTTTGCTTGTTCCAGTACTTGAAATGCCGAAACTCCTTTAATCTTCAGAACAGCTTTATGACATGGGTACAGTGAACTGTCAAAGGTACGGAGGCCAAGGCGGGTGGTCATATCTCTCTCCTGGGATCAGTGTGGAAATAAGATGAGGTATAAAGTGATGGGCCAACGTGCATGTGACTCTACTTTGGAAACTGCAACCATATGCTCTATCCCTTGGGGTTTTCTACTTCAGATAGGATGACAGACTCTCAAAGTCTTCACTTCTTCTCTTTCTTATTGTCTCCAAAGGTAAGAAGCACAGGTCCCTTCTTATTTTAAGGACGTTATAGATTCTTGTTGAAAGAAGAAAAGAAGATGGACTTTGAAGTGGCTTTGAAATGGGTAGGATTTGAATAGGCAGAATGTGGGAACCATTTCAAGCAAAATCTTAATGGCAAGAATAATACTCTTTAAAGGCCAGTGACAAGTGAGTACATCCCAGCATTGTTGTTATTTAGTTGCTGAGTCGTGTCTGACCCCATGGACTGTAGCCTGTCAGGCTCCTCGGTTCCTTGGATTTCCCAGGCAAGAATACTGGAGTGGGTTGCTGTTTCCTTCTGCAGGGGACCTTCATGACCCAGGAATTGAATTTGAGTCTCCTACATTGGCAGACAGATTCATTACTGCTGAGCTACAAAGGAAGCCCGCATCCCAGCATTAAAACTTACCAGTTCTTTGACATTCATCATGTGTCTGTTGACAAATATTCTATTAAAAATCACATTAAGAAGAAAAAAGAGGATTTTATTTAGGCTAAGCTGAGGATTAGAACCCAGGAGACAGACTCTCAGAAGCTCTGAGACCTGTTAGAAATTGAAGGCAAGATCATATACATTCTTGAGACAAAGGATCATACATTAAAATGATATGCTGATATGTTAAATAACACTCACCAAAAATACATAGTCCAGGTAAACATGTACAAATTGAGCAGTAAGTTCCCATGACTGCCTACAGACTTGGGAAGGAATGTGAATCTTTTGGGAAGTTATGTTGCTAGCATCAGAAGAAAGAAAAAAAACTGATGTTTAAGTTCGAGTAGGAATTTCCATCTTTGAGGAGCTCTGGTTAACTTGTAATGCAGATAGACGCACACTGCACATTAGGGGGGAAGGGAGGAGGCCCAAATGGAACAGAAAGGCAGAATTTTGTTTAAATGTTCTTGCCTGCCTTACAATATACATTTTATTCCATTTCCCATCTCCTCCAAGAAGCCTTCCTTGTTAACATCGTTCAAGAAACTCTCTCCTTTCTATTTGTCTTATTGTCTCCAAAAATAGCTTGGCATTGAACGATATTCAGTTTTGTTGTTGTTCAGTCGCTAAGTCCTGTCCAACTCTTTGTGACCCCATGGACTGCAGCATGCCAGGCCTCCCTGTCCTTCACTGTCTCCCGGAGTTTGCTTAAACTCATGTCCATTGAGTCGGTGATGTCATCCATCCATCTCATCCTCTGTTGCCCCATTCTCCTCCTTTCTTTTTGGAAGAAAGTATGTATCACAGTATACTAATTTATTTTTTTACATTAGAAAAATTGAAGTATAGTTGATTTACAATGTTGTGTTAATTTATACACTTATGTATATTTTAAAATATTCTTTTCCATTAAGGTTTATCACAGGATATTGAATATAGTTCCCCGTGTTATGCAGTAGGACCTGTGTTTATCCATCCTATATATAATAGTTTGCATCTGCTAATCCCAACTTCCCACTCCATCCTTCCCCCAACCCTCTCCCCCTTGGCAACCACAAGTCTGTTCTCCATGTTAGTATGTCACAGTGTATTTAAAATACCTTTTTTTTTGAGGTAAACAATCTCAAATTTCTATTTTCTTCATAATAAAACTTTGAAGCTCAGAACGGGACCATTTGCCTCTTTCTCTTCTTATCTCCTCCCAGCTCAAAATGCTTGTACCTCTTTTTAGCCAAGATTCTCTTGTAGTTGGGCTTCATGCATTCGAGCTGCAGCACACTCTTCTTTGTAGTTTTAGCCTTTTTCTGGAAAACTGGCTTAGTCTGGTCACCATAGTCACTCTGCTTCCTGGCATAATGCCGCTTTCCCTAGGCAGGCAGAGAATCCTTGCCCTTCCTGGTGTGTGTCACTTTGTGCGGTTGGCGCTTGCCACACTTCTTATAGAAAGTCTGGTGGGTTTTAGGAACATTCACCACGTTTGTGAGAGCAGTGTCAGCATGGAAAGAGGCTAAAATACCAATTTTGTTTGAGTGGCAGGTGAGATCTTAATTACCCAACCAGGGAGCAAACCAGTCACCCCTGTGCATTGGAAGCTCAGTCTTGGGGAAGTCCCTAAAATACCTATTTTGAATGCAGTGTTTTCTCCCCTCTGACTCTTCCTTTCCTCAAGGTCAGAACACTTTTTGAATACTCCCCTCTCCCAGCTTGAGGAGCCTAGAAGTTCTCAATACATAAATAGATTTTAAATTGCTTGGTAAAAGCCAGAGTTGGAAGCACAGTAAAGGATATTCCTTTCAAAAGCAAATGTGCCCAGGGAATTTGGGTACTATTGCTTTGTGTAGATGAAGTTTTCTGCCTGACTGTTTAAACAACATTTTCAAGATAGTCTCAGAACTTTGAAAAGTGAATATTTTTCTTCGTATTCATCCCTAAAAATCGTGAGAAACATTTCAAATTCAAGAAAAAATGGATTATTTTGATGGAATTATCCTAGGTTTTTTATACTAAAAGATCCCCTCTGTTAATAAAATGAGTTTAGAACTGTTTAAAAATTACTTTAACCTGATTCTTTGTCCAGGTTTATGTATATGATAAACATATCACTGAATTCTGGGACTTGTTCGGGCAGAGAAAAAGTTAATGCGCACTCCAGTGAGAGTTCTTTTTACTTACCCTCAAGGTGACTTCCCATCTAGAGAAGCATCACAATTTAAGAAATTCTTTTCCAACTATTCTGCTGACTTACCCCCTTTATGAGTGTGGAAAATCAGTTCAACTGTGTAGTTCATGATTGGTCAAATTAGTGGTTTATATGGTGTAACTAAAGTAAGTCAATTTATCAGTGCTTTTTGGCTTGAGGGCATGCTTGCCAAGCTCAGGTCATACTGACATGTTTACCCCAGAGTGCAAATGACTCCTCCCTGTGAAACCTGTTTACAAAGGCAATTGCCTTTTAAAAGGCATTTGGGTCAACATTTCAGCACTATTTTTATTTTAAAATAATTTTATTTTATGGTGGAAAAAAGCAACAACTTTTCAAGTTTTGGAGAGAGATTTCCCATTCTTATGTTTCAGAGACAAGACTGTTGCTTAGAGAACTGCTTTTCAAAGTCGTTCAAAGTCTTTAGTGTAATAAGCATCACCTGGAGAGCTAGTTAAAACTCAGATTTCTGGGGCCTAATCCCAGTTTCTGGCTCAGTAAGTGTGAGGTGGGATGGAGAGCTTGCATTTCTAATGAGTTCCTGATGCTTCTTTTCTTGGTCCAGGGACCACACTCTGAGAACTGCTGCTGAGACACCCTGGGATTAGAGAATTCTAGAGTTGGACCTCTGGATATTGATATTAGGTCAGATACTGTGCAAGCCACTTTACATCTGTTAACATCTAATCCAGATGACAACCTTACAAATCGGAAACAATTATTGCTATTTTATAAATCAAGAAACTGAGGCTCGAAAAGTTAATTTGGTTATCCAAGATCACATAGCTTGTAAGTGGAGGAGCCAGAATTTGAACCCAGGTTTTCCTGTCTCTAGATGAATGTTACTTTTGTTAAAATACTTTTTTTTGGAGGCGTAGGGTGGGAGGGAGACTCAAGAGGGAGGGGATGTATTATACTTATCGCTGATTCACACTGTGGTACAGCAGAAACTAGCACAACATTGTAAGGCAGTTATACTCAAAAAAAAAAAAAAAAAAAAAAGAAGAAGAAAGAAATATGCTTTCTTATCTAGATTAAAGATCTTCTAGTCCCAGTTTCTTCCTCACGTAGGAATAATTTCCCTAACATACCTGATCCATGACTCTTCAGCTTTTGTCAAGCCTCTCAGGAAGGGGCACTCACTGCTTCATGAAGGAGCTCTTATTGGGGACAACCCCCATTTCCACCTACCATCCCACTGGGGGTTAGAACTATATATGTGAGTTTTAAGGGGGAGGAAATTCAGTCCATAGCAGTACGGTTCTGCCGTGGGATAGCAGAGAGGTTGGCTGACTGGGGCAGGCCAGAGCTGTTCTGGCCTCACTGGACAAGCAATAGCCTACCTCCTGGGACACAGGAGGGGCATGTGCCACCAGGGTGGATGGTCTAGGGCCCTGGCTTAGGGAGGAGACCTTTAGAATATGTGGGCTGCATGGGGGCTCAAGGTTTTGAGTTTTAAGGGAAGGTCACCCTACATAGGCTGAGGCTGCAGGGCTACGGAGGGACAGTGCTCTGCACCATGGCTGGGCAGGCTCTCGTCCCCACACCCACCCCTCCAACCTGGGAATGACATGAAAGCCGACTCTCTCCTGCAGCATCCCTCCAGTGCATCCAGTTAAGAAAGTTTTCACATCCTGCTCAATTTAAAGGAGAAATGCTTAAAGGGATCCTGTTGTTTAGCACAGAGCATGATATGAAAGGGGCGTTCAGAACTGAGGCCATAATTTCATTACAAACAGTTGAGTGTCAAATTTTTTAAGTGTTAAAAAATAATATAAATCCAAGGTGAAACTTTTCAAGTCCTTCAGCTTTACTCCAGAAAACACAAAAATGGAGAATCTTGTTCCTTCCTTTCCCATCCCATTTTCTCTCTTCAAAGGTAAAAAGCATAGTTTCCTATGATTCCTTCCAGAAAAAGATGCACTTACCCACTTATGTGTCAATGCTATAAATCATACAAAAGGGATCATTTTCCTCTACAGAATGCTTTCAAGAACAAAAGAGAATTAATAATTAAATAAATTAATTATTAATTAAAATTAAAATATTAAATATTAATGTATTAAAAGTCTTTCCCCATTGGCATGTTCAGAACACCCATATTCTTTTTTTTAATTTTTAATTTTAAAATCTTTAATTCTTACATGCGTTCCCAAACATGAACCCCCCTCCCACCTCCCTCCCCATAACATCTCTGCAGAACACCCATATTCTTATTAATCTCTGCACAATATTGCTTCATGTGGGGAGGGAGGTGGGAGGGATGTCCGAGAGGGAGGGGACATGGGTAAACCCATGGCTGTTTCATGTTGACGTTGGGTAGAAACCAAGGCAATACTGTAAATCAATTATCCTTCCATTAAAAATAAAAGAATATTGCATCATGTGAATGATGAATAATTTATTTTCTTCTAGTTGTATTGAGATACAAGTGACATACAGCAGTACATATGTTTAAGGTACACACCATAATGATTTCATTGATATACAACACGCAGTGATCATCACAATAAGTTTAAGAAACATCCATCATCTCATGTAGATACAAAATAAAAGAAATAGAAAAAAATCATTTTTTCTGGAGATGAGAACTCAGGATTCACTCTCTTAACAAGTTCCATGTATCACATGCAGCAGTGTTCATTGTATTTTTCATGTTAAACATTACATCCTGCTGCTGCTGCTGCTGCTGCTAAGTCGCTTCAGTTGTGTCCGACTTTGTGCGACCCCATAGACGGCAGCCCACCAGGCTCCCCCGTCCCTGGGATTCTCCAGGCAAGAACGCTGGAGTGGGTTGCCATTGCCTTCTCCAAAGCATGAAAGTGAAAAAGTCAAAGTGAAGTCGCTAATGTCGTGTCCAACTCTTAGCGACCCCATGGACAGCAGCCTACCAAGCTCCTCCGTCCACGGGATTTTCCAGGCAAGAGTACTGGAGTGGGGTGCCATTGCCTTCTCCCTCAGTTCAGTTCAGTTCAGTCTCTCAGTCATGTCCGACTCTTTGCAACCCCATGACTCGCAGCACGCCAGGCCTCCCTGGCCATCACCAACTCCCGGAGTTCACTCAGACTCACGTCCATCGAGTCCGTGATGCCATCCAGCCATCTCATCCTCTGTTGTCCCCTTCTCCTCCTGCCTCCAATCCCTCCCAGCATCAGAGTCTTTTCCAATGAGTCAACTCTTCGCATGAGGTGGCCAAAGTACTGGAGTTTCAGCTTTAGCATCATTCCTTCCAAAGAAATCCCAGGGTTGATCTCCTTCAGAATGGACTGGTTGGATCTCCTTGCAGTCCAAGGGACTCTCAAGAGTCTTCTCCAACACCACAGTTCAAAAGCATCAATTCTTCGGCGCTCAGCCTTCTTCACAGTCCAACTCTCACATCCATACATGGCTACTGGAAAAACCATAGCCTTGACTAGACGGACCTTAGACGGCAAAGTAATGTCTCTGCTTTTGAATATGCTATCTAGGTTGGTCATAACTTTTCTTCCAAGGAGTAAGCATCTTTTAATTTCATGGCTGCAGTCACCATCTGCAGTGATTTTGGAGTCCCCCAAAATAAAGTCTGACACTGTTTCTACTGTTTCCCCATCTATTTCCCATGGAGTGATGGGACCGGATGCCATTATCTTACAACTGGAGGTTTATACCTTTTGACTGCCCTCATACAATTCTCCCTCCTCCCAACTCTTGCCTCTGGTAACCACAGATCTGATACCTTTCTCTGTGAGTTTTAAAATTTGTTTGTTTTTGACCTACAACACTATGTTAGTGCCTATTTGTTTGTTTTGCTGTGTTAGACTCCACGTATAAGTGGAGTCATACAGTATATACTTTGGATAGGAACTCTTTATTGGTCATATTATTTGCAAATATTTTCTCATTCAGTAGGTTTCTTTGGATGTTGTTGATGGTTTCCTTTGTTGTGCAAAAGTTTTAAAGTTTAATTAGGTCCTATTTATTTTTGCTTTTGCTTCCTTTACCTTAGGAGATAGATTTTTAAAATTGCTTAAAATTATTTATGTTAAAAGAGTGTTATGCCTATATTTTCTTCTAGGAGTTTATGGTACAGTATAGTATAGCTGCATAGTATAGTCTGAAATCAGGGTGACTGCTGTCTATATGGGGTCTTTTGTGTTTCCACACAAGATTTAAAATTATTTTAGTTTTGTGGAAAATGCCATTGATATTTTGATATGCATTGCATTGAATCTGCGGATTTCATTGAATATTGTTTTGGGTAGTGTGGTTATTTTAACAATTAATTCTTCCAATCCATGAACATGGTGTATCTTTTCACCTGTTGGTGTCATCTTTAATTTCTTTCATGAGTGTCTTAAGGCTTTCTGAATACAGGTCTTTTACTTCCTTGGTTAAATTTAATCCTAGCTATTTTTTTTAATGGGATTATAAATGGGACTGTTTTAATGTCTCTTTCTGATAGCTTGTTGTAAGTGTATAGAAATGCAATAGATATCTATATGTTAATTTTTTTACCTTGCAACTTCACAGAATTTATCGATGAGCTCTAGTGGTTTTTCCATGGCATCTTTGGAACTCTATATGTATGGAATCATAGATGATGGATAATTTATTCACTTTTAATTCATACTTTGGTTTTTGCTTTTATAAAAATTCTGCCAGGAAGATTCCTGTACATATGTGGCCAAATTATTGTAGGTATGCTGCTGCTGCTGCTAAGTCGCTTCAGTCGTGTCCGACTCTGTGCGACCCCATAGACGGGGGCCCACTGTCTCTGGGATCCTCCAGGCAAGAACACTGGAGTGGGTTGCCATTTCCTTCTCCAATGCATGAAAGTGAAAAGCGAAAGTGAAGTCGCTCAGTCGTGTCGGACTCTTAATGACCCCATGGACTGCAGCCCACCAGGCTCCTCCACCCATGGGATTTTCCAGGCAAGAGTACTGGAGTGGGGTGCCATTGCCTTCTCTGATTGTAGGTATAACCATATCTAAATTTCTTGCTATGTGAAAGGATATGTGCCTTTTAAATTTTGGTATTTATCAAACTTACCTGCAGTAAGAAACTGTATCAATTTGCGCCCTCCTTTCCTTAAAAGTGAATGAGAGTGTTGTGTGCTTGTGCTTAGCTGTGTCAAACTCTGTGGCCCCCACGGACTGTAGCCACCAGGCTCCTCCGTCCACGAGATCTTCCAGGCAAGCATACTGGAGTGGGTTGCCATTTCCTCCTCCAGGGGATCTTCCTGACCAGGGATCAGACCCACAGCTCTCGCATCTCCTGCACTGGCAGGCGGATTCTAGACGCTAGAGCCACCTGGGAAGCCAGAGTATTAGTTTCTTCATATCCCTCCCAGCATCTGAAAAGTCCTGTACCTGTTTGATAAGGAAAAAAAAAAAAAGTTTCCTTGCCATTTTGATATGCATTTCTTTAAGTATGCGTGAATTAGAGCATCTTTCCACATGTTTATTATCTTTTGAATTTGCTATTTTTATGAACTTTTTCTATCCTTTGCACACTTTTCTACTGAGCTGTTTTGTAAAATATTCATTTATATCAGTTCTATCTAAGTTAAGAAAAAGAGTTCTTTGGATTTGTTTTCCCTGTTTTGAAACAGCCTTTCATTTAAATTTCAGTTTCTGTCATTATTTTCCTTTTATTTTTCATTCCAAAGTTACATTGCTACCTAGAGAACTTGACTAATTTTTCCCCATATAGTTGCTAGATTTCACAGTCTTTTTAGAAAAGCCTCTGTTTTAGATTAGCATTTAGTTCCCCACTCCAGTACTCTTGCCTGGAAAATCCCATGGAGGAAGAAGCCTGGTAGGCTGCAGTCCATGGGGTTAGTTGGACATGACTGAGCAACTTCACTTTCACTTTTCACTTTCATGCATTGGAGAAGGCAATGGCAACCCACTCCAGTGTTCTTGCCTGGAGAATCCCAGGTGGGGGAGCCTGGTGGGCTGCCGTCTATCGGGTCACACAGAGTCGGACACGACTGAAGCGACTTAGCAGCAGCAGCAGCAACATATTTTTAAGGATATTTTTTGAGTTATTTTTTTACAGTTCATATTTGATATATCAGAATTGGATATAAGGAATAAGATCCCAGCTTTGTTTTTATCTCAATATATACAGACAAGTTGTGCCATCACTACTTATTTTTATTCACTAGCCTCTTTTCCCCAGCATTTTGAAGTCTCACTTTTCCATCTTTACAGTAAATTCCCTTGTGCATTAGAGTCTATGTCTTATTTTTCTTTGGTTTCATTAATTTATTCTCATATCAAACTGCTTTATTAATTGAAGGTTTGAAATATATTTTGATACCATACAGAACTAGAAGTGGACATGTTTTAGACAGGCTAAACAGAGAAGGTCTTGCTGGTGGGTGACATTTAGGCTAACATTTGAAGAATAGGAAGTAGCCAGCTTCATGGAGATGAAGGCAGAAACATTCAAGGTAGAGAGAGCTACATATCCAAAGGTTGGGAGATAGAAAACAGCTTGGCTTATTTGAAGAAGCTATTTAAAAAAAAAAAAGACCAATGTGGTGAGCACAGCAAACACAGAAGAGAAGGATATGAAGGGGTTGGAATAATAGGCCACATTTTGTTGGAGAGCTTGGCTTTGTCCTCAGTATAAAGGGGTGCACTTAACGGATTTGAAGTAGAAAAGTGACATGCTCCAGTTTCCCACTATATGACATTGTCACTCTTGCTGGAGACTGGGAGGAGTCGAAAAAAAGTTGCTGCAAAGAAGTGTTGTTTCCTCTTCATGCAAGTAGCTTCTCCTTATTATATTCTATCCCAGCATCTTATTTATTCCTTTTTAGGGTAGTTTCTCTCTTAGTCCTTTTTGTGTCCTTAGGGCTAATACGGATTTTAGCGAGTAGCCTGCAATCAATTTTTGAATCATGAATGAATGAATAAGTAAGCCCTTTCGATTCGCATCCTGGCCCTGTGGAGTGAGAGTTTTAAATCCCATACACGTTTTTAAAAATTAATAAAGCATTTGAGTAGCGATGGGTGGGTTAGATATTGGTTGGTTATATTCCAGCGGCCAGACTGAAGAGGATTCATATTTTAATAGAGTTGGTCCCTGGTTGCTAGTGAACTCCAGGGCTGTGTAAGCAAAGTCCCAGCAGAGGGCAGTAGAGGGCCGCACAGGGTTGTGGTTCTGCTGGATTGGCCTGGCCCGGGGCGGTGAGGGGGGTGGCTGGGCAGCAGGCTAGGCAGCTAGACCCCGCCCCAGGCTGAGGCTTAGGAAAAAGGTGACGAAAGTCGCCGGTCCTTCATGGGAGCCTAAAGTGCGCTGATGAAGAGCGTGAGGCCATATTTCTGTGTTTAGACTGTGCTGCTTTTTATCGCAGAGTATAATGAAGCTGATTCACTGTGGCCCGGTTGCTGCTGCGAAGGGCTGTCTCCCGGCGCAGGGATGGGGGAAAGGGGAGAGGAGAAGAAAGGAGGAGGGAGGAGAAGGAAGGGCCCTGAGGTGAAATGGTGAGCACAGATGGAAATTTTGGCCTGGGTCGCACAGAGTCGGACACGTCTGAAGTGACCTAGCAGCAGCAGCAGCAGCAGCAGCAGCAAGGGAACAGGTTTCCTGGAGACTGTTCGGCAAAGCAGGGAATGAGACGTGTCTCAGTCGCAGCCACGAGCTGGGAAGGAGCAAAGGCAGACAGCGCTTTGGGGCTAACAGGAGGTCATTATTGGCTCCTCAGTGGACATTGCCAGAAATAACTTTGAATAATTCTTATGCTCTCTGACGGAGAAGGCAATGGCACCCCACTCCATTACTCTTGCCTGGAAAATCCAATGGATGGAAGAGCCTGGTAGGCTGCAGTCCGTGGGGTCGTAAGAGTCGGATACGACTGAGTGACTTCACTTTCACTTTTCACTTTCATGCATTGGAGAAGGCAATGGCAACCCACTCCAGTGTTCTTGCCTGGAGAATCCCAGGTGGGGGAGCCTGGTGGGCTGCCGTCTATGGGGTCGCACAGAGTCGGACACGACTGAAGCGACTTAGCAGTAGCAGTAGCAGTATGCTCTCTGAATTGACTACTTTTCCTTTTTGTTAATATAGTTTTCAAAATTTCCAACCTCTCATCTGTACTTAGGGGTAAAGGATTTTGTACACAATTGGCCGGGGAGGGGGTGGCGTGGGCAGGGGGCAGCATAGTGCTCCTTAGCGCTCATCAAGGTGGTAGCAGCAGAGGTCAGAGTAACAGGCCCCAAACAGAAGCAGCGCTTAATCTGGACCTGCCTGGCAACTCAGATGGTAGCGTCTGCTTGAAATGCAGGGGACCTGGGTTCAGTCCCTGGGTGGGGAAGATCCCCCAGAGAAGGAGACAGCAACCCACTTCAGTATTCTTGCCTGGAGAATCCCAAGGACTCCGGTGGGCTATAGTCCATGGGGTCAGGGTCACAAAGAATTAGACTGACAGCAACTGAAGGACTGAGTGAGTTTCACTTAACCTGGACACTTGGATTTCTCAACACACACATTTCACATACACACATATATACACCATCGCATAGCATACATACACTTTAAATTTTTCCAGTTTTATTGAAATATGATTGACATATTTGTTGTTCAGTCACTCAGTTGTGTCTGACTCTTTGTGACCCCACAGACTGCAGCACCCCAGGCTTCCCTGTCCTTCACTGTTTCCCAGGGTTTGCTCAAACTCACATCCATTGAGTAGATGATGCCATCCAACCATCTCATCCTCTGTCATCCCCTTCTCCTCCCGCCTTCAGTCTTTCCCAGCATCAGGATCTTTTCCAGTGAGTCGCCTCTTCCCATCAGGTGGCCAAAGTATTGGAGGTTCGGCTTCAGCAGTCAGTCCTTCCAATGAATATACAGGGTTGATTTCCTTTAGGATTGACTGGTTGGATCTCCTTGCAGTCCAAGGGACTCTCAAGAGTCTTCTCCAGCACCGCAGTTCAAAAGCAACAATTCTTCGACGCTCAGCCTTCTTTATGGTCCAACTCTCACATCCAGTACATGACTACTGGAAAAACCATAGCTTTGACTATATGGGTCTTTGTTGGCAAAGTGATGTCTCTGCTTTTTAATATGCTGTCTAGGTTTGTCATAGCTTTTCTTCCTAGGAGAAAGCGTCTTATGATTGACTGTATAAATATGTAGCACTGTATAAGTTTGGGTCTTCCTAGGTAGCTGTAGTGATAAAGAACCTGCCTGGATTGTTCCCTGGGTCAGGAGGATCTCTTGGCGGAGGGCATGGCAACCCATTCCAGTATTCTTGCCTGGAGAATCCCATGGACAGAATCCCTGGTTGGCTATAGTCTATAGGGTCACGAAGAGCTGGACACAACTACAGTGCCTTAGCACGCATGCACACAGTGTGTAAGTTTAAGGTGCACAACATAAAGATTTGACTTGTATATATTGCAAAATGATTACTAAGCATACTTACACTTATATACGCGCATCTCACACACACGCTCACACAGACACATCGCATGCACATAGCACACTCACGCTTCACACGCAGTGGCATATCAAACATGTCACGCACAACACAGCGTACCTGCACCCACGCTGATAAAGGGGTTTTGTAGCAGATTCTATGGTTGCCTCTCCATCTCAGCATGTATAACAAACGTTTAAGTCAAGGGTCAAGCCAACTTTTGGTTTCTGGGGTAGGTTTCAAATGGCCTAAGTCATCAACACAGTCCCAACCCTGTTGGCAGAGGAGTGGGCATGCAACCATGTCCATCCATTCGCTGTGAATGAGGAAGCATGTCACCCTGGAAACTGCCAGCAGCCCTCTTGCTACCCCAAGAAAAGGCTACTTTGAAAAGAGCCTTTGGGGGAGGCGGGGGGTGGAAAGACCCATGGATATACTGGGGTATAGACCTCCACACATTGGGAGCCTCTGAACAACCCATGCTAGAGCTCACCCTGTCTTTGGACTTTGTGAACCAATAAGTCGTCTTGGTGTTTAAGGCCTTCAGGTTGGGTTTTCTGTTTCTTATATCATAAAACCTCAGAACAGAGCAGCTCCTCCCCGAAATCCTCTATAGGAGGCTTTGGAGGGGTTCAGTCTCTGCTTTAAGAAGGAGACTGTTCCTCTCTATCCCCCCTTGGCCGCTGGGTCCTCGAAGTGATTACAGTGGACCTGGAACAGTTCTCAGAGATTTTCATGAATAACAGAGAGGAAAACAATATTTAAACCCAAGGCCAACTATAGCCTTTTTGCCTTCGAAGGAAAGTGACACAATTCTAATTTGTGCAGAAATAAATCTCTAAATGGATCTGGTCCCTGGCAGAGGCTGAGATGAGATTTAAGCCAGCGTTTTTGAATTTCAAAGGGTAGGCAACCTGGCTGACAACGTAGATTTTGAATACACAGTTGGCCCTCTGAATCTGCTGGATTTTGCAGCTTCTGATTCAACCAGTTGCTCAATCCTTGGTTGGATGAATCCATGGATAAAAACCCCATGGATACACAGGACTGACTGTATTGATTATCCTATACCATTTTATTTAAGAAACTTGAGGATACGTGGATTTTGGCATCCGAGGAAGCTCCTGGAACCGATTCCCTATGGATGCAGAGGCGAGACTGTATACATACATGTTTAATCCCTTTAACCACCCTACGAGGTGGGTATCACTTATCCTGTTCTACAGATAATGAATGGGGCTCAGAGAGAGTGTCACCTGCTTAGTGCTACATAGAGGTGGTGCTGGGCTTGCAAGCCAGGGCCCTTTGGCTGGAAGCCTCTCGGTCTCCCTTACAGGGCAGCGCACCGCCCACCACACCCCCGGCTGCCTCCTGTGTTTGGTTCAGTCTGGGTGGGTCTCCAGGGGAGGGGGCTGCAAAGAAGTGGGGGGAAAAAGTTATCCTTGTCCATTTAACATTTCACAGGGGTGGTGGTGGGAATGGGGAGGATAGAGGACCTTTTATACCAGGGTTCCATTTGTGCTGGGAAGTATCCTGAAATGGACCTTGAAAAGTTAGCCTCTGCCAGGGAGGCAGTGTGGCACGGTGCTGGCCACCCAGCTGGACCTGGGGTCAGGTCTCAGGGTCAAAATTATATAAGTTTTAAGTGTACAACATAGTGATTCGCAGTTTTCAAAGACTGTATTCCATTTGCCTTATTGTAGAATATTGGCTATATTCCCTGTGTGTATTCACTGTGTGTGTGTGTGCTCAGCTGTGTCTGACTCGTTGCGACTCCATGGACGGTAGCCCGCCAGACTCTTCTTTCCATGGAATTTTCCAGGCAAGGATATTGGAATGGGTTGCCATTTCCTACTCCAGGGGATCTTCCTGACCCAAGCCGTGTCTTGCATCTCCTGCATTGGCAGGCAGGTGCTTTACCGCTATGCCACCTGGGAAGCCCCAACAGTGTATCATTACAGCTTTTTTTTTTTTTTAACTGTATCCATAGGAGGGACAAGATAGGGGTAAGGGATTAAGAGGTACAAAGTACATCTGTTTATTGACGACTCTCAAATTAAGGAAACTGGCACAGAAAGGTTGACTTTCAGAGAGCCTGGTGCCTCTTCTGATATCTGGCCTAGGTATCAAGCTGGAGGTGGCACCTCGTGATTCCGCATGGAAATCTCACCATGGTGTCCAGCCAGGACCTGTTTCCAGACTGTCGAAGCTGGGGGAGGAGTACAGGTTCGTCTCTCCTGGGAGCTGGCTGGAACTACAATGAGGCGAACAGGGGACTGAGTGCACAGATATTTAAGGAGACACTCACTCCAGGGGCTGGCCTTGCATTTGCGTGAGCCACAGAAGTGCCTCTTTCAGCTTTGGGCCTCTGGTGCCCATTGTCTCATTCCAGTCCTGGCTTTGCCTGGGCCCAAGGGGTAGGGCACCCATGTGTGTGTGGCCCACGTTACAAGGATGAGTGCTCAGGAAAGAGTCCCTACCTGCTGGGTAGGCCTAGTGGATCCTGACTGTGATGAACTCTCAGGGAAGACAGTGATGTCTTCCCTGGGGTGGATGATCAAACCTCAAGGTGTGAGGCAAAACAGATCTAGGGGGTAGCCAGGCAGAGGCCAGCCCTTTGCTGCTCCTGCACTTTCTGCTGGCACTGCACTTGAGGGGCTGACTGAGCTTTCTCTGCTGGCATGAGCAGACATCCCAGGGTCCTGCCACAGTCTCATAGATGCTGGGAGGCCCAGGATCATGCATTCTGCCATTGGCCTTGTAGCAGAAGCAGTGCTGATTCTGGAGCAAGTGGCTTCCTTGGTGGCCAGGATCTGCTTTGGAAGACTTTACTGCAAGCTCAACCTAAAATCTTTTCTAAATTCTTGCTAGTAGTCCTGTAAGACAGTTAATATCCTGTCATAAATCCCTTCTTGCTTAATCTAGCTTGAGTGGATTTTGTTCTCTTCAATTCACCAATTCAAATGGGATGGAGAGACTTTTACTGCCAGCTTCCTCTTAGCGAAAGACTGTGTGTGTGCTTTGGAAGGAGGCCTTGAGAAATTCTCCCACCAACCCTTGCCCCACCAGCACCCCAGGCCTAGGTGTCAGCTGGCACTAAGGCTCAGGAACTTTTTGAGTTGCTTCTGAGAAAGAAGAGGAAAGAGACAAAGGTGTGGTGAGAGGGCAGAGGGATGGTAGAAGGCCAGGTGATATTTAACACGACTCCATCCCAGGAGCCATTCTCCTGTATGAAACCTGTGTGTATAAATTCTTGGTGTGATTGAGTTTTTCTTGTGCAAACCAGATGAGTGGATGAATTTTGTGTTGGGGGAGGGGGTGTCCTAAGGGGACAGAAATGGTGTGTGAGGAAGCTAGCATTTTGAGAGGTAGGAGGGCCAAGAGACTGAGGTCCCCACAGGAAACCAGCAGAAATGCTGGAGAGGGCGTGGAACTCCTCGGTCCATGGGATTCAGAAGTCCAGGCCACCACACTGGACATCAAGGCTCAGAGGCCCTCAGCAGATGTCTGGAGGACATCAGGACATCAGAATGCATTTAAGACAGGCTCCTTCATGTTGTGCTTGACTCTCTACCTTACAGCTTGATCTCTCTCCCCCAGGAGCTCTCAAAATACTTAAACGCCACAGTCCTTCAGAGCACCCATAACTGTCTTATCCTTATTTATGTGCATTTCTGTCCTCTCATTTACGTTCTCTGTGGGACTCTTAGCTTCTTGAAGGCCTGTCTCTGACATTACTACGTGCACAGAATGTCGTGTACATGTGCTTGTGTGCATATTTCTGGGGAGAATATCTAGAACTTTAATCACATTCCAAAAAGGGCCCAGGATCTAGAAAATGTGTGGAAGCTGCATAACGAGGTCTTCCGGAGACACCTGGTCACAGATTCTTTACTGCAATTAAAAAAAGAGTCATCTTTCAAAAGCCAAATCCATTTCATCCTCTTGCTTGTCTCCTATCGAGGCCAAGCACCCGTGGAGATCTAAAGCATACAGGCTATGCAGGAAATGTAGACTCATTTCTGGTTTCAGGATTCTGTCAGTCAGGGGCTCAACCAAGTAATGTGTGTTTATTGCCTCTTGCCCAGGACACCTTGCCTTGCACTCAGAGAGGTTTACAAGCCAAGCTGACATAGGGCCAGTCCCACTGTGGGTGGGATCCATGAGTGTTGTTGTGGGCTTTCCAGCCAGAGCTATAAATATTTATCAAATGAATGTGTGATGTCAGTCTCTGAAGAGTATCTGGAGTGGTGTGTGTATGTGTGTGAATGTGTGTAGTGGGGGAGCCTGCTAGAGAACAAGAGCGCCGCAGAAGCTGGCACGTGATGTCAGTGCATTAATGATTGAAAACAAGAGCTGTAAAAACCTATTGCAAGTCAGCATCTCTGCAGCCCAGGACTGGGGGGAGGTGAACTCTATTCTAACCAGTACATCCCAGGTACACAGCCCAGAAACCAAGGGTAAACATCAGTTGCTGGCTTCCTGAAAACTGCTGAGTTTATAGACTTTCTAAAGATCCCACATTTATCTCTTAAAGGAATCCTGCAACACTTTCATTTGGCTGACAACTTTGCCTGTGTGGACGGGTTCCGTGAGGGAGACGTAGAAGACTGGAGAGGGCAGCTGAAGCTTTTGTTGACATTTCATGGTTTTTAGCTTGGAGCAACTGGCTGTTAAAATGAAATGGCTTCACTCCCAGCTGTAGTTAAGGCTCCAAGATCCTGACACTTTGCAAAGTCAGATCACCTCTGAGGGCCTGCAAAGGGTGGCCCCTCCCTCATTTAAGGGTATGAAAGGGTAGAAGTTGAGGTGATCAGTAGACACAGAAGGGAGAGTTTGAGGCAAACTGTCCCTGTGTTCTGAGTTCTTCTACTCCAACTCTAGATGAGGTTCTGGAAGGCCTGAATGTTTTCTACTCTTGGGAATCACACAGCTGTCGCTCCAGAACCATGCCACCCTGGCCACAGTCTCACTAGCAAAAAGATGCCCCCTTCTCTGCCTTCTCTGGACACCCATGAGCTAGAGTCTGGTGCTGAGGCTGCTACCACCTGTGCTGCAGAAAAAGCAAATACCTCCACACGGACTTGACGGCAGAAATAGTCAAAGAGATGGGAGCTTGGCTCTCGCCTGATTCCTGCCCTCTACGTCATGCTTTTGTGAACCTTATGAGTAGAACCTAAACCCTATCCAGAGCACTGCTTGCAAGGAAGTCTGAGGAAAATAGTTTTATGTTAGCAGCTCCTGCAGTATTGGGAACACTGGAAGGAGGTTGCAATGGGTGTTGAGCATCAGCTCACCTGATCTAATACATTCCTACTCACACTCTGAGGCCCACATCAGATGCTACCTCCTTTCAGAGGCTCCCCTCCCATGGCCTTCCCTCCCTAAGAGAAAATGTTCTCTGTGTTCCCATGGTTTATGTAATCCAGGGTGGTCAGTCTCCTTTGTTGAGCTGAAAGCTTCTTGATGACAGCAACTTCTTTTTTAATTGTGCATCGTTGATTTACAACCTTATATTAGTTTCAGACATACAACATAGTGATCCAAAATTTTTATAGATTGTACTCCACTTAAAGTTATTATAAAGACTTCCCTGGTGATCCAGTGGCTAAGACTGCCTGCTTCCAATGCAGGGGGCCTGGGTTCAATCCCTAGCCAGGGAACTAGACCCCACACGTGCTGCAAATAAGAGTTCGCATGCTGCAACTAAAGATTCTGAGTGCTGAAGACTGAAGATTCTGCATGCCACAACTAAGACCTGGCACAGCCAAATAAATAAGTATTTTTTAAAGTTGTTATAAAATATTAGCTATACTCCCTGTGCTGTTCAATATATTATTGTAACATTTATTTTATACATATCGGTTTATATCTCTTAATCCACGATTCTGAGCTTGCCTCCCCTCCCTCTCCCCACTGGTCATCACTAGTTGGTTCTCTGTATCTGAGTCAGTTTCTATTTTGTTATATTCATTCATTTTTTTTTCTTTTTCAGATTCCACATATAAGTGGTAAAATGCAGTACTTGACCGAATAAGTCTCCGTGTAACTTATTTCCCTTAGCGTAATGCCCTCCAAGTCCATCCATGTTGTTGCAAGTGGCAAAATTTCATTCTTTACTATGTCTGAGGAATGTATTTTATACATATATAAGTGTATATATGTAACTTTTTGCCTTTTCATACCTACCAGGTTGGTAGATGAACAATATGCTTCTGAGGTAGGGTAGAAAAATAACTACAGAAAGAATGAAGAGGCTGAGCCCAAGTGGAAATGACACTCAGTTGTGGACGTGACTGTGGTGGTGAAAGTGAAGTCCGATGCTGTGAAGAACAGTATAGCGCAAGAACCTGGAATGTTAGGTCCATGGATCAAGGTAAATTGGATGTGGTCAAACAGGAGATGGCAAGAGTGAACATCAACATTTTAGGAACCAATGAACTGAAATGGACAGGAATGGGAGAATTTAATTCAGATAACCTTATATCTACCACTGCAGGCAAGAATCTCTTAGAAGGACTGGAATAGTCTTCACAATCAACAATAGAGTCCGAAATGCAGTACTTGGGTGCAATCTCAAAAAGGACAGAATACTCTTGGTTCGTTTCCAAGGCAAACCATTCAATATCACAATAATCCAAGTCTGTGCCCCAACCTCTCATGCTGAAGAAGCTGAAGTTGAATGATTCTATGAAGACCTACAAGACTTCCTAGAACAAACACCAAAAAAAGAGGTCATTTTCATCATAGGAGACTGGAATGCAAAAGTAGGAAGTCAGGAGATACCTGGAATAACAGGCAAGTTTGGCCTCTGGAGTACAAAATGAACTAGAGTAGAGACTAACAGAGTTTTGCCGAAAGAATGCACTGGTCATAGCAAATACCCTCTTCCAACAACACAAGAGATGACCATATACATGGACAATGGTCAATACCAAAATCAGATTGACTATATTCTTTGAGCTGAAGATGGAGAAGCTCTATATAGTCAGCAAAAACAAGACCTGGAGCTGACTGTGGCTTAGATCATCAGCTCCTTATTGCAGAATTCAGGCTCAAATTGAAGAGAGCAGGGAAAACCACTAGGCCATTCAGTTATGACATAAATCAAACCCTTATGATTATACAGTGGAGGTGACAAATGGACTCAAGGGACTAGATCTGGTAGACAGAGTGCCTGTAGAACTATGGACAAGGGTTCATAACATTGTACTGGAGGTGATGACCAAAACCATCTCCAAGAAAAAGAAATTCAAGAAGGCAATCTGGTTGTCTGAGTAGGCCTTACAAATAGCTGAGAAAAGAAGAGAAGTGAAAGGCAAAGGAGAAAGGGAAAGATATACACAGCTGAATGCAGAGTTCCAGAGAACAGCAAAGAGAGATAAGAAAGCCTTCTTAAGCGACCAATGCAAAGAAATAGAGGAAAACAATAGAATGGGAGACTAGAAATCTCTTTAAAAAGGCTGCAGTTACCAAGGGAACATTTCATACAAAGATGGGCACAATAAAGGACAAAAATGCCAAGGACCTAACAGAAGCAAAAGAGATTAAGAAGAGGTGGCAAGAACACACAGAAGAACTATACAAAAAAGGTCTTAATGACCCAGTTGACTGTGACAATGTGGTCACTCACCTAGAGCCAAACATTCTGGAGTGTGAAGTCAAGTGAGCCTAAAGAAGCATTACTACAAGCAAAGCTAGTGGAGGTAATGGAATTCCAGCTGAGCTATTTCAAATCTTAAAAAATGATGCTGTTAATGTGCTGCACTCATTATGCCAGCAAATTTGGAAAAGTTAGCAGTGGCCACAGGACTGGAAAATGTCAGTTTTCATTCCAGTCCCAAAGAAAAGCAATGCCAAAGAATGGTCAGATTATGTACAATTGCACTCATTTCACATGCGAGTAAGATTATACTCAAAATCCTTCAAGCTAGGCTTCAACAGTACATGAACTGAGAACTTCCAGATATACAAGCTGGATTTAAAAAAGGCAGAGAAACCAGAGATCAAATTACTAACATACTCTGGATCATAGAAAAAGCAAGGGAATTCCAAAAAATCATCTACTTCTGTTTCATTGACTATGCTAAATCCTGTCTGTGTGGATCACAACAAACTGTGGAATATTCTTAAAGAGATAGGACTACCAGATCACCATACCTGCCTCCTTAGAAAACTGTATGTAGGACAGAAAAAACAATTAGAACTAGACATGGAACAATGGACTGGTTCAAGTACGTCAACACTGTATATTGTCACCCTGTTTATTTAACTTCTGTGCAAAGTACATCATGTGAAATGCCAGGCTAGATTAATCACAAGCTGGAATCAAGATTTCTGGGAGAAATAGCAACAACCACAGATACGCAGATGATACCACTCTAATGGCAGAAGGTAAAGAGGAACTAAACAGCCTCTTGATGAAAGCAAAAGAGGAGAGTTAAAAAACGGGCTTAAAACTCAACACCCAAAAAACCAAGATCATGGCATCCAGTCCTGTGACTCATGGCACATAGACGGGGGAAATGTGGAAACAGTGTCAGATTTCATTTTCTTGGGCTCCAAAATTGATATGGACAGTTGACTGCTACCATGAACTTAAAGGACACTTGCTCCTTGGAAGAATAGCTATGTCAAACCTGCTGCTGCTGCTGCTGCTAAGTCGCTTTAGAACCTAGCCAGTGTTTTTAAAAGCAGAGACATCACTTTGTTGACAAAGATCTGTATAGTTAAAGCTATGGTCTTACCAGTAGTCATGTATGGATGTGAGAGCTAGACCATAAAGAAGGCTGAGTGCCAAAGAATTGATGCTTTCAAACTGTGGTGCTGGAGAAGACTCTTGAGAGTCCCTTGGACAGCAAGGAGATCCAACCAGTCAATCCTAAAAGAAATCAACCCTGAATATTCATTGGAAGGAGTGACAGCTGAAGCCAAAGCTCCAATACTTTGGGCACTTGATGTGAAGAGCTGACTCACTGGAAAAGACCTTGATGCTGGGAAAGATTGAAGGCAGGAGGAGAAGGGGGCGACAGAGGATGAGATGGTTGGATGGCAACATCGACTCAGTGGACATGAGTTTGAGTAAATTCTGGGAGTCAGTGATAGACAGAGAAGCCTGGAGTACTACAGTTCATGGGGTCATAGAGTCAGACATGACTTAGTGATGGAACAACAACAGCTATATGTATGTGTGTATACACACACACACACACACACACACACACCACACACACTGCATCTTCTTATCCATTCATCTGTTCATGGACTCTTAGGTTGTTTCATATCTTTCCTGCTGTAAAGAATGCTGCTATGAACATTGGGGTGAATACATCTTTTCAAATTAGTGTTTTCATTTATTCTGATTATATATCTGGAATAGAAGTAGTTTTTTGAGCAACCTCTATACTGTTTTACATAGTGGCTGTGCCAATTTACATCTCACCAACAGTGTATGAGGATACCCTTTTCTCCACATCCTGGCCTACATTTGCTATTTGTAGACTTTTTGGTAATAGCCATTCTGACAGTTGAGAGGTGACATCTCATTGTGGTTTTTTATTTTCATTTCCCAGATGATTAGTGATGTTGAGCATCATTTCATGTGCTTATTGGCTATCTGTATGTCTTCTTTGGAAAAATGTCTCTTCAGATCTTCTGTTCACTTTTTTAAAAATCTTTTCAAAATATTGAGTTCCATAAGCTAAATACACACACACACACATACATATTTTGATAGTAACCCCTTATTGGTCATATTATTTGCAAATATTTTCTTCCATTCAATAGGTGGTCTTTTCATGTTGTCAGTGCTTTCCTTTGCAGTGTAAAAGCTTTTAAATTTAATTAGGTCCCATTAGATAAATTAATTGATTGATTAATTTGGCTGAGTCGAATTTTAGTTGCGGCATGTAGGATCTTCTGTTGTGGCCTGCAGGCTCACTGGTTGCCGTGGAGCAACTACTAGAATAGTGCGCTGCAACCACTCTAGAGCACAGGGCCTTCAGCCGTTGCAATGCACAGGCTTAGTTGCTCCACGGTATGTGAAATCTTAGTTTCCCAACCAGGGATCAAACCCACGTTGGCTGCAACGCAAGGCATGTTCTCAACCACTGGACCACCAGGGAAGTCCCTGTTTGTTTTTTTTTTATTGAAATATAATTGTTTTACAATGTTATGTTAGTTTCTGCCGTGCAACATTATGAATCAGCTGTGTGTATACATATATCTCCTCCCACTCACCCATCCCCATTCCACCCCTTTAGGTCATCACAGAGCACCGAGCCAAGCTCCTTGCGCTGTATATCACCTTCCCACCCGCTATCTATTCAACACGTAATAGTGTGTATATATGTGTGTGTGTGTATATGTCAAAGCCGTTCTCTCAGTTTGCTCCCCCACTGTGTCCACAAGGCCGTTCTCTACATCTGTGCCTCTATTCCTGCCCTGCAAATAGGTTCATCAGTACCATTTTCCTAGATTCCATATATATGTGTTAATACACGATATTTGTTTTCCTCTTTCTGCCTTACTTCACTCTGCATGACAGGCTAGGCTTACTGACTTGCTTATAATGAATAGAACGTGGCAGAAGTAATATGTGACTTCTGAGACTAGGTCATAAAACACATGGCCTGATCACTCCCTGATCAGTTCACTTCAGTCGCTTAGTCATGTCCGACTCTTCACCATCCCATGTACCACAGCACGCCAGGCCCCCCTGTTCATCACCAACTCCTGGAGTTTACTCAAACTCATCTCCATTGAGTCAGTGATGCCACCCAACCATCTCATCCTCTGTTGTCCCCTTCTCCTCCTGCCTTCAATCTTTCCCAGCATCAGGGTTTTTCAAATGAGTCAGCTTTTTGCATCACGTGGCCAAAGTATTGGAGTTTCAGCTTCAACATCAGTCCTTCCAATGAACACTCAGGACTGATCTCCTTTAGGATGGACTGGTTGGATCTCCTTGCAGTCCAAGGGACTCCAAGAGTCTTCTCCAACACCACAGTTGAAAAGCATCCATTCTTTGGCTCTCAGCTTTCTTTATAGTCCAACTCTCACATCCATACATGACTACTGCAAAAACCATAGCCTTGACAAGACAGACCTTTGTTGGCAAAGTAATGTCTCTGCTTTTGAATACGCTATCTAGGTTGGTCATAACTTTCCTTCTAAAGAGTAAACGTCTTTTAGTTTCATGGCTGCAGTCACCATCTGCAGTGATTTTAGAGCCCCCCAAAATAAAGTCTTCCACTGTTTCCACTGTTTCCCCATCTATTTGCCATGAAATGATGGAACCAGATGCCATGATATTCATTTTCTGAATGTTGAGCTTTAAGCCAACTTTTTCAGTCTCCTCTTTCACATTCATCAAGAGGATCTTTAGTTCTTCTTCACTTTCTGCCATAAGGGTGGTGTCATCTGCTTATCTGAGGTTATTGATATTTCTCCCGGCAATCTTGATTCCAGCTTGTGCTTCATCCAGCCCAGTGTTACTCATGATGTACTCTGCATATAAGTTAAATAAGCAGGGTGACAATATACAGCCTTGATGTACTCCTTTTCCTATTTGAAACCAGTCTGTTGTTCCATGCCCATTTCTAACTGTTGCTTCCTGACCCGCATACAGATTTCTCAAGAGGCAGGTCAGGGGGTCTGATATTCCCATCTTTTTCAGAATTTTCCACAGTTTATTGTGATCCACACAGTCAAAGGCTTTGGGCATAGTCAATAAAGCAGAAGTAGATGTTTTTCTGGAACTCTCTTGCTTTTCCAATGATCCAGTAGATGTTGGCAATTTGATCTCTGGTTCCTCTGTCTTTTCTAAAACCAGCTTGAACATCTGGAAGTTCATGGTTAACGAATTGCTGAAGCCTGGCTTGGAGAATTTTGAGCATTACTCTCTGATCAGTCTGAGGCAAGCCAGCTGCTGTGTCGTGAGGACACTCAAGCAGCCCTATGGAGAGAGGTCCACACGGCAAGAAATTGAGGCCTCCTGCCAACAACTAGGGCCGACTTGCCAAGAATTTTCTTCCCCCACAAGGGAAACTCCCATTGAACCTGGTAGGACATTCAAGGCTGCTTCTTCCCCTGATCCATTAACATGGTTAAAAATGATAACCTGTTGACTTACCTTTGTTTCCTATGAGTTGATGCATAGTGGACAGAACTAAGGCTTTCTGTTTTCTTTTTTTAAAAAAATATTTACCCTGAAGATATCAGGGTAGATATCATTATATCCATTTTACAGATGAGGAAACTAAAGCTAAGAGAGGTTCAATACTTTCCCCCAAATTCCACAGCTCCTAATTGAGGCTTTCTGTTTTCATTCAGGGTTACTGGTTGGTATTAGCCAAGCCTGATCAATCCTGCCAAGAAAGGTGAGGAGGTATATCAGGAGCTCAGAATCCCCTCATCTCTCCTCGTCAAAGAGGAGCTTATGGTCCTGGTGAACCGCAGGCTTTTGGGCATGGCTCTTATTGGAGAAAGGAGAACCTATCAAGGAGGCGTCTTCTGGGCCCCAGCCTACCCTTGCGCACTGCATGCGGGTGAGTGATCTGGGAAGGCTGAAGGAGAACGGTTGTTACTCGGCAGTAATGGAAGAGCGTCCAGCCTGGCTCCCCAAGCAATGCCTCTAACAGGAGAGACCACCCTCTCTTGGCTTCCTGGGGCAGTTGAGGATAAATGAGCAAACTAGCAGAAGGTAAAAATTAGCTTTTCCAAGGGACTTCCTTGGTGGTCCAGTGGCTAAGACTCTATGCTTCCAATGCAGGGGGCCTGGGTTTAATCCCAAGTCAGGGAACTAGATCCCACATGCTGCAACTAAGATCCATGCAGCTAAATAAATAAATGAACAAATACTTTTAAAAAAAGAACTATGTTTGAAAAATTGGTTTTTCGCTTCTCCAAGAGGGCAGGGCCTTGGCGATCCTTGGACACTTTTCCCATGCAGAAATCCTACATACTTTCTTTCTGACTTACGCAGTCAACACAGTTTCTTTCTTTCTTTCTTTCTGTCCTTTTTTCTTTTTTTTTGAGTGTGTGTGACTGTTTTCCCTTTATTTATTTAACACATTTTCATTGTAAAATAAAGTTCAAACAGTATGGAATAAAAAAAAAAGAATATTCTCCTTTATAACCTTAATCCCATTTTCTCCCCATAGGAAACAACAGCTAACAGTTTGACTCACAGCCTGCCAGACCTCATGGATCTTGAGGCTTAACTGTATCTCAGATGTGTGATACACATGTATCACACTGTATTTCTGACCCTGGAGCTTAATTGTTTGTTTTTTTCTCGTTTGATGATAAATCCCTGACATCTTTTGCTCATGTCAGTACATACGGATCTAATCCTCCCTCTTTTCTAATAGCTGTTTAATTTCCATAGTATATGTGAGGGGAAGGAATAAAAAACTGTGCTAAGAATAACCATTTTTCACTGCCTTCTCTGGAGTGGGGAATGAGAGTATACTGAATGGAGCATTTGGCAGGTTTGAGTGGAGGAATGTTGGGGAAGGAGTTGTGGAGAGCAGAGTTATTCTTTATAATGGTGGTGGGGGGTGGGGGTGGATTTGGAGCCTCTGAGGCTGTGTGGGTGGAAAAATGAAAAGGAGAGTCCAAGGTTGCTGGCAAGATGGAATGTGAGTGCCCTGCACAGTGATCCTGCCACACAGCCCTCACATCTCTTTTTTTAAAATTAAATTTATTTTTAAATTAAAATTGTAATTTATTTTTAATTGGAAGATAATTGCTTTACAATGTTACGTTGGCTTCTGCTGTATGACAAGGTGAATCAGGTATAGTATACATATATCTCCTCCCTCCCGAGCCCCCCTCCCCCCACCCCTCATCCCACCCCTGTAGATTGCCACAGAGCCCTGGGCTGAGCTCCCTGTGTCATGCGGCTGCTTCCCACTAGCTATCTGTTTCTCACAGGGTAGTGTATATATGTCAACGCCACTCTCTCAGTTCGTTCCACCCTCTCCTTCCCCTGCCGTGCTCACGGGTCTGTTCTCTATGTCTCTGTCTCTATTCTTGCCCTGTAAATAGGAACATCAGTATCATTTTTCCAGATCCCATATATATGCATTAATATACAATGTTTGATGTACTTTCTGACTCGCCTCACTCTGTATAACAGGCTCTAGGTTCATTCACCTCTCTACAGGTCCTCACATCTTTGGCAAGCTTACTAAATTTATGAATGAATATATTCCTCATCTCCTGAGCATATATCCTTAGAATGACTTTACAAGGGTGATATTACGGGATCAAAAAGTAGGATTTGTCTATGGTTCTTGTGACATTTTTGTTAAACTTATCCCAAGGAGCCCTAAGCATTACATTGTCACTCATAACATTTTCCTTTTTCAAAGTGTAAATTGGATTAGAATATACATCTAAGGACATTCAAAATGCTTATCCATGTCCCACAAAAGGTCGGTGAGGAAGTCCTGCAGTGGTGCGAACACGAGTGAGTAGAAGCCAGAGGGGAGCAAGTGCCCTGCCACCAGCTTCCTGAATGCTGTTCTTGGTCCCAAATGATGAGCCCATAAGCTCATATCTGGGACCCGAGACACTCCAGGAAGCAGTGGTGGCCCACTGATAGTGTCTGAGAAATGCTCAGGAAGTGGCTGGGCGTTTTGGTGCCCTATCTTGTAGGAAGTCAGGGCCTACAGTCAGAAGAGAAATGAAGAAAGCATGCTCTGTCTGGGGCTGTTAAAGGCTTCATGACCTAGGACATGAACTAGACCTAGTAGCGGCAGAGGAACCCCGAGCGAAACCCAGGATGACTGTAAGCCTGCAGCTGTGGCAACTGCCTTATGCAAGATTTCCCCCATTTGCATCATTTGCACATGAGGAATTATTTCTCCAATAGTTAGATGAGAAGCCTCTTCTCTTCTCTTCGTTGTTCCCACCAAAGTCAAGCCCATAGACATCAGCCTCAGAGACCAGTTACTTCTGACTTTGGCAGCATCTTCCCTGAGGGGCTCCTGTGGCCTGTCCCCACCTTCCAGCCTTGAATTTCAGCCTCCCTGGTCTCTCTGGATCCCAGGTCCTGCATTTCTGCCCCTGTCTTCTCCTTATTCCTCTCCAGGCTCAATTTCTAATAACTGCCCATCTATTTCCTGCCTGCATGGGATTCTCATTGGCTTCTCTTGGTCCCCAGTACCACCCACCTTGTAGATCCATGACTGAGCCTGTCAGGTCCATGAATACTGGCCCCACTTCCTTGCCAAATCCTATTAGCTGGATCTCATCTGTCAGCTCTTGCTGACCTGTTGTCCGCCCTGGATCCTGTTTGGCCATCTGGAAACTGCCAAGCGTGGTCCATGCCAGTGGCATGTCAGGAAATCCATTGAGTTGACAACAGTGAGTTGAGCATGTTCACACGGGGAGCACAACTACCAGGCAGAGCTCACGTGAGCCTGGTTCCCACGACAGCATTATTCATAACTCTTGAGGCAGTGGTGGGTGGTATAGAAAAGAACAGGGATAAATAAAAGTCTGCAGAACTAAAAAAAAAAAATAATAAATGCAATGTATGAAAAAAATAAAATGAAATAAAATAAAATGAAAAAAAAAAAAAAAGAAAAGAACAGGGATTTCAAAGTCAGGCAGCAGAAGTCAAACCTTGGCTCCATGATGTAATACTTGGGGCAAGTTTCTTAACCTTTCATAACCATAGAGGCCTTGTTTGGAAAAATGAGGATTAAAAAAAAAGTACCTAGGGACTTCCCTGGTGGTCCAGTGGCTAAGATTCTGCACTCCCAATGAGAGGGGCCCAGATTCGATCCCTGGTCAGGCAGCTAGATCCCACATGCTGCAACTAAGAGTTCTCATGCTGCAATTTAAGATCCCATGTGCCACAACTAAAGATCCTGCATGCTGCTGAGAATCCTGCGTGCCACAGCTGAGCCCTGGCACAGCCAAATAAAATAACTAAATAAAGATTTTTAAAAGTACCTGACTCATCAGGCTGTTGTAGGGCTGACTGAAATAAGCGATCGTGATTTATAGTGAGAATTTCTCAATGGTGAGAGTATTCATTTGTTAGGGGTAGCATTACACAGTACCAAGCACTGAGTAATTCAACAACAGGAGTATGTTGTCTCACAGTTCTGGAGGCCAGATGTCTGAATCAGGAGTCGGCAGGGTTGGTTCCTTCTAAGGGCTGATCAGAAAGGACCTATTTGAGGCCTCTCTCCTTGGCTTGTATATGTTCATCTTCTCCTGTGTCTGTTCACATGGTGCAGAGTACGTGTGTGTTTGTATCTGTCCAAATTTCTCTTTTTATAAGGATACCAGTCATTGGATTAGGCCCACCCTAGGGACCTCATCTTAAATGATTATATCTGCAGTGATCCTATTTCCAATATGGTCACATTCTAAGAGGGTTAGGACTTTAACATATGAATTTTGGGGTAATACAATTCAAACCATGAGTAAGTTATCATTATTTGTTAGGAGCTCTTGTAAAGTCCTGATAACTGATGGGATTTTAGTGGACTTCAATGGTAACCATTCAACATTCGAAGTGAAGTGCCTTCTACTGAGATGGCGGTTGTATCAGTCACACATTGGTAGTGGCCGGCCTGCTGAGCTCCACAAGCTTCCAAATTTATGTGTGGGACCTAAACTTGTAGATGTTCTTATTTTCCCCTTTTCTCTAAGCTGCAGTGACAGTGGTGGTGGGTAGTGATGGTGATGGTAAGCTCCCAAAGTGTCAGAGAGGCTATCCCCAAGCCCGCTGTCCATGCTGGATCCACAGAGCCCAGAGTTGAGGTCAGATCCCAACTCTGTTCACCTCCTTTCCCTCCTATCTTCAGTTCAGGTCACTGTGAAGAAGCTTCATACCTCATGGCAAATTACACCATCACTGGGAATTCAGTCCCTGATAAGTGAAGGGGATGTCAGCTACCTATTCTCCTTGTTCTATAGGGAATCTAGGTTCCTATGAAGGCTGGAGGACAAGCAGTGCCCAGAACTGACGGCTGGGCCTTCTTTATGCCAGACTAAGGGAAGTGGGAAAGCTGAAAGCCAAAAGGATGTCAGGGTGTGTACAGAGTGGAACAGAAGACCTTTCATCCCTGATAACACTTATGTACACCCCAATACATTTGATGCTATTCAGGGGAACCCAAGGTCATGGCTGACTCTTCCTGCCTGCTCCTCCAAGGAGAGCCATATTTAGGAAAGCTTTGCTCTTAGAAGGAGGCAAGAACATAGGTGCTTGAGTCTGGGCTGCACACTTTCAGCATTAATGTGTCAGCATCCTAACACCGAGGAGACCTGAGTTTGGACAGTTGTTGCTCTGCTTCTCACCAGGTCAAGGTTCTAGCTCTGAACACTGTGGCAGGATTTATGTGACTAGAGATAGTAGTGAGCCACTGGGATGTGGCCAAGCCTGAGGACACTGCAACTTCCTCTCCAGCTTCATCCTTGAGCACACTGGCTTTGTGAGGACACAGAGCCAGGTTCTCAACTCTTTCTTTCTTCTATTAACTATCCCAGAATTCTCTTTCTGATTTCGTCTTCTGGATCAGCTCAGATTTAGAAAATATTTATTGAATATACATACCATGGTAGCAATTTAATATACGTCTTCTTTGGAAAAATGTCATTCGAGTCTTCAGCTCATTTTTTAATTGGGTTGTTTGTTTGCTGGATAATGAGTTGTATGAATTCCCTTCTGTAAGTAGTTGCGATTTTGGTATGCCTGTGGAAAGAGTTCAGGGTCTTCCCATTCCATCTTGGCCACAAACCAACAATCTTTTGCAACAAATGGCATAGACTTTTCTTTTTTTTTGAGAGTAGTTATAGGCATTTAGGGGATTCTAAAACTTTCATTTCACATGAGCTCATTAGTGTCTTTTTTGGCCTGTCACTAGTTAGGGCAGTGGTTCTCAAATTTCAGTGGGAATTTCTTAGAAAGCTTGTTAGAAATGACAGAACCCCCTGCTCTACAACCCTCAATCTGGAATAGAATCCAGGAAATTCAATTTAAAGCATGTATAATAGGCAGTCACATGTTGAGAAGCACTACTTCAGGAGAAGTCTTCCAGATGTAAGCCTGCCTTGACAGAGTAACTAGGGGAAGGCCCACAATCTCAATTTTATGGAATTACATTTTTGTTTATACAAGGGTTTTTGTTGAATGTAAAACCCAAATATAATAGTATTTTTAGACCATCAGGGGACTTTTCCTTTAAGTACACTCACGAATCAGAAGAGAAACCTTTCTCAGCAAAGTGTTTTCCTAGTTTTGGTTCAAAGCATACAGCCACCTTTCAAAGGGTAAACTTTAGCATGCCATTTGTTCAGATGCGGCAGTAATTGCTAACTCTCCAAATGCCAAGTGTGGGGCTGCTTAAGGCCTTGAACAATCCGGGCCTGCCACAGAAAGACTCTGGCACTTGGAGTATTTTCAATATTTTAAAATTCCTGTGTTGTTCTTTGCTGAATAGGATTGCTTCTTCTAGCAATGGGATCTCTCCTTGTGAATTAGGACAAATTAGCCTGTGCTCACTGTGCACTTGCTGGAGGGTCTACTTAGGGGCTCTGTCCCTTTCCTAGCAGAGCTGGGCGCTCCCAGTGCAGACTCGAGGGCAGAGAGTTGCCTTTGGAGCTGGACTAAAGGCAGGTAGGTGGCCAGTCTTTGCAAATGAGGGAAGGGCATGGAAGCCAGGACACTGCAGACAACCTTGACCTTTTGGGCTGGCCCCAGATAGGTTTAAAAATTTCAGCTTTCAAGATGTGGAGACAGAGAATAGGGATCTTTGTTTGGAGAGGCTCCTGGCACTGCAGTATCAGGAGTGTCCAGAGAAAACAGGCGAAGATGTGAAAAGGGAAATGGTGTCAAATTAGTAGAGGAAAAGGGGCTGAAAAGATGATGTCAGAGCAAGGGCATCAGAGGGAGGTAAGCAAATGTGGTTTTGAGAGAAAATTCTGGAGCTAAAGAGGTTTGGGTTTGAATCAGCGCTCTGCCACCTGCTAGCTGTGTTTCCTTAGAAAGGATACTTCACCTTTCTAAATCTTAATTTCTATAAAGTAAGGGAAGAATACCACTTACTTATAAATTCTTGTGTGGGTGGTGGTAGTGGTTTAGTCACTGAGTTGTATCCGACTCTTGCTACTTCATGGACTGTGTAGCCCACCAGGCTCCTCTGTCCATGGAATTCTCCAGGCAAGAATACTGGAGTGGGTTGCCGTTTCCTTCTCCTGGGGATCTTCCCGAACCAGGGATCGAACCTGCATCTCCTGCATTGCAGGCAGATTCTTTACCACTGAGCCACTAGGGAAGGCCCAAATTCTTGTGTAGATTAAAGTAATTCATATGAAGGGCTTAACAGGGCTTATCTGGCATGCGTTACTGTGGATTGACTGCTAACTGTTATAACCATAAACCACCTTCACCTTCTTGATTTTGCATAAAATTGTTAGGAACTGCCTTCCCAACTTGGTGTACAAGCAAAGTCATCTTCTTTGAAATTTCCAAGCACCTACAGTCCTGTCTTTTAGCCAGAAGCCCAGTATCTTCCACTCAAGATGTCTTTTCCTTTGAATTTTCTAACAACCTCAGAGGCTTACTCAGTCCAAACGTACAGTCTTGCCTCCAAATGCCAAGCAGAGAACCCTAGAGTGATATTGGTCCAATGATGATGTTGCTGCCCCTGTTTCTGTTGCCATCATATGGCGTCACAGTTGAAAAAAGTCTCAAATAGTTGTGATCATTGCCATAACAATGCCTTCATTGGTCTAGAACTCTCTGTGGTAGATTGTCTTTACCCTCCTTGTGAAAAGGTTGTATTTTTCACTTCGCTCATGTCCAGCTTGGCTCTATGACTTGCTTTGGCCAATGAAATGAAAGTAACACATGCTGCTTCTGATCAGAAACTTCAAGAGCCATCACTCTCTGTCTTTTTCTTTTGCCACAAAATTGGCAATGTGGGGTTGCTCCTTTAGTTTGAGTCCTGGAGAGGAGAGTTCATGGAGAAGAGTCAAACCACAGCTAGAATGTCATATGACTAAGACATAAACCTTTACTGTTATAAGCTGCTGAGAATTTGGAGTTTTTTGTTACTATAGTATAGCCTTCTCTAACTGACTGATATATCCTCTTGAGTCACAGGAGTGTCTCTTATTTAGGTTCTAAAGTTATAGCATTTTTGAAAAAATGTATTTATTCGGCTGTGCCAGGTCTTAGTTGTGGCATGTGGGGTCTTAAGTCTTTGTTGTACATGCAAACTCTTAGTTGTAGCATGGGGGATCTAGCTCCCTGACCAGGGATTGAACCTAGTCCCTCATCATTTGGAGTGCAGAGTCTTAGCCATTGGACCACCAGGGAAGTCCCCTAACGTTATAGTTCTTTTAGTTCATATGTTTGACTCAGGCTTTACACCCAAAGCATACCACTACATCAGGGTGGCTTGGTTGAGAGGGGCCTGCAGCCTCAGTTACGAGCTCCACCATCCCCAAACCCCTTCTTCTGCAACTACTGAGGCTCTTATCACAGGTCCCAGCCCAGACCCTCACGGTGTGTGCCCCTCTGGGGCCCTTGGTATCACTTTCTGCTCACAGATTCCAACTGGGGCCCTCCCAATACATCAGTGAGATTATAATAATATTCCTGCAAAAAGAAAGGGTTAGGGGCTCAATGCCCTTGCTTCCTATGCAGATTTACCACAGTGGCCATATCACAGATGTTTGGGAGAGATAGTCTTTGTCAGACTACAGGAGTTTGTTACATCTCTTTCCTATGTACAAGTGCTTATTTGCCTTATATTAGTTAGAGGAGGTCACTCAGTTGATTTTTCCCCCATAGTAGATACAGTCTACCCCAATGTAGTTTGCTATTCCCACTTCTAATGACAGCAAAAATTATAGGGTTTTTTTTTGAAGTCCACATTAGCAGCCCCTCTGTTATATGTAGATGTTTTATGGAGGTCTTAATGAGAGGGCCTGAGGGCAAAGTGAAGAGGTAAATGATTCATAAAGAGGCAATTTGTTCTACCCCATTCTCCTTTTTCTCCTTCTAAAACCTCCAAAAAAATAAGATGAAATTCTGAGAGTTCAAAGAATTATTCTAATGCAAAATCAAAGGTGACATAACTCAGGCTTTCATATTAACACAACTAGAAAAGGTTTGTGAAGGGTCTGTGGTCAGCAATGGATCTATTTTTTTAAGTTTTGGCTGTGCTGGGTCCTCGTTGCTGTGCAAGCTTTCTCTAGTTGCAGCGAGCAGGAGTTATTCTTTAGTTGCGGTGTGGGGGCTTCTTGTTGCGGTGGTTTCTCTTGTTGTGGAGGACAGGCTGTAGGCACACAGCTCAGTAGTTGTGGCGCATGGGCTTAGTTTCTTCATGGCACATGGGATCTTCCGGGACCAAGGATTGAACCTGTGTCCCCTGTATTGGCAGGCAAATTCTTAACCACTGGACCATCAAGGAAGTCCAGCAATGAATCTTTTAAGCACGAAGGAGGGAAGACCTAGCCAGGCTCAGGGAGAGGAGCTCTCAATACAGGGAGTAGAGACCTTTCAGTCACTATTGTCTGGTCTCCCTCTGCCAGTGGGTGTAAGCAACAGAATGACATTTTAGAAGTGTCTTTCTGGCTACTGAGGTGGGGGGACTGGATTGGATTGGACAAAGGCAAGAGTAAAGGCAAGCAGACTCGTTAGAGGGAAGTAGAAAAGACACATGTTTACTGAATGAATGAATGAAGAAATGAATAGTAAGCCGTGGATTTTAAGCTGTAACTTTGAGTCCCTGAACATGCACATGCTAAGGTGTTTCAGTCATGTCTGATTCTTTGTAACCCCATGGACTGTAGCCCACCAGGCTCTTCTATCCATGGGATTCTCCAGGCAAGGATGCTGGAGTGAGTTGTCATGCCCTCCTCCAGGGGATGTTCCCAACCTTGAGATAGAACCCATGTCTCTTACATCTCCTGCATTGGCAGGCATGTTCTTTACCACTAGCACCACCTGGGAAGCCCATTTCCATCCCTACTTTTGGCCAAAGGCCATTCTCTGCGGGGTGTGTCATGCTCCCTAAGGGCTGTGGCGGGTCTTCAGACTTCTGGAAAAGTAAAACTCTTCCCTTACTGCTGCCCTCCACTGACTCTACAGATCCCCACTCTCTCCCTTCCTGCCAGGTCCCTTGGACGGTAGCCCCTGAGATCCTCTCCTATTTTTCTTTGAGCAATTTTGAGTGTTTGGAGCCTGACCATAAGCTGGCATAAAGTCTGGTTCTAGGCTTTGGCATGTTCCCCTTCTTCACCTCTCATAGTTCTGAGCTGTGGCTTACTTAATAGCAGGTACCACCTTTTCTCAGAGCCTTTCTGGTTCACACCGCAATTTTAGTCCACCAAAAATCCTCACCCCACCCCATAGATCTACATTTGAAGCACAAGCAGATTCCTCTGGGTCATAGGGCGACAACCTCGATGCAGAGCCAAGGTGGCTCCCCAAAGCTATGCACTTCCAAGGGGTAACTTTTCAATTTGGCCCTTACAGCTCTTAGGGAACCCATCACCCAGGGGCCCTGCCCTCAGGGTCCAGCCTTACAGTTTTTCATTCCCAGAGTATTTTCAACATTCAGAAAAAAACAAAACCAAATCAAAACAAGGAGCAGCATTCCCATCCAAGAAAGACGAGGGAGGTCCCTAGCACCCCTCAAAACTAGCTTTTGGAGAATCCAAAACAAGCTTTAAGATGTCTTTTGCTTTTAATCCAGAAGAAGAAGGGATGATCACAAAGGAAGGCTCAGATCCAAAGTGAATTCTTTTGTCTAGTACATGGTTTATTTTAAATGTGAAAGTTCAAGGTTACACAAACAAATGGATTGCATGGGACATTTGTGAATTCTGAAGCATAGACATTTCTCCATGTTTGGAGGATGTGCTCAGATATGTGTTTGTGCAATTTTTGTCATTGTTGAAAGAAAAGAGGTACTGAGCCTGAGGAACACTGCACCCAAAATGCTGTGAAAAATAAAGAAATGATATTACAGGGCCCAGAATCCCAAGGATGGGAAGGAGAGTAAATATGGCCCTAGTTGGTATTATCTTCACATGGCCCCAGGATACCTGGTTGAACAACCTCTTTTGGATATATCACACCATAAGTTGGACAGATTTACTGACTGAATGGAATGAATTGGGCAGATAAACTGCTGTCAAGATGATTGACCTACAGAAATGTTCCTCCTACTTTTCTTTCATTTTTACCTATCTGATTTTGTTTAAATCTCTTTTTATGAACTTGACTTTAGATTGCATTGACTTCATCAGGCAGCTTTGAGAGATTTCCAGGGGGTGAAAATCAAATTATTCATCAGCAACTGGATTGAAGGAAAAAGCCTGGGACTTGAGGTGTTTAGGTCCAGCTCTTTCAAAGAAGAGCTGTGTGATCCTGGATAAGGAATTTCATTTCACTACCTTAACCTGGAAAATGCACACTGAACACTTTGGGAGAATACACTTTGAGGATAAGTGATGGATATAAATCTCTGTGTATAGTACCTGGTACAGAGTAAGTTTTGTCAGTCATGATATAACTCATGATGGGAAAAAAATACTCTGCCTGCTTTGTAAGGGCAAAAAAAAAAATTAGGAGGCAATTGCATTGATGACTGGCAAGAAGTCATGGAGGCCTAGACCTGTAGTATTGATAAACATAGTAAGAAATGGTCAGATTCTGGACGTATTTTGAAAATACAGCCAACAGAATCTTCTGATGGATTCCCTGGGGGTGTGTGAGGAGCAGGAAGGGAATGAGCCATGTTTTGTGTTTGAGCAGCTCAAAGGATGGACTTGTCATTTACCAAGATGGAGAAAGCTGAAGGCAAAGCAGGCCCTTGAGTTAAGTTGGAGCTGACTGTGAGACACCCAAGGGAAGGTGTTGAGTGGGCAGTTGGATATATGACTTTGGAGTTGGGAGGAGAAGTCCAGAGTGGACATGAACATTAAGAGTCTTTAGAGAGTTTAAATAAATGATATTTAATATCATGCACTCAAAAAGATTCTCTTGGGAATGAGTGCAGATAGAAAAGAATCTAGGCCTGAGAACCAAGCCCTAGAGAAGTCTAGCGTTCCATACTGGGGAGACGAGGAAGAACATATGCACGCCCTCTCTCTTCCTTCTCCTCCTCTTTCTTCTGCTTTTGTTGTTATGAAAGGGGACTGTTCTATTTAATTCAGTTAGCCTTCACTTGAACAAAACTACTTGCAAGAGTTCTTTTGGGTTTGCTCTTAAAAAGTGATATGTGCTCTTCACAACTTCAAAGTAGTTTTAAAAAGGAAAAACACCCAACTCTGGGCCGTGGAAGAGACCTCGTGGTGCAGGCATCCAATCAGCAGTCAGTGCATCTGGAGATCAAGCTCCTCTCAGGATTAGTGAAATCGAGCTTTTGTTAGCATTAATTTAATGGTGGAATGTCAACTCACAAACCTCAAAAATCCTTTTATGGTTCACATCTCTTCTTTTTTCATAAAAAAAAAAAATGCAAACTCCCAAACGTATGTGAAGCCTGAAAGGACAATCTGAGAAAGATTTGTCTCTTCCTTTGGTGAGATAAACAATCTGTTGCCCCATGGCACCTGCACAGAAATCCTGTGTCTGAAGAACAAGTTGAGACTACACTGTTATTCAGGATAGTTGGTGGTGGGGGCAAAGTAGAGAGAGCTCTATTTTGTGACAAAGGTCTGGGAGTCTCAGTGGACCATGGATTTTCAATGAGCCAAGAATGACTTGGTTGTCACAGCACACAGTTGCCAAGTGCATGATGAAATGAGTCTTGTTGCCTTCACATCCCAGACCTCACCAAATCCCTGAAAATTGGCTTCTGATTCCATCTATTGACATGGCCCTCCCAAATATCCAGCAGCTTATTCACAGTCTTCTTCACTTGTGATTTAAAGGTCTCCTAGAGATCCACATTTCTAGTCTGTTCCACTAGTCTAGACATCTCTCAGGGAGCAATCCTTGCAATCCTGTATTTCTAACCATCTTCTGGGCATCTCCATTTGAGTGTCTCCATCTGGGTATTCCATCCAGGCATCCTACCAGCATCTCAGACTGAACTGATCTTTCTTGACCAGTGAGCGCCTGCTCCTGGCTGCCCTGTGGTATTAACATTCACTTTACCTGTCCAGGGATCGGATCAAAACTCTGGAGACACCTGACCTCTTCTTTCCACACCCCACAGTGACCCGTGGTTAGGTCACAAATTTATTGAGTCTATGTCTTTCTTCCCACCCTATCACTGCTGTTACCACTTCTGTGCAGAGCTTCCTGTGTTCTGTTGTCCATGTGCCTTCTCCACTGGGATGTTTCATAGTCATCTACAACTTAACATGTCCAAAACGGGACTCTGGAGTCTATTACTCCTGTACCCCAGCCAGCTTTCCCATCTCCATAAATGTCTCCACTATATATCCAATTGCTCAACCTGTTCATCCTTGACATTTTCTTCTCTCCTGAGAGCCACATGTCTATGGGGTGTTTCAGGAGCACCTGGGCTAATGTTTACCCCAGTCACTCCACTATAGCCATGTGTTGTTAAAATATCGAGGTACCTCCGTGCCAGTTGGTAAACAGCTCCTACTCTGAGACCCCTGACTCTCCTCCACCACCTCAGTTGCCCTGGAATCTCCCCCAGAATTCCCTAGATTTCCCCATGACCTGGCAACTCAGACCATGGGGAGATCTAGTGTTGGTGCCTCATACTGCAGGGGATCTCTAGGATCCAGAGACTCCAGTACTATAGCCATTGATGCCTATTACAATTGGCCAGCATGTGGGTCATAACAGATATTTTGAAGATAATCCCCAGTATTACCCATTTTGAAGAAGAAGAAATTGACACTGAAGAGATTACATAATTTCCCTATAGTTCCTTGGAGTCCATGTGGCTCCAAAGGACTTTTATCAGTCACCTCTTGACTGGTCCCATTGTCCTACAACAATCTTCCCAAAGCCTAACGTTCACCACACACTAGTCCTGCTTAGAAACCTCCTGGGGCTCCCAATCCACATGGAGTTAAGTCCAAACTCAAGTGTGGCGTTCAAGGTTCCTTCATAGTCTGACCAACTCAGGTCAGCTCCTTGACAGAAGCCCTGCCACTGCGTTCCTGAGCACTTCCCTGCTTCTCCACCTAGACCCACACCACGTGTTCCTCTAGGAACAATCTCCCTGACCCACTCTCTACGTCTTGAAACCTTGGCCTGCTTGGATACATGACTGCCTCAAATGCCCACTCCTTTAGAACCAAACCTTCCTCAGTGTCCCCACTTCTTCTTCCTTGGAGCATCTGCAGCTCTTGGATTCAAGTTCAGCAGCCCAGCCCACCCATGGTTACTAACCACATTCTTCCTTACAGAATAGTTTTGCTCTAATGCCTTAAGTAAGCACACGGAGAGACGGTTTGTAAACCACTTTCACACACCTTCTAATCACAGATGTTACTTACTTTCTTGCATCTTATCCCATAAGCTCCTGGAGGACAGGAGTCACGTTTTGCTCATCTGTGTAATCTCATTGCCAGCAGAGGTCCAAGCACAAGGTATGCGCACAGAGCACGTCCTTGAAACAAATGGGTAGGTCACGCTCTTGAGGTCGAGTGGAGAAAGTGGAGGACAATTTTTCTGGCGGCTGTTCTCTCCAGGACTGGCCTAATGCAGTCAGGATGCCAGGATCTTAGCCACTAGACCACCAAGGAAGTTCCCCAAGTCTGCTCTCCTGAAGTTGACACCCTGAGATTCTAGAGTGGCAAAGGTCAGTTTTACAATTGTGAGACACTAGCAGGCTCCTTGACCTCTCCATATCCCAGGTTCCTCATCTAGGACCTAGGGGTGAGAAGGCGTACATCACATGGGCTTGGTGAAGACTGACTAGACCTTATATGTAAGGTTGCTAACAGAGTGCCTGGCACCATGTTCAGTCAATGACACCTGTCATTGTCCCTTGCATTGACACCTGGACATCATTCATGCCAATTTGGCCACTCATCTGTTCACTTACTCATCCAGGGCCTCCTAAGTACTGGGCATTTCACAGAGTTCCTACGTATAAAAGGGGCAGGGATGCCAATACTCCCAGTGAGGTCATCCCAGTCCCTGAGCTGGAAGAGTTCTTGGCAAGCTTCTGCTTCTCCTGGCTTGGCTTCCCTCAGCCCCAAGATGTGCTTTTGGCCTGGGATTTTTAAACTTCATCCCTGGCTTTGAGTCAGAGGGCCTGTGGGGAGAGCTTCCCCCAGTCGTGTGCCAGTGCGCCTCCGCTGGCCCACTGCTTTGATGTCGAGGACACGTGATTGTCTCTGATGGGAATGAGTGATGGATGAGCTGGAGATTTGGGTAGAGTGAGGCCAAATCCCTGTGTGGCTCCAGGAACAAGGATAAATATAGCCCAAGTAATTGCTCATGCTCTTTTAAGGATTAAAAGTCAGCTTTCAGGCAAGCTGTGAAGCTCTATGACCAGGACAGCAAAGGACACAGTGCCTTTTTTAGAGCTGTGGTCAACACTCCTTGTATACTGCTGGGTCACAGGCCTCCAAATACTGTTACTGCTTAAGTAAGGGGTCACCTTCTCTGGTCTATACCGCATGAGGGCAGGGATGGCTCTGAAGTGTCCCTACCACATCCCATCAGCCAACTCTAGTCTGGCACACCCAAAAAACATTTTAAATGAATATGTGAGCTGTGAGAAGGCTGTATTTTTAAAATAACTTTTAGAATAAGATCTATAGACATATATACACTACTATGCATAAAGTAGATAATTGATGAGAACCCATTGTACAACACAGGGAACTCTACTCAGTGCTCTCTGGTGACCTGAATGGGAAAGAAATCCAAAAAGCAGGGATATCTGTGGTGGCTCAGACGGTAGAGCATCCGCCTGCAATGCAGGAGACCTGAGTTTGATCCCTGGGTTGGGAAGATCCCCTGGAAAAGGGAACAGTTACTCACTCCAGTATTCTTTCCTGGAGAAGTCCATGGACAGAGGAGTCTGGCTGGCTACCGTCCATGGGCTTGCAAACGGTCGAACATGACTGAGCAACGAGCATTATATGTGTGTAAAGCGACGAGCATTATATGTGTGTCTATAGCTGATTACCTTGCTGTATAGCAGAAACTGACAAGTGTAAAGCAACTATACTCTAATTAAAAAAAAGAAAAAAATCTGTGATCTAGTTAACAATAAGGTACCAGTGCCCACTTCCTGGCTTTCATATAGTTATATATGCTATTACCACTGGGGGAAGCCGGGGGAAGTGTACATGAGACTCTCTGTACTATTCTTGAACTTCCTGCATTTCTGCAATGATTCAAAAATAAAAAGTAAAAAACCCAAAATAACCTTTAGTCAGGCTCATGCCAATACTCTGATACTTGGGGGAGGCAGTGCTGGAAGACGAATTAACTAAATCCCTGTTTCTAGCAACGCTTCTGTTTCATTACTATTTTTGAATGTAAACATGTGACTTATTCACATGATTCAAACTTTAAATGTATAAATTAAATATACAGTGTATACTCTTTGCCCCAGCCACTTAGATTTCCTCCCCATAGGCTACTACATGCTAAGTCACTTTAGTTGTGTCCGACTCTTTGAAACCCTATGGTCTGTAGAACCCACTGGGCTCCTCTGTCCATGGGATTCTCCAAGCAACAATACTGTAGTGGGTTGCCATGCCCTCCTCCAGGGGATCTTTCTGACCAGGGACTGAACCTGTGTCTCTTACATCTCCTGCACTGGCAGATGGGTTCTTTACCATTAGCAATTAATGTTAATGTTAATGTTAATCTGGCAATTAATGTTAATGTTATTTGTTTCTTGTGTTAATTTTAGTGAGATTGTGTGTACACACATATGTACTTGTGAGTATGTATATGTGAATGTAAGTATATTTATATGTATGAAGCTGAAACTCCAGTACTTTGGCCACCTCATGCAAAGAGTTGGAAAAGACTCATTGGAAAAGACTCTCATGCTGGGAGGGATTGGGGACAGGAGGAGAAAGGGACAACAGAGGATGAGATGGCTGGATGGCATCACTGACTCGATGGACATGAGTCTGAGTGAACTCCAGGAGTTGGTGATGGACAGGGAGGCCTGGCGTGCTGCGATTCATGGGGTTGCAAAGAGTCGGACACGACTGAGCGACTGAACTGAACTGATATATATATCTATACTGTTCTGTTATCTTACTTTTTCCACTTAACCATGAGATCTTGGAGGCTTTTCTTATCGCTACATAAAATGCTTTCTCACCCTGTGCTGCGGCTATACCCATCATTTTTCATGGCTTCCAGTAGGTGGACACTTATATTGTTTCCAATCCTTCTGCTTTTATACACAAAGCTGCAGTGAATAATCGTGTTCATTTGCCATTTCCCCAAGTGTGGGAATATGCTTGCAAAATAAATTCTTAGGTGTGGAATTGGATCAAAGGATACAAGCCTTGTAATTTTGATCATGCTAAATTGTCTTCTGTAGAGCGTGCTCATTTCACACACCCATCAGTGACATGCTTTATGAAATGTGTGTTAACGTAGTGATTTTAAATGTTATTTGGTGACCCCTTTATGAGTCCAGTGAAAGCTATGGGCCTGTGCCCAAGAAAAACAGAAATCACACAGTATTTTGCACGCAGTTTCAGTTGGCTCAGAGACCCCTGAAGGCTATCCACAAACCCTAATTTAAGAAATTAGGCTGAAGGGAAGGAAATATGGTATGAAGGAAGACTTTTAGGGCCAAACCACCTAACTTCACTTCTTCACTCTACAACTTACTAGCTGTGGAACATCAGACAAGTCTTTTTACCTCTTCAAGTCTTAGTTTCCTTTTCAAAAGAATGGTATAATAGCTCTATTTCATGGGGCACGTAGGAAGGTACATGCTTTAATGCAGAGTGTCTAATATAGTGATTGGAATATAGCAGGTGTTCAATATAAGGTATATATAACACATACAGACACATAAACACACAGACATACACTCACACCTTCTTCCTCACATGCACACAAACCCAAGTTTCTAGTTGTCTTTGTGGTAGTTGCTGGTGGATTCACAAAATCAACTTTTGGAGTACCATTCCCTAAAATGGGGGTTTTGGACCAACTGCATAAGAATCATCCGAGGGCCTTAATTAAAACATAGGTTTCTGGGCCTCACTCTAGATCCGCAAGATTAGAATGTCTAGAAAAGGGGTCCAGAGAGTTTCACACTTGATGGTCCTATTGCACAATGAAGTTGGAGAAACAGTGCTACAGAGTTCGATAATTCATTCTAGTCCCTATACCTGCAGTTCTAGTAGCTATCACCGTGTGGTTTTGCCAGAGAGAGCCTGTTCCCAGTAGATGGATAGGTGTAGATGCCTGAGAGAAAGCATAGCTAGTACCCAGGAGTCTCCTCTGGTTCCATCTACAAAAATACAGTTATTTATGGGTTTGACAGACAGCATGTATTATAGTCTCATCAGGAATCTCTTTTGCAACAAGCAAGAAGAGACAGTCCAGGACTGGATGTTCATGGAGGGGGCTGGGATAGAAGCCCAGTGGGCCAGGTTTGGGGGAGAAAGCCTGCCACAGCCAGGAACTGAGGATAAGGACTGTATGCAGCCAGGCAACAGTCACCAGGAGGCCTTGAGGCCACACGTCTTGAGGCACCAACACTTAGAGCTCTCAGCATGACTGGTGAGCACTTTCTGAGGCGGTAAGTGATGGCCCACGACTAGAGTTGCCAGATTTAGCAAATAAAAATACAGGATGAGCCATTAAATTTCATTAAATTAGAATTTCAGATTATATATATATATGTATATATACACATACATGCACATATATAAGAGGCTTCCCTGGTAGGTCAGCTGGTAAAGAATTCACCTGCAATGCAGGAGATGCCAGTTTGATTCCTGAGTTGGGAAAATCCCCTGGAGAAGGCATAGGCTACCCACTCCAGTATTCTTGGGCTTCCCTGGTGGCTTAGATGGTAAAGAATCCACTTGCAATGTGGCAGGCCTAGGCTTAATCCCTGGGTTGGGCAGATGCCCTGGAAGAGGGCATGGCAAGAGGCCACTCCAGTATTTTTACCTGGAGAATCCCTATGGACAGAGGAACCTTGTGGGTTACAGTCTGTAGGGTCACAAAGAGTCAGATACTACTGAATAATTCAACACAGCACAGCATATGTGTGTGTGTGTGTGTGTGTGTGTGTGTGTGTGTAAGAATGTCCTGTGCAATATTTGGGACATACTTATACTAAAATAGATATGTGTTATCTGAAATTCAAGTCTAAGTAGGTGTCCTGCATTCTATCTGGCAGTCCTACTCAGGGTTTCTCTGAGCTGCCTCTAACTGCTGAAAAGGGCTGGAGCCCCCATGTGACTGACCAGGGCCCACAGCACCATGATGCACCCAAACTGGTGAGGAGCAAGTAAGGGCAAGGTGTGGACTTCGGGAGAGAGCAGCTTTTCCTCACCTGTGTCTGAGCAGGGGCAGGAAACTCGCTGGTGTTGATCAGCAAGTCTGAGATGCTAGCACTGTGCTAAGCCTTTCTGTATCATCTCATCAAATCCTCCTGCAACCAGAGGAGTTAGGCATTGTGATCCCAATGATTCCCACTTTAGAGATGAGGAGACTGAGGCTCCATGAGGTTAAGACCACAGGGCTACTCAGTGGAGGAGCAAGGACTGAAGCCCTGGGGCTGGTGCCAGGTCTGGGATTAGCTGAATCTTCCAGGCCCTTCTCTCTGCTAATCCCGAGGGCTTAAGGTGGGAGCAACCCCCATCTCCCAATCCCCGGGACAGGAAATGTTCCCAGTCTCGCTGGCGCTGGGCCAGGGTCTTGTCCAGGCTCACATGCTCGCTGGAGACTCCAGGCTGGGAGGCAGATCGGCCGAGTTCTCTTGGTCCCTGCCTGGCCAGGACATGCCCAGCAGCATGAGCTGCCTGTGGGCACTGCCCTCCACTGTGTGGGTGCCCGTGGGAGGGGCCCAGGGCCAGCCACTGCCTCTCAGGCCCAGCCTGCGCTGAGCCTCGGATGGCCTGGCCAGCTTCCCTGCTGTTTGCCCCCTGAGTCGGGCCAGAGGGGTCCCCGAGGAGCTCCGGGCTAAGTCCCAGCCCCTCTCAGGAGGCGGGCAGTGGAGCTCAGCAGCCAGAGGCTTCTCAGCTCCAAGCTCCGGAGCCAGATGTAACATTGACCTTAAATGGTAAAAGCTCCCCAGAGTGAAGAGAGGCTGGCCGGAGGAGGAAAGTGGAATAACTCAGTTTTAGGTAAGTCGTCTCTGTCTCCAAGAATAACCTGCCTCTTCAGCTGGGAGCAAGGGAACTCTTCTCCTCCTTAAAGGTACAGGGTGTGCTGGGATGGGGGCTCCTGACTTTAACTTTCTAGGGGAGCTGGCTTGGTCGAACGGCATTTCAGCCGAGTATTTTTATTGTTGCTGTCATCATTTTAAAATAAGAAGTGAATCTTAGCCTGTCCAAACTTAACTAAATTGTGTCTCTTTTGCTTGCTGTTGGAAAGCATGCACAGGTTAGGGTGAAAACGTGGGTTCTGACTGGGGATCCCCATCCCCAGATTTCCTGTGGACCACTTTGGAGTAATAGAGGGTCCCCAGATTACGTAAGCCCACTGGGCAGGGTTCTTCGTGCACTGCCTGCTGCCCCAGCCCTGCTCTGTGAGCACTTGTGTCTCTCTCTGCCACCGCCACCCCCACCCCCCAATACTCTCGCCTCCTGTCCACTCTGGCCCTTGTGCTGGCCCAGTCCTGTCTGTCTCCCTCCTTGACCTGCCCCTGCGTCTGTCCCTGCACTTTCTATCCTGTGTCCTGGTGGCAGCCCCTGTTTTTACCCCTGTCCCCATCTCTCCTGCCTCCAGCTTTGCCCCCCTGTGACCTTTCCCTGCACCCTCGAGGGGTTGTGTGTGCCTGGCCTGTCCGCTGAGCCTGCACACCTCCAGAAGCTCGGAATCAGAGCTATTCCTAGAGTGGAAGGCACTCAGGCTGCCTTTTTCCAAAGGAAAGGCCGGTAGAAGCCAGAGGCCAGAGAGGGGCCCAGCTGACTGTTCCCTCCTGTCCAGTAAACGGCTATAAAAGCCTGGAGATGCTCTGCAGATTGAGTAAAACACAGTGTGGGATTGTCAGGGACCCCTGGCCGGTGCTCCCATCTCCCAGAGTTCAGCAGCAGCTGCCCTCTTAACACCCACTTTTCAGGCTGCTCATTGAGGGTCTCCGTGTGGGGGGACTCAAGCAGCCTATGGATCTCGTGCAGGAAAAGGCAGTTGCTTCCCAGGCTGTTAGGCGGGGAGCACTAGGGAGGCGGAGCCTGCGGGGCTTCTGTTGTCCCCACCAGGTGGCGTGAACTCCCCTCAGCTTCACCCCAAGGCTTTTATGGGGAGGAAACTCAGATTAAGTGACTCGTCTAGGGTCAGACCACTGAGGAGGAGCGGAGCTGGGAGAGCTAGGAGTCAGAGCCGAGTCCGTACGAGTCCAGCCGCAATGCTCAACACAACTGGGAGTATGAGGGTAGGCTTCTGCCTTGGGGAGCGTCTTGGGCTTTTTGTCCCTAATGGATATTACAATCGTCATTGTCACGTTCGTTTTGTCCATGATTCAGTGGTGTTTGTGTGTGGGTGCGCAAGTCTGTAGGTGTGTTGAAAGTGGCTGTTTGTATTCGCGGCTGATGCACCTTCCTCTGTGCTTGGTAGTAAGCGGGATGTTCTTGCATACCATGTAAGATTGGGAGGTATAATCCTGTACAAATGGCTACACCATGATCAGTGATCCCCATAAACATGTTTTCTAGAAGGAAAAAAAAAGCAAACATGCCATTCTTACTATGCATGGAACACTGCTCTAAGCACTTGCCGTGTAGTGATTCAGACCTCCACAACCCTACAAAGCACAGGTTATTATTGTCCTCAGCATGTAGATGGGACATTTTAGCCCAGAGAGGAAACACAGCTGGTGACAGGTGGTGCTGGCCTGTGACCCCAGGCAGCCCATCTCCATAGGCTCTGCTCTAACCACCATGCCCTGTTCATCTCTGGCTGGCGCCGCTTCTGAGTGGGTCGTGGGGAAGTACCGACTCTCTTCCAACACTGAGTGGCAGACTTTCCATACGTGATTTCATGTGCTCTTGCCAGCAGCGCTAAAGGGGGTGTGTCTTCACTGCAGTTTCATAGGCGGACACTAGAACCGGGGGATGTTCCATGACCTGTCCAAGGCCATCCAGCCACCAAGTGACAAGCAGGAGACTTCGTATCCTGGGTGAAGATAGTTAAGGCCATGGGATCTCTTCTACTTGAAACTAACTCTCAGGTGGACCAGTAGGCTCACAACTTCAGGACGAGGGGTTGGTTCTGTGAGTCTCTGTGTGAGGAAGCCGGATTCCTTGCCTGGTGGTCTGAACCTCACATATGGATTCTCAGCTTCCCAAACAATCCTTGCCTCTGTCCTATTAGTAACAAAGGTGGAGGGATGTGCCTACAGCTTCAGCAGGAGTGGATACTGAGCTCTCTTAGGGCAGAGACCCCGTCTCGTTCTGTAGAGTGTGTCCTACACTCAGAATAATGCCAAGAGTACATCAATACAAAGCTCTCAGGAGCGATTTTTTTTCTAATGAAGGAATGGACGTAATGTTTATGATGTGGTTTCTGGTTAAACAGGGCCCTGGGTTTACTACATATGTGTGCCGGATGATCAGATTCTTCTGGTGTATCTTGAGAGAATGCAAGGTGTGTGTGTGGAGGGGTGTCTCAAGTTATCCACCCCCTCCTTATCCTGCCACCTCTCCTGGGTAGCCGCATGTAGCTTCTAGAGTACCTCTCAGCTGCCCTCTCTGTGGCTTGGCAGAGGGACTGTTTGATGAGTGAGGAGGGGCAGAGGCCCAGAAGGGTGGGGAGGAGAGATCTAGGAGCCTCCAGATTCTGTTCTTTGAGCTCTTGGAGACAGGGGGACAGAGATAGAGAACTGAGTTCTCTTGTAGCAAATGTAAAAGGAAGGAGGAGAGAAAATGGATATGAATTGACTTTGTGCCAGGGTCTGTGCTAGAACTGTTATTTCATTTAATCCTGTGGTCGAGATGAGAATGTTGTGGTTGAGAGAGGTGAAGCAGCATGCCCAAGGGAACACAGTTGGTGGGCGGTGAGCAAGGGCTCCAGCTCAGGCCAGGGTGGTCCGAAGCGGGCGCCTGCGGGGCTAGATGCCATCCCGCCTCTAGTTAGTGACCAGGGTCTCGGGCAGTTACAGTGCCACAGTCCAGGCGATGGGAAGGCCAAGGGGACTCCTTTTGCCCCGTGGACCTTGGAGGCCAGACCCTGAGTCCAGGTGAGAGCCCAGGGCAGCCTCACTGGATGAGGTGCAGAGGCAACATGAGTCCGTGACCTTGGGCATGCCCTGACTTCTCTGTGAGGGCCTTCCCCATGGAAGAAGGCAAACAGTCAGCCAGCCGGACAGAAAACCTCTTCTGCCTCTCAGCTAATAAGCCACAGATGTGAAAAAAGGGTTCACGAAGGCTGGGGCGTAATCTGCTCTGGTTACTTTCTTCCCACCCCAGGACTTTTTAAATTTATAATTTTTTTTTTAATTTTTGCTTTATTTTACTTTACAGTACTGCATTGGTTTTGCCATACATTGACATGAATCCACCACGGGTATACATGAGCTCCCAAACATGAACCCCCCTCCCACCTCCCACCCCATTTCATCTTATTCAGATAATATAATATAATTCTTATTCAGATTTTTTCCCTAGTAATAAAAGTAATGTGTATTCTTTGCTAAACTTTCTTGGAAAGTATAAATAAGAAATTCAGAAACAAATATAAATAAGTGAAAGATCTCTGTGGAATTGCATCATTCAGAGATAAATACTGGGTTTTTGTTTTTGCCCAGGCTGCTCAGCATGGGGGATCTTAGTTCTCTGACCAGGGATGGAACTTGTGCCCCCTGCATTGGAAGAGTGGAGTTTTAAGCACTGGACCGTCAGGGAAGCCCCCAAAACTGTTGTTAATATGGTGTGTCTCTTCCTTTACATTTCTGTATATTTTATAAGACTAGGGTCTTACCATACGGGTTTTATAGTCTGCTTAAAAACAAAATTGTTTTAAAGGAACTCCCTGGTGGTCCAGTGTTTCGGACTCAGCGCTTTCACTGCAGTGGCCCAGGTTCAGTCTCTTGTCGGGGAACTAAGATCCTGCAAACCACACGGCACAGCCAAAAAAAAAAATTTTTTTTAAGACTATTTTTTAAGAGCAGTTTTAGGGTCACAGCAAAGTTGAGAGGAAGGTCTGCACAGAAATTTCCCAGCTCCTCCCCACCCCCACACACAATAGCCTCTGCCAGGTAACAGCTGCACCAGGGTAATACATTTGTTACAACTGATGAACCTGCATTGACAGTCAGAGTCACCCAAAATCCATGGTTTACCTTAGGGGTCACTCTTGGTGTTGTACATTCTGTGGGTTTGGAAAAATTCTATAATGACATGTTTGCACCATGATAGTATTATACAGAGTATTTTCACTTGCCTAAAAATCCTCTGTGCTCCATCTATTCATCCTTCTCCGATAACCCCAACCTCTAGCAATCACAGATCTTTATTACTGTCTCCGTAGTTTCACCTTTTCCAGAATGCCATACAGTTGCAATCACACACTATGTAGGCTTTCCAGACTGGCTTCTTTCACACAGTAACAAGCATTTAAGATTCTTCTATGTCTTTTCATGGCTTGATAGCTCATTTCTTTTTAGTGCTGAATAACATTCCGTTTCCTAGCTGCACCACAATTTATCCATTCTCCTACTGAAGGACATCTTTGGCTTTTCTTCCCCCCAATTTTTAAAAAACTGAGGTATCAATGATGTGCAATATTATATGTTACAGCTTATAACATTCAGTTCAGTTCAGTCACTCAGTCGTGTCTGACTCTTTGCGACCCCATAGATTGCAGCACTCCAGGCCTCCCTGTCCATCACCAACTCCTGGAGCTTACTCAAACTCATATCCGTTGAGTCAGTGATGCCATCCAACCATTTCATTCTCTGTCGTCCCCTTCTCCTCTCACCTTCAATCTTTCTCGGCATCAGAGTCTTTTCAAATGAGTTAGTTCTTAGCATCAGGTGGCCAAAGTATTGGAGTTTCAGCTCCAGCATCAGTTCTTCCTGATTCACAATTTTTAAAGGTTATACTCCTTATATAGTTTCAAAATGTTGGCTGTGTTCCCTATGTTGTATATTATATCCTCATAGATCATTTATTTTATACATAACACTTTGCAAATTTTAATCCCTTACTCTTATCCTACCCCTCCTGCTTCCCTTTCCCCACTGGTAACCACTGGAGTTATTTGTGAATCTCTTTCTTTTTTTGTTATATTCACTAGTTTGTTTTTTAGATTCCACATAAGTGATATCATAAGGTATTTGTCTTTCTTTGTCTGACATTTCACTAAGCATAATACCCTCCAAGTCTGTCCACGTTATTGCAAATGGCAAGATTTCATTCTTTTTTTTAATGTCTGAGTAGTAGTCTTTTTTTAACCAAACATTCTATCTTGATTATTTTCTCATGTCAGGAAAGATACTTCAAAACGTGATTGTATGCAAAATATGGTTGTATGCAAAACATGGTTGTATGCGACCGAGTAATTCTGCCGTGCAACAGTTAAATCATCGTTCCTCCCACTGGGCATTTACAAGTGTGGTTTTTCTTTGGGGCCCACCTCAGTGGCACACACATGATGGCTTTTCCATCCACGTGTGGCGTTTGGGAACTCCGTGCTCCCAGGTGGGCTTGTGTGGTGTGGCTCTAGGGTGTGGGTTTTTTTCTGCAAGATACTAGTGAGTGGGATATTGACTCAGCTCTAAACACACGGATTCATGTCAGGATTGCCTTTTATGTTCTTTCCCGTCTATCTGCGGCAGCCCAGGAGCTCGGGTGTGCAGGACTTGCAGTACTAAAACCAGACGTCCCAAGCAAATCGGGGCAAGTTGTTCCCCCGGGTTTGTGCCTAGTGTGCCTTCAACGTCTTTCCAATGCTTTCCTGTCTCTCTTCTTGACAAAAATTAGAGCAAGTCTTGGGCTTGGAGACTTCGTCAGGAATAGTTAGAATTTAATAACTGTTTTCATTAAGTTTATTTTTACAACTAAGTCCTCTCTATTTGTGTCACAAATGGTACTGACTTTTCCATGGATGGTAGGGATATACAGTTCCCTTTTAAAATAAGTGTGACGACAGGGGAGGCTAGCACACCGCACACTTCTCGTGTGCTTAATGATATTCTGTTGTTTTCCCTGCAGGACCTCATTTCATCCTCATAGCAGCCCCCTGAAGTAGTTACAACTGTTCGCTCTATTGTACAGATGAGGAAACTGAGGGCCAGAGAGGGTAAAGAACTTGGCCAACAACACAGAGCTGGTAAATGGCCCAGCCAAGAGAGCAATCCTGGCACCTTGCTAATCAAATGAAAAAAATTAAATCACTAAATATATAGGAGAGAACATGTGAGGGTGGGGTGTAGATGACTCAGGTTTAGGAAACAGGTTCTGTGAGCAGGTGTATCAGTGAGTATAAGATGGGGCAGAGGGAACTAAGGGAAAATTAGGAGCCAACGGGCCCAGAAGAGGTTGGAAGGGACGGGGCCATCCAGTGATTGCAGCAGGGGTGCAGGGCTGGGACATGGTGCAGAGGGCATGGTGGTCACTCCAGGAAGAGACACACAGAGGCTACTGGAGGCTACCCACAAGCTAACTGGAGCATGTTTCCAGACAGCCCAAGGTTCCTGGTTCATCAGAAGAGAAAGAAAGCCCGAAGACACCCTTGATTTTGCTCATACAGATGTGGTCAAAAGAGCGCTGGCTCTGAGTCGGGAGGAGGGCTCAGCTTTGACCCGTTCTTCTCTCACAGTCACAGTGGAAGCTGGTGGCTGGAGCTGGAATTAACACCTTGCCTGGTGGAGAGCACAGGCCCTGGAGTGACCACGTGACTCCACCACTGACCAGCTCTACACCTTGAACCACAGCTAACCTCTCTGAGTCTCAGTTCCCTCTCCTGTAAAACAGGGATAATGATGGTGATCGCTTCGTGGGGTTAAATCCCTCAGCTTGGTGTCTGCTCTCAACGACCCCCTCCCTTCCCCCCTTCTGGGTCAGGTCTTAGTTGTGCTATGCGGGATTTTTTGTTGTGGCCTTCATGCTCAGTAGTTAGTTCTCACATCTTAGTTTCCCTACCAGGGATGGAACTCTCATCCTTTGCATTGGAAGGTGAATTCTTAACCACTGGACCACCAGGGAACTCCCAGTATGTGGCAGTCTTTATCAGGTCTCATAACCTTGTCCATGAGTAAGACCTTATCTTCTGTTTAGTAGGAAAATACAAGTCTAGAACCATGAGCTTTCTATTAGCAGGAAATGCCATGTCCTGTGTCATGAGGCCTGAGTCATTCTCTCTGACCCACCAAGGTTTATGTTCCTAGACATGGCCAAGGCCATGCAATCTGCTACAGAGGCAGCATGGAGTATGGTTGGGACCTCAGGTGTTCAAATCAAATGACCTGAATTCAAATCCCTACTCTGCAACTTACCGTGTGACTTTGGGGGAAAGAATCTAACTACTTTTCTTACCTGTAAGATGAGGCTGAAGATGATAACAATTTAACTTGCTCAAAGAGGTTTTATGAAAATGAAATGGACTGCTGTACCCATAGTTCTTATATGTGTATAAGTACTCAATAAATAATAACTGTTATTTAAGCTTAGATTAACATCAAGCACAGGGAACACCTAGAGTTTTGTGGCTCTAGGTGGTCAGGTTTCATTAAGGGCTGTCTTATCATGATATTTTCCACTTGTTTGGGGTTTGGATCCCTGGTAGAAAGATTGTGATGCCCTTCTGGACTTCCTACCTTAAACATCTTTCCTGTTTCCCAGTTGAGATCCAACTGGTCCCTGAGGGAAGGTGATGATGATGAAGCTGAATATTGTCAGGAGGAATGTAGACTGGATGCCAAGAGGACTCCCTAAGGAGCATGATCTTGGGGGTATTCCAGGGTCCTGGTCTGTGGCCTGGAGTTAATTATGTATATGGAGACTGACTCATGATAATCAAACTCACAAGAGAGTGAAGTATGTGATTCTGAATGCCTGTGCGCTAATGTATGGGAAAAGATTACCCTTCCAGTGACCAAAATGCCTGGGAGATGGAGATTTAGCTCAGAAGGTGGAAAGTTCTAAGGAGTATTTCATGTGAGCCATAAGATGGCCTGATAGCCATCTCTGCTTATAACAAAGACACTCCCCCAGAGCACAGGATGGGTCTGTCCCCTGAGAACTTTAGATAAGCATTTCTCTTTGGAATTCCCTTTGTCTTCTATAGAAAGATGGGATTTGTTGGAACATAGTTCAGAGAATCAAAGGAAGGAGGAGACTTTCCCCAGGAACGCAGCTCCCAGGCAGTGGAAGGGACCTGGCAGCAGGAACTTGCCAGTGTTTTCTTTAGAGCAGAGGTCTTCTCTACAGCAGAGGGTTTTGATGGTTCATCTCGTCAATTAAAATATTTCTAGAATGCATCTCTAATTTATGTGTATGTCTCCGTTTTCAGTTGTGTTCATGAGCCACTTCGTTCATGTTGTGCTTGTGTGCAGTCTTGTCCGAGTCTTTTGCGACCCCATGGACTGTCGCCCTCCAGACTCTTCTGTTCATGTAATTTTCTAGGCAAGAATACTGGAGTGGGTTACGATTTCCTACTTCAGGGGATCTTTCCAACCCAGGGATCAGACCTGCATCTCTTGTGTCTCCTGCACTGTGTCTCCACTGGCAGTTGGATTCTTTACCACTGGCGATATGCAAGTCATTTTCTAAAATTAGTGAAAATAGAAATTGTTAGGAGACAAGAAAGAGAAAACACTATTTAAAAATCTTGCTTTGCGTTTTTACCAGTGCCAGCGACTTGTTTTGTTTTGTTTTGTTTTCCTTAAAAGTGTATTCTTTACTAAGAGAAATGTGATTACTTATGCCTCATTATGTTTTGCGATCTCAGCACTTTGGATAGCCTCTGGCTTTAATAACTGTCATGACTACATGAGACACGTACCAGCCTCCCGGTGAGGAACCAAGTTTGACTGAGTTGGCTCAAGAGATTTAACAAAAGAAAGAACCATTTATAGAGGTTTAGAAACCACGAGGGATGGTGCCCAGGTACTCCCTCAAACTAGCAACAGCAGGGAGCCATTACCACTTCCAGCCAGGAGGGGCGAGAGGAGAAAACAGTGTGATTGGAAGCCAGTGACACCTGGAGCCGTGGAGGCGGGAGCATCCAGGTTGAGCTGTTATTAAGGAGGGTCACAGCCACTGCCAGAGATGTAACACTGAAGCGAGAAGGGTGCAGGGAAGGAAATGCCCAACCTCTCCCCCTACCTCCTACTGGTCCGTTGGCCAAACTCAGCAAGCATGGAAGCCTGCATCCAGTCTTATAGGTGTCATCCAGGAGCCCAGAGCAGAGAGGATGAATCCTGGGGCAGGGCAAGGAGAGAGAGAGCAGGCAAAGGATAGCCAGCTCAGACAGCTGATGTAGAAGAAAACTGTCCTTACTTACAGAATTGTACGTGAACTTCTTTAGTGTGATCCACTAGGTTGTAGAAACTTTTGAGAGTTGCTTGCGGTATTATTAGTAGTTATTGTATACTTACTCCACGTATTTGCAGGAGACATTTAAGCCACTTGTGCATTTTATGATGATTGGTTTGCTTAAAACTAGATATGTTTCCCGAATCCACTTGATCACGTATAAAGTGTGTCATATGTCGCTGAAAGCAAATGAATACGTGAGGGTGTGACGTCAGTCCCTTAGCATTGTAGAATTTCCCGTGTTCCCCCAGGACGTCTCACAAACTGGATGTGACAGTGACCTTTCGACGGGTGACTGAATGAAGGCATCGTTGCCCGTCTGCTTATTTAATATTAAAGAAATGAAATAAGTGATAGTTCCCGATTGTCTTCCCGTGTTCCACAGATCATCTTGGATATTCCTTGGGTATGCAACCCCCACCTGGAAGACCACCACACTAGGGCTCAACTCCTATCTTAACCAGGTTCCATGGCTCCTCATCTCTGTCCGTGGCCTCAGGGGAGAGACCCTGATAGGCCCAGTTTGGTTGGATCAATATCAATCAGCCATGATCAGGTGACAGGATCGTGGGATATAGATGTGGCCACAAGGAGCCATTCCTCAGTATGTAAGGGGTCCTCGTAGAGAAGGGGAAATCGCTGAGAGCAAAGTTCTCTCCAAAAGGTGTCGTCACACGCTTATAATTGTCTTTCTGTCCTGCCCTCCGGAGATCCTGGTCAAGCCTCCCGTCTCTTCAGCCACATTTACAGACAATTTCTTGGGTTACTTCCACAGATGACTAATCATATCCATTGCATGTGGTTTTTCACATGGTTGTACATCAGAGGGCAGCCTTGTTTCCTTTGCAGTTGTCCCCACGTACAGCCAACATTTCCAACAATGCTGGGGTTCACAGGGCCTTCCGCTGGTTGGGGCAGACTGTTTCTCTGGTCAGCTGGGTTCAGCAGACAAAGATGGACATGGTGATGACTTCAAGGATCTGGTACATTAGACCCAGAAACACTTGCAAGTTGTCCCTCTGTCATGAGTCCTATAGTTTGTAAACCACAGAAGTTGTGCACGCACGTGAACAAAGAAAGCCTGACTTTTCAGCATTCTGGGTGGGGAGGTTCCACTTGCTGAAATCCCCAGGAGCTTGTCTCACTTGACAAGAGCAAGGGAATAATGATGTACTTATGATCATTACTATCACAGCTGTCATTGACTGAGCACCAGCTACATAGTGTGTTAAATGCTTTACACATATTACAACATTTTTGCACCTTGTGAGATAGGTAATAATAATATCTCTATTTTACTGATGAGAAATTGAGGCTTTGAGTTTTGCTAGTTCACTCGGGTTTACACAGTGGAAAGTGGTAAGGTCAAGGTTAGATTGCCCTTGCTGCAAAACACATACAGCCCATCAACAGATAGAAACAGATTGGAACTATCAGGCTGGAGGACATAGAGGCTGGGCCAGTAAGACTCTTCAAAAGGTTAGATCATTATGATTTTATTGAGATGTATTAAGGGAAGCTAGAACCATGGCAGGTTTATGGTGGTTTTCAGTAGACAGTAAGTGAATGAAAGAATGAATCTTCCCAGGTTTGAAAACAGTAAAAGTCTGAAGGCAGTATTCCAATATCCATCCCTGGTGCTGAAATGAAGACTGCATATATAAGCAGTGGTCCCAGGTGCTAGGCATGGCTCTGCTTCTAACTCATTTTGTGCCCTTGAACAGATGGCATCTCCCTTCTGGGACCTTAGTTTCCTCATCCATGAACAGTACACCGACCAAGGCCCAATGGTTCACCCCAGTAGCTGCATGACTGAGGCCAAGCAAGAGCAATAATTGTGTCAGATGCATCTGTGACAAAGGAGGATCGCAGGTGTGTCAGAGTCAGCTATTATTGTCCAATCTCTCAAAGTAAACGCAGTGCTTTTGGGGACAGTCAGACCTGGCATCAGGTCCAAATGGATGGCTGTGTTGTTAAGGAAACATTTGCTGCTGAAGGGAATGCTTATTCATTTTCTTTCCTGTCGCAAGGCGTTTGACTCGTGCTTTGAATGTTTGCTGCTTAGATTAGAGATGATGGTCTTGTGTTTGTCACTAACGAAAAATGCCTCTGGAGCCGGGTCCTTATTCCCTTTCACTACAGGGCCAGCTGCTCCAAGCCCCCAAGCTCTGGGAGCACATGGGTGTGTCCTATGCCATGGGGAGCAAGGAAAAAAAGACTGGAAGTCTCTTGGAAGACTTTGGGACACTAGAATTTGAGGGCCGCCAGGAGGCATTGGGTACCCCTCAGAGCTCCCTAAGTGGAGATCTTGAGAACCTGAGGACACTCAGAAAAATGGTTCAAACAACTAACTGCATCTTGGTGACTAAGTCTAATGCAAATTGGGATGCCCACCTCCATCTTGTGGCAAGAAGTTCTAGAAGAGACCATCCTAAAAGGAATCAACATTAAGTGAGTATGGATGCCAAGAATTTCTGGATGAGCTTGGCTGCCAAAGCCATTCTCTGTTGCCTAGTAACATGTTCTTATACTGTATCTCCTATGATCCTCCCCGCTGAGAGGACCACAGAGCCATTTTATCTGTGTCACCTTTCATGACTGCTCAAGATTTCACAGTTTTATGTACTATAGAGGGGTTTCACTGATGGCTTATCAAGTAAAGAATCCATCTGCAATGGACTGAAGCATGCCAGGCTTCTCTGTCCTTCCCTTGGTCAGGAAGCTTCCCTGGAGGAGGAAATGGCAATCCATTCCAATACTGTTGCCTGGGAAATCCCATGGACAGAGGAGCCTGGCAGGCTACAGTCCATGGGGTTACTAAGAGCCGAATGTGCACACTCATATACACTATAGATGGCGTAGCCCCTCCCACTGCCCCCCTGCCCTGTGTAGGGTTTTGGTGGGGTCTAGGCATTTTTGCCTTAATGAGTCCCTTCTTTTTTTAAAAAAAAAACAACAACTACTTATTTACTTTTACTTTTTTGCTGTACCTTGAGGCATCGTATTTCCTTGACCAGGAATCAAACTCATGCCGCACTGCAGTGGAAGCATGGAGTCTTAACCACTGGATGGCCGAGGAAGTCCCCGTGAGCCCCTTCTCGCTTACAAAATCTATATCTCTGTTGGTGTAAAGACAAATATGTTAAATGTTATGTATTAAAACATTTTCTTTGACCTAAAAGCTTTTTTTTTTTTTCTGACTTTTTAAAGTGATTAAAACATTTTCAAGGGCCCTAGGCTCTGTTCCTACCATATGTAATGGATGAGTCAGCCCTACCCCCTCACCTTCCTGTTCAGAACATAGTCTAGTGACCTGGGAGCTTGTTAGAAATGCAGGCTCTGGAGTGCTGCCGCAGAATTACTGAATCAGAATCTGCAGCTTAACGAGACCCCTGGGTCATTTGTGTGTATATTGTAGTCTGCGGCATGCTGTCTGCCACACTGTCCCATGGTACCGCTGGTATATGAGAATCACAGGTCACACTGTTCCCCCAAATTACAGCGAGAAGTTTAGTCACAGAAAGCCCACTTGGAAGGTGCATCTAGTGCTAAATGGCTGTGTAAATGGCAGGAATTCCTGGACGGCCCTGTGGGCAAACTCTGTGCTCCTCTCTTAGCCAGCTGTCGCTGTTCAGTCACTCTGCCATGTCCAGCACTCTGCTACCCCATGGACTGAAGCATGCCAGGCTTCTCTGTCCTTCACCATCTCCCAGGGCTTGCCCAAACTCATGTCCATTGAGTAGGTGAGGGCCCCTCTTTTCCCCTCCCCACTCACACACTCTCAGTGGAGAAGGCAGACCCAGGAGGAGGGGGTGCATCTGCTTCTGAGTTGGTTCTGCCAGCTCTTCTATGAAGCTCCTGGCCTCCGGAGCCATCTTGACAGGGGCAGAGGTAGGAGGCCCTGCCCTTGGCGCCTCAACTCAGAGGTGACACCTGGTCTCTTGGGCAGAGATAGTTATACGGCCCCAGTAAACTGCAAGGGAAGCTGGGAAATGCAGAGGGGCACGGACGTATGCAGACAGTATGGGCCATCTCTGCTCCAGGTGAAGTCAGTGGGACAAGCGACAGCTACTGCACAGCCTGAGGCCTCCCAGAGGCAAGAATTTGATAAACTGGGATATAGACCTCTAGAGACTCAGACTTGCAGAGAAGACTTTTAAAAGCTGAGAGCATTAACACGTGCTCTCCCTCAAGGTCTTGCTTCTCCAATAAGAGGGAGGAGAGCATCAGCCGAGCAACAGAAAAAGGTTTTGGCAGCCAAAGTCATCCAGGAATTCTTGGTATTCACATACCCACTTAATGCTGGCCATATATTCCATATAGACTGGTCTCTTCTAGAACTTCTTGCTAGTGGAGGTGGGCATCGCAACTTGTGTTACACTTCGTCCCCAAGGCGTACATGCAACACCACTAAGATTTTAGGTCTGTTGCAGCAGTTACTGTGAATTCTCCTATTTTAGTATCCAAGTCCACTTGTCATATTCCCCGTCTCCCACTTCCCCCAAAGGGAAAGACACACACCACCTGTCACCGGTGCTGTCCTCTGTGGCTTGGCCATCCAGCCTCTGCCTGCTGTAACCCCACCCACTCTGTGCCTTACCCTTGGTTTAGAGGCTTGTTATGTTCCATGTTGTTGGGAAGGAAACTCAAGATCCCGCTGGAAAAATAAATAAGTAGCGTGCAGAATCTTGGTCTTCTCATTCTTATGTGCCTGTCTGTGAGTGAGAAAAATATCACGTAGAAATAAAAGGAGCTTTCACAGCCATCAAGGATAGGAAGGGTTATTCCCAGGGAGCTGTCTTTTAATTGGCTTTGCATCATCTTCACTGAGAGGCTTTATAAAACAAACAAAATAAATGCTACTGTTGGCCTGGGGGCAGGGAGGCCAGGTGTAGACTCTGACTTGCAGGGCTCAAGAAGGATTGAAAATGCCACTTGGCATCTAGTGAGTGCTATGCGCTGAACATTGTTCTAAGAAGCTAACATGTAGAGTATAATTTACATTGTTATCATCATCCATGTTTTACAAATGCAGAAATTGAAGTACAGATAGATGAAGTAACTTGCTTGAGCTTCATGCAGCTACTACACAGCAGGGCTGGGATGTGATCCTGGCTTCAGAGCCCAGGGCACAGCCATCATGCTCCCTCAGTTCTGGATACCCGCTAATTAGAGGGCTCAGGGGCATCTCTGATCAGGGCTTTGAGGAAGACACATTGAGCCACTTCTTGAAAAAGGAGATATTCTGTTTGACATCCCATAATCAAATAAATTTAAGGCTATCTAAATATCCTTTCTTAATAGTGTTTTTAAAGTTTTCCTCCTTGTATTTTACTTATTATTTTATTTTTAAACATTTTTAATTGGAGGATTATTGCTTTACAATGTTGTGCTTGTTTCTGCCGTAGGTCAACATAAATCCGTCATAGGCATACAGGTCTCCTCCTTCTTGAACCTCCCTCCCGCCCACCACCCCTTCCCACTCCTGGCACCCCTCTAGGTAGTCACAGAACACCTGGCTGAGCCCCCGGCATCATGCAGCAAACCCCCACCAGCTATCCCCATCCGTTTTATATGTGGTAATGCCTATGTACCTGCGCCACTCTCTCAACTCACCCCACTCTCTCCTACCCCTGCTGTGTCCGCTGTTCTCCATGTCTGGGTCTGTTTATTTGTCTATTTACTTAAATCTTTGGGCCACACTGCAAGTTATGTGGGATCTTCGTTCCAGGAACAGGGATCGAACCCACACCCTCTGCATTGGCAGTGCAAAGTCTTAACCACTGGACTGCCAGGCAAGTCCCAGGGCTATTTTGCCTTTTAAGGGCTGAGAAGGCCTACAGGACAGAAACCTGCCTCATAGTGATAGCCCCAAGCGTATCAAAATGTGGAGCCTTTATTTTCAGAGCTCCTGTTTTCACCCTGGAGCACCAGGGTTCCAGAGGCCATAACTTGGGCGAAGCTGGCTCGGAAAGTGTGTGGCTGAGTTGCGGTGAGGCAGATCCCAAGGCCATGTTCAGGACTGACAGGGCAGGCCAGTCCCACTCCCAAAGCCTCTCCCTGGGAGGCAGGTGGCGACCAGGATGCGGGACAGCGTGGGCTCTGCTGATGTCCACCTGCCTGGCCACCCTCAGCCCTGCTGCTCTGGAGGAATCGCCACAGGGCACTGAGTCTCAGCTTCCTCACCCGCTGAAGGACACCCTCCTTCAGGCGCAGCTGGGGGACAGTGTGAGCCCACAGACCTGAAGCATCGGGGGCACGGTAAGCTGTGATGAATGTGAGTGTTATCATTGCCGTCCGTCGTCTATTTTGCTTTACAGTCTTCCGTGCGGTTCCACGGGGAAATAGGATACTAGGGTTGGAGGCTTCCAAGCATGGCTGCGCCTCTTCTCTGCTCCAAAGAGATCACGGGACTCCTCAGTCCAAGAGAGTTTCCTCCTGAGAAGGGGAAGAGGATGCTCTTGGGTTGAACTTGAGTTGGATAAAAGAATGGGGAGGAAATGTCAGATTGAGCTGAGGGACACCCACACATTTAGCTTCAGCTCAACATCAAAAGGGAGTATTAACCCAGGATTGCAGCAGGTCCCAGAAGATCCAGAAAAGGAAAAAGTTGATCTTCTTGCTACAGGCAGAATCTGCCCCAGGGAAGAAGTTCTGATTATAAATGAGGTGCCAACTGGCAGAGTGTGTGAAGTCTGTGCCAGCACTGACCAGTCACCTAGCAAGGGGCATCTTTAACAGTAATGGATCTGAGAATACATTTCAGATATTCAGAACACATTATTTCAAAAAAGACCTTGGACAGAGAGGGACACTGTGGTTGTATGGAAAGGGCTTGGTGCTGGGCATCAATCTCAGCTGGTCCCCTATGGTTGTGAACCTTGTTGAGTCACATCCCTCCACTGAAACTCAGCCTCTTCATCTGAAAAACAGACATCATAATATCTACCCTGCAGCATTTCTGTGATGCACAAATGAGACAAGTGGACCTGAACAGCTTAGACAATAGAAAACTCAAAACAGCAGAAGGTTAATACTAAAAACTGGGAACACCCCGTAAGGATTGCTGTCAGGAGACAGTCATAAAGACGAAATAGCTTACTTTTAAAAAGCTGATGGACTCTCCCGAAGTAAACTCAGTTAAGCAGACTCAGGATATCGGTGAAATTAAAGATGACAAGTGTGAGAGGCTTCCCAGTAGATGTAGAATTACCATGTGACCCAGTAATTTCACTCTGAGGTATATACCCCAAACTTGAAAACAGGTGTTCAAACAAAAATTTGTACAGTAATGTTTATAGTAGCACTGTTCACAATAGCCAAAATGTGGAAACAACCTAATATCCATCAACTGATGAACAGATAAACAAAATGTGATATAACCATGTGGTGAAGTATCATTTGGTCGTTAGAAGGAATGAAGCACTAACATATGCTACAGCAGGGATGAATCTTGAAAACACGATGCTAAGTGAAAGAAGCCAGACGCGAAGACCACATACTGTATGAGTCCGTTTACAGGAGATGCCCAGGACAGGCAAATCCATACAGACAGAAAGCAGACTAGTGGTTGACAGGCCTGGTGGGGGGAGCGGAGGAATGGGAGGCGACTGCCTAGGAGGTATGAGGTTTCCGTTCGGGTGCTGAAAAGTTCTGGAACCGGATCATGGTGACAGGTGCCCAGCATTGTGATGGCACTTAATACCACCAAACTGCATACTTTAAAATGGTTTAAATTTACAACTTATTTTATGCGTATTTTACCACAATTTAAAAAAGTTTCCTGGTAAAGAGGAAATGTGGCCCCAAGGCTACATTCCCTTCTCCCAGAGTGTGGTTGAGAGGAGGGGAGGGGGCCTCAGAGCTTGTCAGCTAGAAGCTGAGGTCTGTGTCAGCAAGTTTACCAAGAGCATATGGCAGGCAATCCTTGTGTGGGGGCCCCAGGGGGACCCTTATCAACATGACATGCTTCCTGCTCTCACAGTGTATACACGTTATTCTCACTTAAGGACAGACTGACAAGTACTATGTATAAGCAGGGAGGAAGGTCAGGGCAGTGAGACATTCACTCTGCCTGGGTCACCTGGGCAGGCTTCTCAGAAGAGAAGATAGCTGAGGAGGTGGAATGTTGGCAGATTGGTGAGAAGGGGAAGGTTTTCCAGGGAAGGGCACAGGGTGTGTGGGAGGGTGCTGGGGAGCATTTCAGAGTGGGGAGCTGGCAGCTATGGATCAGGCACAATATCTGTAAAGCAGCAGGTGGGGTGGCGGGGGAGAGGGTCCTGAGAGGGAATTGGGTCAGACTGTAGAGGGCTTTGCAGGTAGAGCTGGGAAGTGGCGACTTGCTCTCTACACAGTGGTGGGGCGCGGGCCGGGAAGGAGCCTTCTAAGCGGGGAGTAACAGGACTAAGCCCGTGTTCCAGAATGGTCAGGGTGGTGGCTGATGGACTGAAGAGAAGGAGGCTGAGGACGAGAAGGTGGGCTGTGGTATTAGCTCTGCTGGCCTCAAGGAGCCCCTCACTGCACCCTGAGCAATGGCAAGGGGGCATGGTCAAACCAAATCTGGTGAGCTCTGCATTAGCCAAGATTCTTGTTTGCATGGAACAGAAAGGCATTTGAATTAGATTAGACAAGAACCAGAATTTTCCTGGTCACATATCTGAGATGTCTAGGGCAGTTCCAGAAATGACTGGACCCATGGGGCTCATTCCCTCCATCTCCCAACTACCTTCAGTATGGGACCTCTCTCCTCAGGCAGCCTCTGCCTCTCGGTGGCACCGTGGTGCTTGCAGTTCCCAGCTTATATCCTCCTCTCAGAACCTTCCCTCATACCTCAGTTGGTAAAGAATCCGCCTGCAATGCAGGAGACCCCTGTTCGATTCCTGGGTCAGAAAGATCCCCTGGAGAAGGGAAAGGCTACCCACTCCAATATTCTGGCCTAGAGAATTCCATGGATTGTATAGCCCATGGGGTCGCAAAGTGTTGGACACAACTGAGAAACTTTCACTTCACTGCACTTTCAGAACCCCCAGCAGCAAGGACTCCCCCAATCCTTCCAATGAAAGTCACCAAGTTGAATTTTTTGGCCCATTCTTTTTCTTCATTTTCTGCAAGGGAAATTCATTTTATTTTTCCTTAGTACAGAAAGGATTTTAAGAATGTCCATGGTAGTAACAGTTAAACACTTTCATTTTAAAATGTGCAATGATATTTTTTTCCTCAAAGCTATTCATAAAAATAATTACAATACATTCATTCACAGTAGGACAATTAGTGTGCAGACACAGGTAAGCCCAGGTGGGAGTGTGTATTTGGTGTCTGTGGATAGGACACTGTTTCTTCCTCCAGTATTGGCTCATTCTGACCCATTGATGTTCCTCCCTCAGTGAATTGCCAGGGCCAGGGGCATGGGGTGCTCTGATGAGCCTGGCCTCATCCCTCCCCAAGCAAAGGGATGATGATGCTGTTGTTGCTACCAGAAGAAGGGGGACTTGCTGCAACAAAGGGCATAATTTGCAGCTGTCCCTCAAAGCAGCAACTCTGAACCAAGTTGTTTACACATCTCATTTCATCCAAGTAACCATCCTAAGGTGGAATCAGTGATCTTCCTTTTGCAGAAGAGGAAACAGAGGCATAGGCTAACTTGTCCTCCCTCCCCACTCCCCAAGCACTTTCTCTGTTCTGTGCCACGTGGGCATCTCTTAAGGAGGCAATGTGGAGCCACTAAGGAGGCTGACAACCAAGAGAATGAGAAGTAAACACATGATCTTTAAGCTGAGACACTCAGACTGCGTTCGGCCAGGCAGCTCATGCAGTGTTGGAGAGCCTGACCACTTCATTTTTGGAAGACTGGAGGTCAGTCCAGTTGTTGGAGATGCTCATTCCCTGTGTCCCTCCTGTCCTGGGGGCAAGGCAACTGGGAATCCCTGTTGATCGAGAGGTGGGCGAGTCTGGGGTGTGCATCTCTAGACATGGAGTACAACCTGGCGGTGATTCAGAAGCATTTATTGCAGACAAACTTCACGCACACTGTGGCTTCCCAGTCCTTAGCAAGACATTGCAGGAGAGGGCAATGGGGCGTTTGTCAGGCAGGGAAGAGGGGGTAAAGGACATTCATACTTAGAACAGAGGATGTACAGAGGCACTGAGACATGCTTGGAATGACAAGTCTTTCTGATGATAAAGTTCCCTGGGGACCCAGAATCATTTTGAGAGATAGGCTGTCATGGAAATGTCTTTCTTTGGCATCAGCATCAAGCCAGAAGCTCTGCCCCCTACCAGGTGATTCTGCTTCCCTGGTCTTCATTTTTAGGAATTAGTTTGGAATTAATTCACAGCTAATGACATACTCAAAGCTATGGTTTTTTCATTAGTCAAGTCCAGATGTGAGAGTTGGACCATAAAGAAGGCTGAATGCCAAAGAATTGATGCTTTTTGAATTGTGGCATTGGAGAAGACTCTTGAGAGTCTCTTGGACAGCAGGGAGATCAAACCAGTCAATCCCAAAGGAAGGCAACCCTTAATATTCATTGGAAGGACTGATGCTAAAGCTGAAGTTCCAATACTCTGGCCACCTGATGTGAAGAGCTGACTCACTGGAAAAGACCCTGTTGCGGGGGAAGATTGAGGGCAGGAGGAGAAGGGGATGGCAGAGGATGAGATGGTTGGATGGCATCACTGGCTCGATGGACATGAGTTTGAGCAAACTCTGGAAGATAGTGAAGGACAGCAGAGCCTGGCTTGCTGCAGGTCATGGGGTCACAAAGAGTTGGACACAACTTAGTGACTAAACAATGACAGAGAGTCAGCCAGGCCACTTTATGCCCTTCCGAGCCATGTGTCTGGTTAAAGGCCTTTGACCTGGTGGCAGCAAGTAGCATAAATCTAGAGCATTTCCTGTTTGGGAAGCAGGACAAGTGATGTAGCATTGAGGCCCGGGCAAGAGTGAACCCAACCAGCAGACCTTAACGGTTGCCCAGATCCCCACTTGGGTCTGACACAAGGCACTCTGGGTGAATGAAGACATTCTAGAAATACTGACATCCCCAGGGGACTGGCCCAGCCCAGGGTGGAAGGCAATTTTAGATGCTCTGAATACTATTTTTGGAGCCTGGATCACATTAATTCACTACCGTTCCAAATGGTGGCCAGCTGAGGAGGCCTTCAGGGAACCAAGCGCTGTTTCCCAGCACAGCTCTGGTTCAGCCTGCCCAGAGTCTGCGGGCCAGTGTCCCCTTCCTGCATCCCTGGGTTTTATGAATTTCCTACTTCTCTGCCTGTACACAGTGCCCAAAGCACTGAATATCAAATCTTCCAAAGAGAATTCTTCACACACTAATACAAAAGGATGGATGGGACTTCCCTGGTGGACCAGTGGTTAAGACTTGGTCTTCCAATGCAGGAGGTATGGATTTGATCCCTAGTTGGGGAACTAAGATCTCACATGCTTCAGGGCCAAAAAACCCCAAAACTTAAAGCAGAAGCAATATTGTAAGAAATTCAATAAAGACTTGAAAAATGGTCCACACCAAAAAAATCTTAATAAAAAAAAAGGGAGGGGGGATGAACTACCAATTTAGGATGACTCAAGACTATTTCAGGGATGTTATGCGGCTTGGACTCTGGCTAACTTAGGAGAAAAGGGATCAGAGCCAGAGACATCCAGAAACTTCCCTGCCTTCCTTTCTAAATCAGGCAGGGAGCAGAGTCTGTGGAGGGAACAGTCACATTTCCTGATGAGCTGAGATCTCCTCTCACGCGCTTGTCAGCAGTAGAGGGGACAGGAGACAGGAGAATGGGCAACATGAATGTCTTTATCAGGCTAAATCTGAATGGATGAAAGGACAATTCTAACAACGTGTTCTGGGAACTTTCCAGCTGCAAGCCCAGAGGAGCAGTCCTGGTGTACTTGTTACAGTTCATATTCCTGTCTGTTTCCAAAGCCAGTCCTTACAGATGAAGGGGAAGAGTACAAGGAAGCTCCTGACTGCGATGAATCCTGTCCTTGAGACTCTTTCATAGAAACTTTAGGAAGAGAATAAAAAACGCCATTCCCATTTGTGCCCGTGCTTGTAAAAGTTCAACATATTTGAATATTTGAATGTCCTTGCTAGCAGAATCTTAAATGCTTCAGGTGAGAAACGATGTACAGGGCAGGATGATTGGAGTTTGGGGAATGCAGCACGTGTTGCGCGTGGTCTGGAGTGAGTATTTGTGAATGTCTGTGGACCGGTGGACCGCATCCCAGCTTTCACCATCCATGCCTGCGAGTGCCTGACGGAGGCTCTGTCTCTAACCACGGAACTCAGTGACTTGCTCTACCTGGTTTACTAGATATATACAGAGCTTGGCTTTGTAGGTGCGCAGTAAATACCTGCTAGATGGAAGAATCGATGCACGATCTGCACATGCACTTTGGGGTTCTCTCTCTTTTAGGTGTAGTCTTGTCTCCCCGTCTCCACGTGTCTGTCTCTCTCAGCGCCTGTCTCTGGCCCCTCCATCCTTTTCCCCGTCTCCACGTGTCTGTCTCTCTCAGGTCGTGTCTCTGGCCCCTCCATCCTTCTCCCTGTCTTCACGTGTCTGTCTCTCTCAGCTCATATCTCTGGCCCCTCCATCCTTTCCTATTTCTTGTCATCATTTTGTTGTCTCTTTCTCCTTTATTTCTCCACACTTGGCTCCATACACAAACAGATATTCCATCTGTTTTCCTCAATCTGTTTTCTTATTTTTTGTTTTTTCTTTTCTTTTTTTGGCCAAAGTTTTATTTTTTTAACAGCTTTATTAAGATATACTTCCTATATCGTATAATTCACCCAAACAAAGTGTAAATAAATAAAATATACAATTCCAATTTTTTTAAATGTTCAGAGAATTGTGCAGCCATCACCACTATTTAAAACTTCCAGAAAATTTTCACCACTCAAAAAGGAATTTGTACCTTCTAATAGTTACTTCCCATCCTGCCACATCCTGTGAGCCCTAAGCCACCACTAATCTACTTTCTGCCTCTATAGATTTCTCTATTCTTGCTGTTTCGTATGACTGCAGTCACATAATATATGGTCTTTTGTGGCTGGCTCCTTTCACTTAGCATAAAGTTTTCAAGGTCTGTCCATATTTTAGCATGGATCAGTACTTCATTCCTTTTTATGGCTGAATAATATCCCATTGTCTAGATATACCATATTTTATTAATCTGTTAATCAGTTGGACATTTGGTTTATTTCCACTTTCTGACTGTAATGAATAATACTGCTATGAACCCTGTGCATGTGTTTTTGCGTAGCTGTAAGTCTTCATTTCTCTTGGGTATATACCTAGGAGTGGAACTGGCAGATCATATGGCAAATAGATGTTTAATCTTTCAAGGAACTGCTAATGTATTTTCCACAGTGGCTGTATCGTTTTACATTTCCACTAGCAATGTGTAAGTGTTCCTATTTCTCCACATCTTTGCCAATACTTGTTCTTATCTGTCTGTTTCATTTTAGTCATCCTAATGGGTATGAAGTGGTATCTCACTGTTCTTTCGATTTGTACTCCCTGATGGCTAATTATGTTGGACCCCTTTTACATGTTTATTGGCTGTTTGTATATCTTCTTTGGAGAAATGCCTATTCAAATATTTTGTTTACTTGAAAATTGATTTTTGTCTTTTTATTATTGATTTGTAAGAGTTCTTTGTATATTCTGGATACAAGTCCCTTATTAGATATGTTAGTTGCAAATATTTCTCCTATTCTATTGGTTGTATTTTCACTTTCTCGATTGTATCATTTGCAAAAGGTTTTAATTTTGAGGAAGTCCAAGTTATTTATATTTTCTTTTATTGACTGTGTTTTTGGTATTGTATTTAAGAAGGTATTGCCTAACCCAAGGACCCGAAGGTTTATTCCTATATTTTTATAGGAGTTCTATAGTTTTCTCTCTTCCACTTAGGTGTTTGATTTATTTCAAGTTAATTTTTACATATGGTATAAGGAACAGGTCTGACTTTATTATTTTGAATGTGGCTATTCACTTGTTTCAGGAGTATCTGTTATAGAGATTATTCTTTCCCCCATTGAATTATCTAAGCACCTTTGTTGAAATCAATTAGCTATAAATATAAAGGTTTGTTTATGAACTCTCAATTCTGTTTCATTCACCTTTATGTCTATTTTTGTGTAGCATCTGATATCACACTGTCTTACTGTAGTTTTATATATTAAGCTTTGAAATTAAAAAGTGTGGATTACTTATTTTCTCCCTTCTTTATTTGAGATTGTTTTGATTATTCTTGGACCCTTGCATTTCCATATGAAATTTAGGATCTACTTGTTGGATGTTGATAGGGATTGTTTTATATATACATACATATATCTCAACTGGGGGACTATTCCATCTTAGTACTTAGTCTTCTGATCTGTGAACATGAGATGGCATCCTGCTTATTCAGGTCTTCTTTAATTTCTTTCAACAATGTTGTGTTGTTTTCAGAGTATATGTTTTTCATTTCTTTTATCGAGTGTGTTCCCAATTATTTTATGCTTTCACATTTTCAGATTGTCCACTGCTAGTGTATAGAAATATATAGTTGACTTTCGTACATCAATCTTGTATCCTGCAACCTTGCTGGACGTGTTTATTAATTCTAATAGATTTTTTAGTGGATTTCTCAGGATTTTCTACATATAAGATTGTGTCTTCTGTGAATAGTGATACTTTTACTTCTTTAAAGCTAGAATTCTTTGGGCCTACTTCAGAGCATTTTAATTTTATTAGAGAATCCTGAAAGGACATTTGTGGCTGGCCTAGAAACGTGCTAAAGCAATTATTCCCCTAAATTTCATTGATACCAAAGACTTGCTGTTTGAAAAATAATTGACTTCAAACCTGACATGACTAAGAAATCCTATCAATAGCTGTATTACTTTGCTAGGTCTCCCATAACAAAATACCAAAGATTAGGTGACTTAAACAACAGACACGTATTTCCTCACAGCTCTAGGTGTCAGCAGGCATGCTTTCTCCTGTGGTCTCTCCTTGGCTTGCAGAAGGCCGCTTTCTTGCTGTGCCCTCCATGGTCCTTCCTCTGTGGATGTACAGCCCTGGTGTCTCTCTGTGTGTCCAAATTTCCTCTTCCTATATGGATGCAAGTCAGACTGAATAAAGTCCTAATGGCTTCATTTTGATGCCCTCACCTCTTTGAAGACACTATCTCCAGATACAGTCCCATTTTGAGGTGCTGGGGACTAAGGCTTCAATATATGAAATTTTGAGGACACAGTTCAACCCATAACAATACCCTTATTTTTTTTTTTCTGAGTCATCTGATTTCTGGTTAGTTGCAACTAGTGAAGCCAGAATTTGTTTAAATGACCCCTTCACAAGACCACCGAATGGCAGGACCTGCAGCAAGAATTAAGAGGCACTCCCTCTAGTCCCTGAGCTAAAGGACCCTCACCTGTGGTCCTGGATGTTCCTTGAGCTCATTCTAGCCAGTTTACCCTAGAGCCACGTCAAGGACAGTCAGTGACCAGCCATCAAACTCACACATGCATATAACACCTAGAACCTCTATTTATACTGCCTGCTTAAAAAAAAAAAAGTAATTCCAGATCCTGCTGTGTAGCAGCATGATGACATATTTGAAGAAGGAGTCCTTTTGTGGAGTGAAATTTGAAGTTCTTAAATGGAAAGACTCCTGTGAAATGAACTTCAAAGTTCTGAAATGCAAAAGCTCGCTCTAATTTTGTTCTTTTTTGAGCAAGAGTCAGTTCTGAAAGTTCAAGATGTTAACTATTCTTTGGTCTTTATGTCTTTGCTCTTTAATTCTTATAGTAGCCCAAAGCAAAATTAGTTATGTCTATAAAAACTGAAAATCAAGCTTTCTCTCCAAGTCATCTGAAAGGAAGACATATCCCAAACTTGACTGGTGAAATTATCCCCTCTTTCCTCTGCTCTCTTTTTCAGCCTTTTATTTTTAACTCTCTTACCCTCTGTTTGTTTTTATTGACATCTGGCCACACTCCATTTTAGGAAGCAGGCAGTTATAAATCACCCACAGGAAAATCAATAAAATCCAGCTCAATCCATAGTAAGACTGATTTGCTCCCAGATAACCAGGATTCTGCAGGCTCAGGAGTTAAGCCCATGGGGGAGTCTGCAAGGAGGGTGAGGGGTAAGGGGTGCTTTGTGGTCTGAAACGGGAGGTGGGCAGCCAGCTCCCAGAAGCTCAAGGAAGGGATGGACTTTGGCCTCTCTCCATCCTCTTCTCATCTGGCCTCCAGGGAAAGCTCTGTGTTTCCATTTCATTTAGCTCAGATTTTTCCAACCACATCAGTGGCATTTTCTTATCTTCCAAGGATCAGCTTCAGAGCTAAAGTATCTTCTTTAAGCCTCAAGAAAGGGCAGTAGGAATGAACTGCTGGATTTGCTGGGGAGTGGGGAGAAGGCAGAGGAGGTTACTGTAGCACAGAGGCGAGAAAGAAGAAAGAAGTTCTATGGAGCTGTCTGTTGTCAGGCCACTGCTTTCCGTCCCTGCCCAGGGAGTCAAAAGTCTGAAATGTTATTGGGCAGAAGCTGAAAGCTAGGCCCAGCGAAAGGCATGACTGGCCAAGGTCAGAGAGTGGTTTCATAACAAGGTCACAAAGAAATGGCCTCTCTGCTTTGAAATCCTAATTTTCTTCGCAAAAGGAACTTTGGTCAGGAAATGCAAACTCATAAGCAGTCAGCACTAAAAGAGAAGACTAGAAAGAAAAAATATCAGCTAGTTCATTTATTATTTAAAAAGAATATATCAAATTGTCCACTGTAAGGGGCGATTTGGACCAACCATTTCTGCCCTCTTGGATAATGAGAGTGTACTAACTTTGAAAAGAAAATTTCCTAGAAGGAGCTTCTCCTCTCCTTCCATCAAGGAAAATATTCTAACCGCAAGGCCCAGGGTGCTGGAATTGGGTGATGGAAGTCGGTGAGACCATCTGTGGGTGCCCTGAGAGCAGGGCCACCCCTGCCTAAGGCAGGAGAATCAGGCTCAGAAGCAGGACCATGAGGAAAAATTCAGAACGCCTGATTTTACTCCCCAGGTGGCCCTGGTTTCCTCAAGTCGCACATCTCTGACCTTCCCAGAAGTCTTGTCCCCTTTCTCCTTGGAGTTTTCAGGAGACGTATGCATTAATCTGGGTTAAAGAATTATTTGACTGAGCTCAACTCCTGCCATATCCTAATTATATCTGTAGCTGTTGCTGGGGATGCATAGATGAGGAGACTGGGCTTTGAAGGATGACTAGGAGTCTGCCAGGAAACCCACGGAGTTGCTGTCAGTGAAGTCAGGGAGACCAACTTGAAAACAAATAACTGGAATTGTGTTAGAGCAGGGTTGGTCAGCTTTTGTAAAAAGCCAAATAGTAAAAATTTTAGGCTTTGTAAGTCAGATATAACAGTATATGTCTTACCTACTCGACTCTATCCTTGGAGTGCAAAAACACCTATAGGCAAGGCAAAAATGAATGGCTGTGTTTCAATACAATTTTATTTACAAATAAAGTCAGTGGGTTAGAGTTAGTTCACTGAATCCTGAGTTTGAGAAGTGTCATCATAGTATGGGAACCAACCCTCTCGAGGTCCATTTTCTGATTCGTTATCAGTTTCTCTTACCTGGAAGTGCAGATGAGAAATTTCCAGAAGCTTCTTAAGAATGACTCAGCTTAAACTCTGCATTGAACTCTATGCTACTTACCTGTTAACTTAAGGACTTAACCAACTGCAATTTAACAGACAGAAGCTATGTGAATCTGACATTAAGGATGACACCTTCTCCATGACGAATCGGTGAATCCTTGGCCAGAAAAATCTCTTCTGCTCCAGCACTGGTGTTTCTTTTGTGCCACCACCGCTGCTGGGTTCTGTAATGCCCTCATCATGGCGTATTGAACAGAACCCTGGGCTTGGAGCCAGACTATTCTGAGCTCAAACTCTGCTTACAGTGCTTGCAATGCATGGAGCAAATTGCTTAGCCTTTCTGAGCTTCCCATCTGTAAAATGGGAATAACAAGACCTTGCAGGGCTGATGTAAGGACTTTTTAAAGAATGTAAAGAGCCAGGAAGAGCACCTCGTGCAACAAATGTATGTTCTCTTCTGCTGATGCCTTCGTATTGTTGTCATGCGCTTGCCATCTTTCCACTGTGGGAAGATGACAACTCCCCTGGAGAGAAATCCTTTATGGTCCTTCCTGTCTCAGATCATTAAGCAGCTGTTGTTGCTCATGCCTGTTCAAGTAGCAGCACAATGAAATCCATGTGCCGCAGGCCACCAAAGTTTGCTACTGGGATAGCCATTCCCAGGCTCCTGCCCTTGCCCTCCCCACCCCCAGCCTCCCAGGCCAATTCACATCACTGTTTACCATAGTCTGTTCTCAAGCTGTGCTTGAAGACTCAAATCCCACAGCTATTTGCATAGATCTGGACACCAAGGGAATTGCTGCATTTGACTTAAGCACATGGCTTCTTGTGGCCACAGCCCCCACCCAAAGGGCATCTTTGGAGTTGACCAAACTGCAAATGCAGTTTGATTCAGATTCTCTTAGTGAAGATAAGACCCCAGCCAAGATCCAAAACTATTCCTGTCTCCTCCACAGGCCTCAGTGAATGAGAGGTGTGAGCTTCTTTGTCCAGCAAACTGGGGTCCTCATCCCAAACTATAGGACTGGGGTCCAGGGCAGAGGGTGGGAATTGTATTCACACAGCAATCCATTGCTGAGGCCTTGGGATCTGCTCTCCTGGGGAGGGTTAGCAGTCAGATCCCATCTGACTCTGAGCTGAGGAGTGGGTGGTGGAAGGTCCTGGTAGTCAAACACAGGAGGCAATGACGTTTGATATGACACACTGCTGTACATGTCAAAATGGATACCCAACCTACTGTATAGTGCAGGGACCTCTGCTCAATGCTATGTGGCAGCCTAGTTGGGAGGGGAGCTTGGAGGAGAATGGATACATGTATGTGTATGGCTCAGTTGCTTTGCTGTCCACCTGAAACTCTCACATTATCGTTAATCAGCTAAATTCCAACATAAAAAAAAAAGTTTAAAATGTGTCAATTAAAAAAAAAGAAAAGAAAATCATGAAATTTGATTCAAACATGTTTTTATGTTCATCATGCCATCTTTTAGGCAAGAACATGCTGGCTGCTCAAACCTGGTCCCTCGCACCTCTGGAGCCTGAGTTTAAGAGAGAGAGAGAGAGAGAGAGAGAGAGAGAGAGAGAGAGTGTGTGTGTGTGTGTGTGTGTGTGTGTAGTAGGAGGTAGGGTGGGAGACAGGCCTTGTGCAGGAGGGCTTTGGGCTGGGGGTTCTGGGAGGGTGCTGAGCCCATCAGTGAGGGCAGGGAATGCAGAATGAGGAGCAGGTTCTGAGGAAAGGGGCATGGTAATAAGTTTAGTCACAGAATAACTTAGGGCAAATGCATTTGCTCCAGATCTGAGTTTTTCAGATCAAACTCCCGTGTAGGCAGCAGAACAATAAGAAGAGAGAAGCCTTTGGTGTCGAGAGAGACCCTGTACAGCCAACTTTACAAAGACTCAGCTGTGTGTCCCAGTTGGAACTCTTTTTAGCAAGAGACAAAAGAGTCAACATAAGCCAGTTTAAGCAGAAAGGGGTATTCATCAGTTCTTGAAACATAAAAGGCCAGGGATATCAGGCATGGCCTGATCAGGGCCTTAGATGATAGCCTTAGAACTTAGTTTCTTTCTGGATCTTTGCTGTGCTTTCTTTCACACTGATTCCATTCTTAGACAAATTCTTTACCTTCACAATGAGAATTCTGTTTTCACCCTCTTACACTCAAGGTCTGCACTTAAGAATCTCATTCCAGAATGACTAGCAAAGTCTTACTGTATCTCGTTGGCTCTGGCTGGTCACATGCTCACCCTTGAACCAATCACTGTAATAAGGGAAGTGATACAAAGATGGCCTCAGACTGCCTCTGCTCTGAGGTTGCCAGTTAAGACCCCTCATCACTGGTTGTCTGATTGCTCTCAATAGGCTCCATGGACCCCAAAATCGTGGGGCACAGTCCAGCAACATAATCAGACCCTGTACTGCAATGGGGAGACTGAGGGCTGAGTGCTGAAGGAACCCATCCCCACACAGGCTGGGGACGTCAGTCAGCTCTCTATTCTCCCAGAAGGCTCCTTCACCAACCCATCGTAATTCCTTCCTTTGGCCTTCTGAAGCACTTATGGAGCCTGGCTCTGCCACGCAGCTCAGTCCAGGCAATCAGGCCTGTTCCCACAGCTTCTGAGAACTGGGATTCCTAACGTGGAGATACATGGGGGACAGGTAGAGCTATGTCTTCTGTTTGCCGCGGGTTGTACAGCTACTTCCTATCTCCCCAGGGGGATGCTGTGAGGAGGACTTTTAGTTCTGTACCTCAGCTAGGGTTGCCCTTGCTGGCCCTGAGGGTAGGGCTGTGACCTGGAACAATCCAGAGCCCTTGTCTGGAAACCTGTCCCAGTGCTCTTGTCTGTCTCCGTTGAGGTTACAGAGGGACAGAAGTGACTTTGCTCTTGAGAAGAAAAAGTACCCCATTTTGGGCACAGGAGACCCAGGTTTTGGTCCTGACTCTGCTCCCCAGTGGTGTGACCCAGCACAAGTCACTTTACCCCTCTGAGACCCTATTTTCTCATTTGTGAAATGGAAAGGTAAAACCCTTCCTCACAGAGCCGAGAGGGTTCAAACGCTGATAAATAACATTGACATAGTGTGCTGTGTGTGGAGGGTGCCAGATGAAAAACAAGGTTTGATTCCTAGAGTCCTTTCTTTCAAAAGGAGGATCCACCAGGTGCTGAGCCCTGGACCCTGCTGATTCCCACAGCTGGGGCACAGATGGGAGCTCTCTGCCTTCAGGCTTGGCAGCTGCGGCCAGGATGCAGGGAACCACTGCGCAGCAGATGGGGGCAGCTGCACAGCGCTGTCATGGACCAGAGGGCACACAGCATCCGGGAGAGGCCAGGACGGCTTCCTGGGGAGGCGGCCGTGAAGGACGCGCTTGGAACCCCAGTGCCCAGCATGGCACTGATACTGAGCAGGCACTCCCTCGGCGTTTCCTGAATGAATGAATGATTTAGACAGGCACCATGCAGCCCATATTTTCCTTCTGACTTTCCCAAACCAGTTCCTGCATGTAGTCCCTGATGGTCACTCCCCAGAACAAAGCTGGGAAGAGGGAGGAAGGAGGGGCCATGGAGGGAAGAATGGCAAAGAGAAGCAAGCTGGGACCTGGACATTCACTAATTATTTTTGTTTGGGGACAGGGGTGTTGCTGAGTTGAGGAATAAATTTTGTTTTCTTTTATTATTATTTTTTTGGCCACATCATTCAGATTGTGAGATCTTAGATCCTCGACCAGGGATCAAACCTGGGCCCTCGGTAGTGGAAGTTTGGAGTCCTAACCTCTGGGCCACCAGGGAAATCCCAAGAAATTTTATTTTTGTTTGGAACAAAATTCCCATGGTGGTAGCATGCTGTTCCTGGCTTTTCAGACAGGTTACTGCTGGTGGTTTCCTTTAATTTCTCAGGACACCAAAGAGAGTATCTTTTCTTCCTTTTAACAATTCCATTATTTATTATCCAGGCAAGTTAGGTTCAGTGTAGAAAAAAAAAAAAGGGAAAATATACACATAAATATTTAAAAGATGTTCAGTTCAGTTGCTCAGTCGCGTCCAACTCTGCGACCCCATGAATTGCAGCATGCCAGGCCTCCCTGTCCATCACCATCTCCCGGAGTTCACTCAAACTCACATCCATCGAGTCAGTAATGCCATCCAGCCATCTCATCCTCGGCCGACCCCTTCTCCTCCTGCCCCCAATCCCTCCCAGCATCAGATGTTAGATTGAATTTATTCATGATTCTACTTGAAAGTGTTAGTCAGTCAGTCGTGTCTGAGTCTTTGAGACGCCATAGACTATAGCCTGCCAGGCTCCCTTTGTCCATGGGATTTCCCAAGCAAGCATACTGGAGTGGGTTGCCATTCCCTTCTCCAGGGTATCTTCCCCACCCAGGAAACAAACCCAGGTCTCTTGCATTGCAGGCAGATTCTTTGCCATCTGAGCCACAAGGGAAGCCCATCCTACTTGAAGATAACTGTTTTTAATGTTTGGGTTTTAACCTTCTTGACTTCTGCTCCCCACCCTCATGAATAGATAGAGTCATATTTCGATCTAGATATATTTCACAAAAAAGGTGTATACATAAAAATATATATGATTTTAAAATAAAAGTAGAATCATGCCTCCTGTTCCCCCCCACACACCCCCAGTCAATATTTTACAAACAATGTCCAAATCATCAAACTTTTATGCCTTTGAACCATTTGGACAGAATGTTCTAAAATGGAACTTCTTCTCCAGTCTTTCCCAAGGAGCCAGATGCGAGTTCTGCTTCATCCGTACTCACTGTGGACACTCTAGCTCTGTAGCAGGGCTGAGCACAGGGGACGTGTTAGTTGCTCAGTCATGTCCGACTCGTTGCAACCCCATGGGCTGCTCGAGGGTCCTCTGCCCATGGAATTCTCTGAGAATACTGGAGTGGGTTTCCATTCCCTTCTGCAGGGGCTCTTCTGACCCGGGAACTGAACCCAGGTCTCCCTCGTTGCAAGCAGATTGTTCACCATCCGCGCCACCAGAGACGCACAGGGCCTGGAAGGCCAAGGCAGGCCCAGACCCAGTGGCTCCGGGTCTGGGCCACACAGAGTGCTTGTCTGCTCTTTGGCTGCTGCCCTCCTCGTGGTCAGTTGTGTCTTCTCACTGTTGTTAATCTGCCTGACCTGGAAAGCCAGAAAGCCAAGCCTGGAGAGGCGCTTATGTAGGTTTGAAGTCAAACCCTCTGTTCCATGAGGTATGGGTGATTAGTGTTATCAATATTTTCTCTCTCAGAGGTGAGTAAATGAGCATTTCTTAAGTATTTACTGTGTCCTGGATACTTTACATGCCAATTGTACTTAAATCTCATAACAACAGTTTGAGAGGAGTATCTTAATTCCATTTTACAAACAGCAGTCTGATCCCATCGAAGTTCATTGCTTTGTCAAGAGCCACTGAGCTGGAAGTTTCAGGGCTGCAGTGGAACCTCTGGTCTGTTTCACCCCTAAATCCCAACTCTTCTTGATATACCACATCTCATGTTCGCTGCCAGTCCTGAGCTGGGTTTGGTTTGATGTCCTTGCCAGAGGCAGGGCCACTGGACTGGGGAGATGCTTCTGCATGGAGCAGGCCTTCGCCTCCATCAAGGTCCGAGGCCAGGCAGAGAGCTGTCTCCTCAAGCAGCGACTCCAGGGCCTAGACAGCAAAGAGAGACCCATAGACTCACAAATCACCCAAAGAACCCATGGGATGGAGCCTCATCAGTCTTTAGGAAGCGCCAGTCTCCACTTAGCTGGCTGGCCTTCTCAGATGGTGCTCGTGGTTGGCACTGCTTATTGGACTTGATTTGAATTAGGTTAACTAGCAGGAAAAGTCAAGGGGGACATGTTCGCAGGATATAAATCAGAGGTGATCATTTGTGGCTGCAGACGGAATCTTGACCAGGGATGTGTTTGTTTTGACAAACATTTATAAACTGGGGAGACTTAATATTTATACATCTGGGATTTGGGCTTTTCTTGAAAAACTGGGAGATCCAGCCAACGAAGATGGATATTTTTTCATGACCCACCTCCGCCAGTTGAGTAGCAGTAACTGTCACGGTTAGATGGTACCTGAGCTCTGTGGTTGGCCACTCACTGTGATGGCTCTCTTTCATCTCAGCTGCCTGGCCCCTGGAGGATCTCAATCTGCCACCTTTGCATGAGTCCTATTTTTACAGAAGCTAGGTGCCAGTTAAAGCAAACCCTTCTTAATCTGTTTATTAATAATATGGCTTCATTCATTCATTCAATCAGCATTTAGTGGGTAGCCATTCTGGGTTTCACCCTGGATGTGGGTCATAAAAGTATGAAGACTTATTAAAGACAGTCACAAAAATATGACTAAGGTATAGTCCCTGCTGTTGAGGTGCTCAAATTCTAGCTGAGTTGAGGCCAGTGCCAATCGCTCAGGGAGAACAGAGAGAAATGTGGTAAACTGAATACTCCTCCCTGCTCCCCGCCAAGAGGTCTGTGCCCTAATCCCTGGACCCTGAATATGTTACCTTAAATGGAAAAAGGACTTTTGCAGATATGGTTAGATTAAGTTTCCTTAGATTTGGAGATCATCCTGCATTATCTGTGTGGGCCCAGTGTAATTCCAAGGGTCCTTATAAGAATGAGGCAGGACAAAGTCAGACAAGAAGGAAATGTGAGAATGGAAGCAGAGGTCAGAGAAGAGAAAAGATGCTACACTGTCGGCTTTGAAGATGGAGAAAGGGCCACCGGCCAAGGAGTGCAGGCAGCATCTAGAAGCGGAAAAAACAAGGAGATGGATTCTCCCCTAGACCCTGCGGAAGGAACACAGTCTGCTGGTATGACTTTAGTCACTGAGACTGAGTTGGGATTTCTGACCTCCAGAACAGTAAGATAATAAATCTGTGTTCTTTTAAGAGACCAAGTTTTTGATAATTTGTCATAGGAACCATAATACTAATATTCGAAGGGAGAATTTTTTTCTGGGGTGAATGAAGGACTGTTTGAACTGAATGAATAGGAGCTCATCAGGTATAGAAAGGGGATGAAAGGCAGCCTACGCATAGGGAAAAGAATTGTGCAAAAGGTGTCAAAAAGCAGGGCGTGTTTGGAGGTTAGCTGCTGGTCCATTGTGGTTGGATCATAAGATGTATGACGGCTGAAATAAGAGATGAGGCCAGTGAGAGGGGTTGGAATCTCACCTTAGATCTTGTCCCATGGGAAAAGGGACCAGTTCTAAATCAAGATTTTTCATCTCAAGGATTAAAAGAAAGGAAAGGGCGATCCAAATTATGTTTTAGAGAGACTGCTCTGGCAGTTTGGGGAGGGTGTTTGGGAGGGGCCAGACCAGAGGCAAGGAGACCAATGAGACTGCCGCAGTGACTCGGGTCCCACGGAGCCATGGCAAGGATGGCGGCCACGGGAAGAAGGCAAGTGACCAAAGACACATGAACTAGGATTGACAAGACTCAGAGTCTAACTGAATGAGGGGAGTGATGCAGAGGGAGGAGAGAGGATGGCTGGGCTTTGAGCTTGAGTCTGTTCTCTAGGTCACAGGAGTGGGCTTGTGGGAAGGCAGGGCTGGGGGTGGGAAGAATGATGGGTTCTGTTTGGGGCATAGTGAGTGTGCAGGGCCCACAGTACCTGTGGGAAGAGTTGTCCAGAGGCAGTTGGCAATCACAAGTCCATAATCCTGCTCTCTGGGGCGATGTTCAAGTCATCTGCATCCCCTCTGCTCCTGGCAAGAGGTGAGGAGCAGGGGGCTTGGGACTGAGGGGCTCAGTGGTGTCCTGGCAAGTGTTTAACACCCGGCTCTCTAGGGAAATAAGACTTTGATATATAACATTTGCTGATTCCTGCGGTAAAGCTACTCCCATCATGACCAATTTTAAGCTATTAATTCAACATCACTGAACATGGGGCTGGGAAGAGGTACACAGTAGCAGGTCATTAGACAGTGTTCCCTCCATACAGGTACACTAGGAAAGAGTCATCTCAAGAGCACAGATAATGGTAAAATGTAGTCAAACAATCAAGACATCATTATTGTGGGTATTTATTTCCTTTGTTTCCAAGGTAATTTAATTTTTCATAATATCTGTGTTTAATGACCAGCTCACCAAACACTTGACAATTTTACACTCGGCTCTTACGAGCCCATACTAGCAGGCACCAGCACAGCACTGGAGATGTTCCCATGAAACACAGGATGGAAGAGCCTGGAAAGACACCTCCTTCCCAGACAGCCTGAGCGACTCCCCGAGGTCACACACCTGAGGAGGGTAGAACCAGGTCCGAGATCTCTGAGGCAGTTTCTGGTCCTCCATTGACTGGAGGCAGCTTCGGCTCTCCCTGCTGGCCCTTCTATGCCCTGGCCAGCCCTGCAGCCCCGGGAACACCGTGTGGTCCTTAGCCCCAGGACGATGACTCATGTCACTCTGGAGTGAGTGACTCAGGGAAGAGGCGGCTGGGCAGCCTGGAACAAAGAGAAATGAGCGAGATTTATCTCCTGGGAGCTCAATGCAAGACTCGGATATTTTTCTGCTGTTCCCGGTACCTTTGAACTGCCTCTGATGAAGCAATTGTACATATTTCCAAGAAAAAAAATTTTTTCAAGCGGACTTATTTTTAAAGAAAGAATTGCTGAAGTGAACAAGCTGGAGCAGCAAGCTGGGGAGATGCTCTGGCTAACTTCCTGTCCTAGCTGGGGCAGGGAGTCAGGGGTGGGGGCGGGTAGATAGAGGTCTGGCTGTGACTCGACCACTTTTTAGGGGTGTAGAAGCTGGATCCCAGGCACTGATGGGTCTCCAACCCTCCACTTCTTCCTGAGCAGAATCTGAGTTCCAAGAGGCTTCCCGCGTGAGGAGGGCACCTGTCATTTGACAAGACAGCCCCCTGCTTTCAGTCGTTGCTTAGGAGTAACTTCTGATCAGCCTTCTCAAGGCATCTTCGGGTGTGGCAACTCTGCTCCTAGGTGCGCAGAAATCACTGTGCTCTCAGCCCCATGCCCCCCACCCTACCCCCAGGGATGTAAAAAATCCAATGACGATGTCTAAAGGCCTCATCGAGCAAGTCACAGCAAACAGCCATCTCTTCTCTTCTGAGGTGTCTGGGGAATGCGGCCCAAGACCTCTCGGTTCTCCGATTTGGGGATCTTTGCTCACCTCCCCGGGGAGGAAGGGCACAGGCCCCTTTCTCAGGGACTCACCAGAGCCTAACTTCTCGCTGCTCCTAGTCCACCTCCCCTGTCTTCCCCTCACCCCATCATCTTCACAGCCTTAAGTGGAGAGAGACTTTCCCTTAGAATGTTTTTGCCCCAATTTTTTTTTTCTGAGCACACACACATACCATGGAGAACCATAGCAGCTGTACCAAAATACAATCTCATCAAATAGGACACAAATTTGCCTTCACCAGCATTTGTCAGCTCTTGTCTTTCTGATGATAGCCATTCTAACAGGTGTGAGATGATATCTCATTGTTGTTTTAATTTGCATTTCCCTAGTGACTCTTGATGTTGAACATCTGTTTATGTACCTGTTGGCCTTCTATGTGTCTTGGCAGAAATGTTTATCCAGCCCTTCCAGTTTCCCTAAGGGCTAGCCCTTTGTGATACATAAGGCAGAGACAGACTCCCTTTTCTCTACCTCCTGCTGCCACCAGGAGCCCCCTCTCCCCAGACCACCTTCCCAAGCAATGGGCACAGAAGGGCCTCACTGTTTACTGGAGGGGAAAGGCAGTAGGGGAAAGGAGATGTGAAGGGAAATGAGGAGTCTGTTATGATTCCAGATGTGCCATCTATCTGCTGTGGCCCTCCTTTCCCACCCACCCCGGCCCCCGTCAGCCGAGCATCAGCCTCACTCAGGTACTCTTCCTCCGGGGACTGGCCCTGCCCCCACTCCTGGATGTGGTGCTGGCACAGGTCTCAGCAGATGCTGGCTCACTCTCAGGACTAGATCGGTATCTGAATTAGGGGAGGAAGGCACCCCCAGCCAAATGGGCCCATAAAAGATCCTCTGGGCTAGACAGCACAGCCAGACCCCAGGGAGTGTCAGGAGTGCTCAGGGCCCTCTTGCCCAAACACTGCTAGGCCGAGACCCCTTTGCTCCTAGTCCCTGGGGCAGAAGGGTTGTGGCGAGGATGAGAAGTAACTGAGGGTGTCCCTTCTGGTTCCTCGTCCTCTCTTCTCTGTTGCCCACAAGGCCTCTTGCTTCTACCCTTCTACACCCAACCTTAGCTCTCCACTCCTCCTTTCAATCCAGATCTGCCTCCAGGATGGAAACCTGGGGCTCCTGCTGACTTGCTGAGGGCTGTGCCCTGTTCAGCCATCCGTTCTCTTATTTACCCTGTGCAGCCTGAGCAGCTGCTCCAGTTCTCAAGCCAGGTGTCATCTCTCCCTTGCAGAATGACAACCTCTGTACTTTGGGAGTCAGCACCGGGGTGGCCGAAAAGTCTGGGGCTTTGGAACCAGATATGGGCTTCCCAGAGGGCTCAGTGGTAAAGAACCTGCCTGCCAATCTGCAGGAGATGTGGGTTCAATCCCTGGATTGGGAAGATCCCCTGGAGAGGACACAGCAACCCACTCTAGTATTCTTGCCTGGAGAATCCCATGGACAGAGGAGACTGGCAGGCTACAGTCCATGGGGTCGAAAAGAGTTGGGCATAACTGAGCATGTACTTCCTTTGGAATCAGATAGACTCAGGACTGACCACAGCCAGAGCTCGGACAACCACAGTACTGCACACTCTTTCTGCAAACCCACCACTGCTGCCCAAGAACAGAGGAAAATGTCAGCATCACCAGAGTGCACAGCCCCTGAGGGTCTGATTGCTATCTATGTGTCAGGACGGAGGAGAAGCCCTGTCCAGGCCAGGGCTCTGTCTCCTTTATCTGCCAGGGACAGAGCTGGGAACTCTGCCTCCCAGGATGAACACCAAACTCTCTGGGCCTTTACTGGGTTTTGGTGATGTTGCAACTTAGAGAACTCAGCTGTCCAATTCAGAGAATGAGAGAGGAACTCACTGAGTGTATACTCTGTGTGGGTACCATGTGTATTTCCTAATTTAATCCTTTCAGCAACTTGAAGTGGTAGGTCCTGTTCCCTCCATTTTACAGATGAGAAAACTGAGGCCAAGAGGAAACTAATCCAGCAAGAAAGAGGCAGAGGGAGAATTACAATCTAGTCTGCCAAGGTCCAAAGCCCTCTCGCAGCATCCTGAGGTTAGGAAGCAGGATGGAACTATCCTGGCGAGACCCCCAACTTGCCCTCACTTCCTCAGGATACAGGACCCAAGGGCTTCCCAGGTGGCACTAGAGGTAAAGAACCTGCCTACCAATGCAGGAGACGTAAGAGACAAGAGTTCGATCCCTGGGTCGGGAAGATCCCCTGGAATAAGGCATGGCAACCCACTCCAGTATTCTTGCCTGAGAAATCCCATGGACAGAGGAGCCTGACGGGCTATAGTCCACGGGGTCACAAAAGAGTCAGACATGACTGAAGTGAGTTAGCAAGCACAGGACCTAACTCTGCAGTTGGCCAGGTCTAGGGACACACAGAGGCACCTCTCAGTATTTTGAGCTGATCTCTGATGCCCAAGGAGACTTTCCAAGTGTGTCCAGGACTGCCGGGGGCAAATGCAGGGAACTGGGGGCATCTTCAGTCTCCCAAGATCAGAGGCACTGCCAGGAGACTCCTGCTTTCACGGCAGAGACACACCGACTTATTATTTACTAAAAGCAAACCTTCAACATAAGAGGCCAGAAGGCTGAAGTGTGTGCTAGGGCTGAGGGGCAGGGGTTCTGGGACCTTCTCTGGCTGCTCCTCACCCACAGCTGTGGTTTTGGTCAAGTCCCTGCCCCTGTGCGGGTTTGTCGGATGGGAGCAGGGACAGGACTGGCGCTTCTCCAGTGGCCTCTCCGTCATCCTCTGAGTTTGCAGAGAACTGAGAGGGATGTGTGTGCAGCCACCCCAAACAGTTCCCTCCATCGAATTCTTCATCTAGAGATAGACCAGTGGTATTAATAGCAACCTAATCTCTTTCAAATTCTTTGTGCTGCTAAAATGAAAGCAAAAATTCAAAGCTGGAAGAACAACAACAAAAAAAAACCCCTCCCTTCTGAGAGTTCTGAGTCACTCCAGAAAGGTCAGTGGAGTCTAGGTTAACCCGCTGCTTCCCAGAAGTGCCTCTGGCTCTTCCTACACCCAGAGACTAACAGAGGGAATGTGAGGGCCACTCAGTGTGCGGGCTGTGCTCCTGGGATACTGTGGTCTCAGAGAGGGGTTTGGTCTCTGCGGGTCTGGTCACCAGGGTCAGGGAGAGGCAGCCCAGGGGGCATTGTTAAGAGGTCGTGCTTACCAAGAGCCCGTAATCCAGCAGACGTGTCCCCGCAGGGAGCTGGGGAGTCAGACAGACCTGTGGTTGACTTGAGCACTGCCGCTCATGGGGGACGTGACTTTGGCCAATCTTTGAGCCTCTGTTTATTTATCTGCAAAATGGGACCGATCATGATGTTAATAATAATAGTATATACATTACCGACCTCAACGGCTGCTGAGAACTGCAAAGAGGTTGTAAAGGCCCTTGTGAAATCACGCCTCCTGACAGTGGGCCCAATGCCTGCTGGCACATAGGCAGCCCCATAGGAAGCCACCCTCCTCCCATGGCTGAGGTGTGCAGGATGGAGGTCTTCTGCCAGTTGTGGGTGGCAGGACTGTGCCTTATGGCCACTCTGTCAGAGAAGCCCCCTCCTGCCCTCTCCCTGCGGCCTGCAGGGTCCTGCAGTGACCCTTCTCAGGGGCAGAGTCTATGCTGCTCACCTAACAAATGTGGGCCTTCCTAGGGTGAAAGATTGGATGAACGAACTAATGGACAGCTGTATAAGCAGAAGATTAAGAATATGAATGGGTGAGCACATGGACCCACAGACTGGTGGATGGGTGAAAGGGCCACCCTACACAGTGGGGGTCATAGAACCTCTAACAGTGGGCCTAGTCTTTTGGCCTCATAAGACCCCTGGCCTGACAACCAGTGGCTTCTGCTATCTCATCTTATCCCCGCTGGGAATGCGCTCCCCATCTCTCCCCCGCAGGGCAGTGTGCCCATGCTGTGTTTGGCAGCTACACTCTAGCAGAACTTCTGATGGAGGAGACCAAGTAGAAGAGGGAACAGATGAGGGGCCTTCAACTCAAACTTGCCTGGGTTATAATCCTTAGCCTGCCACTTATTAGCTGTGTGATCTTGAGCAAGTTGCTGCACCTCTCTGAGCCTTAGTTCCTTAATACATAAGATGGAAATAATAAACAAGATAGCATCTGAAATACACCTAACATAGCGTCCAATACTCAGCAGACAACCTAGACATGTCTAATGAATAAGAAGGAATAAAATTATATTAGTTTGCTTTCTTTAATGAATAGCCAGGGGGAAATTAACATACTTAAATGAGGTTTTGAGAATTTTGATTTTTTTGGTTATGCAATGATTGTATATTTATTCCTGCAAAGACTTAGATAATTTGCACCAGTTACAAAGGTAGCTAGACCAGTCAAGTTGCTTCACTTCATTGCACCTCAGTTTTCCTTCCAGTAAAATGGGCCAAGCTACATAGTTAAGCAACATCTGGGGGCTGAAAGAATCAAAAGAGCTGATGGTTTTTGGCAATGATCCACCTAACCTTTTACTGACCAGGTTGGAGAGGCAGCAAGAATGGTCCTGAAAACGGGTTAAAGAAGGAACTGCTCAGAGACCAAACATTACTGAATATTTTTTCCTTTTTTGGGTTGGTGCTCTAGATCACCACTTCCTGGAGATTATATTCTAAACTTGCTGTGATGGATGCGAGGTCCGCGTGCCCACGAGCTCCAACGGAACCCAGATGTCACCCTGAGGGAGGGACTCTGCTTTTACCTTGCTATTTTAAGCAGCGAGTTTATAATAATGGATGGGAGAGAAAGCAACGGGGCAGGAGCAGCGTGGGAACGGTCTGAGTGGACAGGGCTGCTGGGGCTTCCCCTGGAGAACTCGAGGCTCCATCCCGTCAAGTGTGGAACCTCAGCCAGCCTCCTCTCTGCTTTGTCCTGCAGCAGCTGACACCTCTTGGTGCTTGTCTCAGTTTGTTTCTGTTTTACTTTGCTTTCTGACCCAGGGACTGACTGAAGGTCTTTCTTAAGGAGCGGGAGGTAAAGGAAAGGAAGTGGAGATATTTCTGACGCAACTGTGCAATACTATGGCCCTAGAATCCTATGGGATGGGTCCCTCAGGTCTGTGGTTTGCTGTGATTAGGAGGAGTTCAGGATTTCAGGGACTCCTAGAGTTGGAGAAAGCCCCTGTAGTAGGTTAGAAACCCTAAGACCCTTGCCCCAGCCTTTGATGAGACTCTCCCAGGAATGCGGGGCTCACTATTGTAAAGAGCAGCCCATTTCATGTTCTGATGGTTCCAACTACTAGGAAGCTTTTCCTTGCCTTGATCTCACCTTTCTGTCACTGGCCATCTGCCCTTCTGAGACAATAGAACTACATGAATGGCTTTCAGATATCTGCAAATAGATCTTATTTTTTCCTGCACCAGCTCTTTTCAAGGCTAAGGTCATTAGTTCTTTTTTTTTATGACTTTTTTAATGTGGACCACTTTTAAAGTCTTTATTGAATTTGTTAAAATATTGCTTCTGGTTTATATTTTGGTTTTTTTGGCCACTAGGCTTGTGGGATCTTAACTCCCCGACCAAGGATCAGACATGCGACCCTTTGCATGGAAGGTGAAGTCTGAATCCCTGAACCGCCAGAGAAGTACCTTTAATTCTTTAAACACAAATTCTTGTCCTGCTTCCCTTTTTTTGAACATGCCCCGCATTGTCAGAATCTCTCTTGGCATGCAGAGCACAATACACCTCATGTAGATTAAGCCAAAAGAAAAGTGAAACTCTTTACCTCCCCTGTTTGGAAACTATACTGTTAAGACAGCCTGGAGACATGCACACACATGGCATATCATTTAAAAAGTTTTCTTGGGACATGTAGTCCACTTTGCGGGTAGAACTGGGGTGTGTGGATATTTTTCTGCTGCCCTCAAACCCTGCTACCCTATACTTTACCCAGCACCACCGCTGTCCTTGGGCTTCCCTGGCGCCTCAGATGGTGAAGAATCCACCTGCAACGTTGGAGACCGGGGTTCGATTCCTGGGTTTGGAAGATCCCCTGAGGAGGGCATGCAAACACACTCCAGTGTTCTTGCCTGGGGAGTCCCCAAGGACAGAGGAGCCTGGCGGGCTGCAGTCCATGGGGTCGCAAAGAGTCGGACGCGACTGAGCGACTAAGCACCCCACAGCGCTGTTGCCCCTGATGCTGACACCCAAGTCGGGGTGATGGAAATTCATCAGAAAGCTCACCTTTGGGCAAACCTGTTGCTCAATTTACTTACACAGAAATCATTAGGGCTGGGAGGCACAGCATACCCTGGTCCCGTAGCTCTTGTTCCCAAAAGTCAGGTTAAATCTGTCCTCTTGGCCGTGACCCACCTTCCTGTCTTACCTTCTCCAGCTACTCTGTTCAGAGAAATCCCACCAGCATTTCTATTTATGGCTCGGTCTAAACACCGCTTCTAAAGAGAAATCTTCCTTAAAACGGTCTTCCACTCATCCCAATTTCCCGAGTTAGGGACCCTTTTCTGGGAAAGCATCTCACTTTCAAAGTGTTTACCCTCTTTATCTTGTTTGCTGGCTGTCTCCCCCCGCCCCCACTGGACTCCATGCTCCTTTGGGGCCAAGACCACATCTTCTCCATCTTCATGGTAGAGTAGATGTGAGTGTGGTGAAGGAGGTCAGCTCACAGGTCCTCTACTTGAGATTTCTTGAGCCAACCAGCAGGGGTCACCCCAACTGTTTCAGAGTTGAATGGGGTTCCCTGCGCACTGTAGAGAATAACAAATGTCGAGATGGTGGTCACAAGGACTAAAACTCCCAGAGATAAAGTTCTCCAATTCTTAAAATATAAGTCAACATGGATTTCTGGGTATCTGTGATCAATTGATACCTGTGGTATCGTGATCTGGGTATCTGTGACCACCTTGCCTGCCTCAGGAAGCTTGGTTTAGAGGTGTCTGTTGGGTGGGGGGCATCAGTAAGAGCTGTGGCTGATGCCACATCTGAGCCACCCCATAGCTCAGTGACTCTAGCACCTTCCTGAGCCCTTTCTTGGGACAGGTGGGTCAAGAAGAACTCCTGGTATTGTGGGCGGTGGCAGGGCTTTCTGGCTCCTTCCCCAGTAGTCTCCAGCAGACAGCAGCTTGCATAGGGCCTGGCACATAGTAGGTACTCAGTAAACGACGGTGTCTTCCATTTCCCCTGTGTGTCCCAGCAGCTCCTGGCTGTGGCCTTGGCCAGGGTCTAAGGATGACATCTGCCTCTGGTGGTTTTCATCTGCTGTCCCCCAGAGCAGCTGCTTCAAGGAACACCCGAAGTAGTATAATCAGAATGGTTGTTGGTGCTTCAGGTCCCTGGAGGCATTCTTCACCCTCCAGGGGTTTAGGGATGAGAAGAGGTCAGGCAGAGGCCCCTGGGCTCAAGCCAAGCTTCTGGACTGCAGACCAGCATGCAGGTGGCCTCTGTGAACTCCGTGCTAAGTGAGCTGGCTTTTCATCTTGGGACTATTCTGCATAGGAGGCATTCTTGTCTCTGTTCCCTGATGAGGAAACCAAGGCTCAGAGGTGAAGCCAGGCTTCCAGGCTAAGCAGCCAGTGAGGGGCAGAGTGGAGCCTCAGATCTGGATATCTGGTTCACAGCCTGTGTTCCTTCTACCTTGCTGTCCTGCCTCTCCAGATGGAGACCTGACATGACTGGTCCCCTTTCCTAAGAGGAATCAGAGGAGCCAGACCCATGGCCTCAGGTTTATTGCCAGATCTTGGTCCTACACCTCTTAACAGCCAGGAAATGTGAAAGTGCAGTTAGTACTTAGAAGTAACAGTAGTTAGTAGTTAAAAGTAACCCCAACTCAAACTGATTTAAACACTCTGAGACTTAATTCTTTGTGTGACTGGATAACTGAGAAATAGTTCCGGCTGCAGGTGAGCTTTGACCAGGGCTCCAGCTCCGTTCCTCTGCAGACCTCCTGGCTCTGCTCTCCTCTGGGTGTCCAATTTTCTCCTCAGTCTGGCCTTCCTCATGGAGGCAGAATGGCATCCATAGCACCAGACCTGCACATTCCACCACCCAGAGCAAGACAGGGCATCCAGGTCCCAGATCACTGCCGTGTGCTCCTTGGCTCAGTCTGGATCTATTGTCTAGCCCTGAGCCAGTCTCTGGTGACATGGATGAGATTATGCTGACTGGCGTCAACCCCAACCAGGTCTCAAGGCTGCTACCCCATGGGAGAGGGTTCAGTTCAGTTCAGTCACTCAGTTGTGTCCAGCTCTTTGTGACCCCCATGGACTGCAGCACGCCAGGCTTCCCTGTCCATCACCAACTCCCGGAACTTGCTCAAACTCATGTCCATCGAGTTAGTGATGCCGTCCAACCATCTCATCCTCTGTTGTCCCCTTCTCCTCCCACCTTCAATCTTTCCCAGCATCAGGGTCTTTTTCTAATGAGTCAGTTCTTCACATCAGATGGCCAAAGTATTGGAGTTTCAGCTTCAGCATCAGTTCTTCCAATGAATATTCAGGACTGATTTCCTTTATGATTGACTGGTTTGATCTCCTTGCAGTCCAAGGGATTCTTGAGAGTCTTCTCCAACACCACAGTTCAAAAGCATCAATTCTTCGGCGCTCAGCTTTCTTTATTTTTTAAATTTCTTTTATTTATTTATTTATTTATTTATTTTTCAGAGAGGTGAAAGAAAAGGAGAGGGTTAAGTGTGGCTTTGGGGCAGCAACCCAAGGTTGCTAGGGTGTGTACTGCACAAGGCACACGAGCTCCACCCTGGCTGAACCTCCAGAACCATGACTTCAGCAGAGTCCGGGCAGGTCCAGTGAGGGCTATTCCTTAACTGAGGGTCAGAGTTGCTGCTGAAGGGCATGAGGTGAGGCATGGGGCAGGAACACAGGAGACACCATCCCTTCCTCCTCCTGCATCTGGCCAAGCAAGGTTGTACGGTATAGTGGCCTCCAAATCAGAAAGATCTTGATTCACATGCCTGGTCTTTGTATGATTTGGGCAAGTGGCTTCCACTCTCCAAATAGTTCTCCTATCTATAAAATGCAAATAGTAATGCCTACAGCATGAGGATTAAACTAGGTGATGTTTGTAATGTTCCTAGATAATGCCTAACACCCAGTAGCTGCTCAATAAATGGCTGACAAACACAAGTCTGGCTCCCATTGGAGAATCTTCCATCGGTTATGGCTTCAAGGAGTTCGAGGCACCCTTCTGGGATGGCTGTTTCCTGTACAGCCTAAATTAGATGCAAAATCTCTAAGGTCACCTCTGACTTTGTAAACAGAGCGAAAGAGCAGGAGGAAATGCAATTCCAAATGCCCTCTGCTCGCCTATTTTAGCCCTTGTTGCTGTAAACTCCAGCAGGCTCTCTCTGCGGTTTGCGGCTCCTGGAAACGGGACCCGGCGTGGGTCAGGGATGGGACTGGATTTGACTTGTCCTTTTGGCGTCTCCTCAGCCTGTGGAGCCCAGGCCTCTTGGAGCATCTTTGGGGCTGACGCAGCGGAGGTTCCGGGCACACGCAGTCGCTCCCGCCAGGAGGCTGCCATGCCCCACACTCCCGAGGACGAGGAGCCCCCCGGAGAGCCACAGGCAGCCCAGAGCCCCGCCGGCCAAGTAAGTGCCTCCCTTCCTGCAGCTTGCCTGGCCGGGGCCACGCCGAGCGCCCTGGGCTGAGGCCGTAGGGTGTGCCACCAGCCTTTGCAGGCGGCAGTGGGCCTGCGGAAGGTGTGTGGCTTCCACACCAAGGCATACATATCCAAAGGCCATTTGAGTTGGCCCCCACACACCCTGAGAGTGGAACCTCCTGGGCTGTGTCTGACTAAGGTCTCCTGGGAAGTCACACTGCCCTCCTAGGATGGGGAGATACCTGGAGGAGAACCCCCAGCATGGAGGGCCCTGTCCTGTCAGCGCTGTGGGCACCAGCCTAAGGTCACTTAAGCTGAATCCTCTTAAAATGAAGATCAGAGTTTCTTAGTAAATAGTGGAAAAGGGTTTCAGTCAGATTTTATTATAAAAAAGGCAATGATGAAAGTAAATTGAAAGGTTCCATTGAGGTTTAACTGTACAAATGATATTGTGAAGATAAATTTTTAACCGTACATATTGCAAAAATATAGCTTATATGTTAATTTTTAGAATGAACAGAGAATTAATCAAGTGTGTTGATTTTTGTATTACATATTTTTTATGCCAATGAAGCGATCTGTTCACATGACGTCACAACCTTTACATTTTACTTTTTGGCACCTTCATTAAGAGATTCTGCTTGTTTGATATTTAAGGGCTTCATTCATTTTCCTAAGGACCTCTTTCAATCCCTCAATATTCCCTCATGAAGAACCTATCTTTCCATCATCCTCATAATTTTGAATTCATCTGTTAACTGGTCTAACTCCATGAGCTCCTCGTTGATCTAAGATCTTGTATGTGAAATTCTCTGACATGGTGTTTTGAACTTGATGAACTTTGCAGTTGATTTGCACTGAACTTATACATCTTGTTGTATCTGACAGTTCTCCAAATGTCCCTGAGACTGAGGGAGAGACACTCGTTAAGTGAGGGAAGGTTATATGAGCTGGCATTAATTTGATACATTTGAAAAGTGGGCAGACTCTTAGTGAATAGTTTCATGTTATAATGACATTTGTTTTCTTTTCACATCGTGACTGTGGGAACTAAGATAATAAAAAGAACAGATAATTGGAAAAGAACAGCCTCTTGTATCCCCACATCCCGAGCTCATGGGACTGAGATGCTGTAGAACTTGGCAGCCTTGGAGAGCCCTTGAATTTCTAAATTCCAGTGAGCCAAGCCCCATGCCCTTGGCTGTAGGCACCAGCTCAGGGCTTTACTGAGCCCCACTCCCAGGAGTGTCCTGGGCTATGGGGGTGCCGCTGTCCAGTTCCTTTCAGTGGCTCCAAAGGGTTCCTCCACTCCTCTGCAGGTGACATCTAGCCTTCCCCACACTGTGCTCTGCTGTTGCCCCTTTCCTGCTGCTGCTCCTAATCACGTGTGGACAATTCCCCCAAAGTGTTACCGACAGTGACTGTAAGGTTTACCCAACAAAAAGTTTGCTAATCTACTGAAATCTTGGAGTTTAAAGAAGGGAAGTACAACACAGAATAAAACACTTGTGTGTGTGGTCAGTCATGTCCAACTCTTTCGTGACCCTGGACTGTGGCCTACCAGGCTCCTCTGTCCGTGGAATTTTCCAGGCAAGAATACTGGAGCAGGTTGCCATTTCCTCCTCCAGGGGCTCTTCCTGACCCAGGGATCGAACCCTTATTGCCTGCATCTCCTTCACTGGCAGGCAGATTCTTTACCACTGAGCCACCTAGAAAGCTGGACTAAAACACATCTGGATTGCAATGTCACTGCCCCTAGTGCTCATTCCCTTTCCCAGGTTCTATCCCCTTAGCATCTCCACCCCTCAGTCCTGGATCACTTCTTGCTGTGGTCATCCCTGACCCTATCCACTTTACTCACAATGATAGTGCCCTTAAGACAGGTTGTGATGCAAAACCTAGCTCCTGAATCCTGGGCAACTACCCTGAATGGCTGCCACGCCCTGATCCCCAAGTATTCAAGTGCTCCTAAAAAAAGAAATTAACGAAAGATGGGCAGAGACACAGCTCCATCCTCAGTGAAGAGATCTTTTTCACATTGAGTTCAGTTCCTCTTGGTTTCAAACCTCTCTAATTACAAGACACTTCAAACCTCCACCAAGACGCAAGACCGGATAGTACAAAAGCCTGCTGGCCTTTCTCCCCATCATGGCTTCAAACCACACATAGGTGTAACTTCACTGGGTCAGAGGTGAGGGTGAATTTCTAGGGATAACTAAGCAGGGATAGGGTGCCAGGAGCTCACTACACAGCTGAGGGTCAGAGAGCCCCAGCTGAGCAGCAGAAACTCCAGATTCCAGCCCCCACAAACTCACTTTCCCAAACCAGACTTCTATAACAAACACCCTGGGCCCTCAGTGTCTCTGAAGGTCCTCCATGCGCTCATGGGGAGATGAGAAAATAGAGACTGTTTGTGGGCCTCAATAGCCTTTGCAGTGCCAGAGTCTATCAGGAGAAGGACCCATGAGGAACCCGGGTGAGCTGGAGCCAGGATGCCCGGATCCTGTGAGAGGCCCATTAGTGCAGGATTTCAGAACTGGGACTCTGGAGTGAGCGGTTTTGAGAGCAGAGGACAGCGTTCCCTTGGTCCTAGCTTCTCAGAGAGGCCCCAGTGCCAAAGCTGAGAGAGCTCAGTGCAGAGCTCCAGCAGAGGCCAGGGAAGCAAGGTTGGCCAGGAAGACTGGGCTGGAACTCCTGGTGCCGTGTGAATTCCACTCTGTGAAACAGGCAAAAAACAGAGCATCCTTCTGAGTTTACGGCTCCCCGGGGTCCAGCCCTACTTCTGGTTCCTCAGGCCCCAGCCCCCACTTGCCATCACTGACTGAGGCACTAGCTGAGGCTGTCTCACACAAAAACACAAAAGATCCTGTTTTTCTTTCTGCTCACGCACACACACACACACACACAAACACACTCATAAGGACACGAACACTCATACACATGCCAGACCTAAACACACTTTCAGACACGCACAGACTTGGACAGATAAAGAGATATACTGTTTAAGATCCCAAGCAGAAGCTATAATCAAAATGCACAAAGAACTAAAGCCTCCAGACGATGCCCTCTGGTGAGGCTGTGTCCTGAGCAGTGTTTCCTGGGTTGGCCTTTGAACAGAGAAGGGCCGAAAGGGATGAGGCTGGTAGCCAAGAGGCTCTGGCAGGAGCAGAAGCTGTGAGGATATAAGCCCGCGACCTTATGGGATCACAGACTGACAGTAGGTCACTGACCAGATCTCAGGTCACATCTAAGCCCCTTCCTCTAAAGACAGGCAAAATCCTGCCTGGTCTAAGTCACCTGGGAGCTTGTTACCCCTGGATTCCTCTGCCAACCTCCACCCGCTGGACCAAAGCCTCCGGGTGTGGACCCGTGCGTGGTTGGCAGCTCTGCTTCCTGGTCAGGCTGGAGCCTGCCTCCCCCGACTCCCTCAGTTCTGTCGTCACAGCGGCCTGTTGTGGGTAAAGACCCACAGACACATGAAGGAGGTTTCTACGTCTTCCTAGAGCCTCTCTGCCTCCAGTTCCTCCAGGCTTTGATGCCATGGCACGTTTCAGAGCCTCCTCCACCCCTTCCCACACATACCAGCCTGTCTCTGCCTCACTGTGGGGCACCAGACCTGGCCCCAGGCCCTAGAGGCAGTGTGACCTAGGACATCAGCCCTTTCCAGGCCTGTAACCAGCAGCCGTATTAGCAACTCCACTCACTGGAACTGCATGGCCTCCTCAGAGGGGCCTTCCAAACCTCAAAGTACGGAGATAGTCATATTAACTATAAGAGCCCAGTTCTCACTGGATCTCACCCCTCTCCCCCTCCAGGGGTTTTGGAAGGCCCCAGGGGCAGGTCAGTGTGAACTCATAAGCTGACGTCATCTTTCAGGTCATCTCCTCCGGCATCACTCTGACTACCGTTCTCTAACCACTCCCTTACCCCACTTCTCCATTATCCATAAAGCCACTAATAACTGCTAACCTTGTGCTGCCAGGTACCACACTTTTCATTGTTGTTCAGCTGCTAAGTGTGTCTGACTCTTTGCAACTCCATGGACTGCAGCACACCAAGCTTCTCTGTCCTTCATTATCTCCTGGAGTTTGCTCAGATTTATGTCCTTTGAGCCGATGGTGCTATCCAACCATCTCATCCTCTGCTGCCCCCTTCTCTTTTGCCTTCCATCTTTCCCAGCATCAGGGTCTTTCCCAATGAATCCATTCTTTATATCAGGCGACCAAAGTATTGGAGCTTCAACTTTAGCATCAGTCTTTCCAAGGAATATTCAGAGCTGATTTCCTTTAGGGTTGACTGGTTTGACCTCCTTGCTGTCCAAGGGACTCTCAAGAGTTTCTCCATTACCACAATTCAAAAGCACTGATTCCGTGGTACTCAGCCTTCTTTATGGTCCAACTTTCACATCCGTACATGACTACTGGAAAAACCATAGCTTTGACCAACATGGACCTTGTTGGGGTTACTACTCTATTAACTCAGTTAACTTTCAAGTCCCTTAATGAGGTAGGTATCCATCATCAGTTCCATCTCATAGCTGAGCAGACTGAGGCACAGAGTAGTTAAGTGCCTTGCTCCAGGGTCACAAAGCTTGTAAGTGAAAGGCCCAGGATTTGCACCCAGGCAGCCTGGCCCCAGAGCCCACATTCTTGGTCTATGCCCTGCACTGAGCTCTCTCAGCTTTGGCACTGGGGCCTCTGTGAGAGGTGCTAGGACCAAGGGAACGCTGTCCTCTGCTCCCAAAACCACTTGTCAGAGACAGCCAACCTGGGCCCCGTAGAACTTACCACCTTATAAACCTGAAGTGCCACAGCTGTGGTCCCGATAAAACAGCACGCTTGGGTGTGTCTTGAGCCCTAGAAACCCAGGCCACCGTGCTGTTCCTGCTTCAGGCCACACACACGTGTTCCTCTCACTCCAGGCCTCCCTGAGCATCTACTTGATCCAATAAGGCCCCTACATACGAAGGAGTTCTGTTCCGAGAATGCATTTGTAAGTCTAATTTGTTCATAGGTCCAACAAAGTCAGCCTAGGTACCCAGCTAACACAATCAGCTGTAGACTACTGCACTGTAATAGGTTTATAAGACTTTTCACACAAGGAAGACATAAAAAAGCACAGAACATAGTGAGCTTTTATACTTTTGGACATCCTGGGCTTGAAATAAAGAGACTGTACTCCCGCACTCTATACAGTACTGTGCAGTAAAGTACACAAAACACAGCTGCTTGTAGATGTGTGCGCAAGACAAGCACACTAGATGCGTGAAATAACGTGACTTTACATGCAAATTCACGTTCCCATCTTTGAAACTTCACAGCTTGAAGGTTCGTATGTAGGGCACTTACTGTACTGCACTTTCTGATCCTCTAGACAGAAACTGATGTTCAGCCCTCACATACAGCAGCGTCTGGTTGACATGATCACTGAAGCACTCAACTAACCATCAGCATCCTTGCTCCCACCCTGACCCCTACTCCAATTATTACTTAACTGAAAATGAGGTTGGAGTGTGTTTTGGAAAAGCAGCCCTCTGCATCCAGCCCTAACAGGAAAGGATCTGTTTGTGGAGCTCCTAGAACCTCTGACCATGAAGCTGCGGGGCCTCCCCATCTTTTGGCCCAGAACTGGATAGCATGGTGGCCGCCACCATAACCAACCTGGAACTTTCTCCCTGCTTAGTGTAGTAAGAGACACATCCAGACTTGCTACCATCATCCCGCATGGCTGTCCTGTTAGAAGAGAAGAATTCCAAGCAGGGTTCCCCAAGCAGCCAGGGAGTTCTGGAAGGCACAGGAAATGCTTCTGTTTAATAGGAACGTGAAACATGAGCCACGTGGCAGAGTGAAGGGGGCCTGCGCTTCATCCCTGAGTGTGACCCTGGGTGGGTTATTCATCATGCCTCAGCTTCCTTATCTATAAGCTGAGTGTTCCAGTAATAGCTGGTCACACCAGCTAAATTTTAAGGCAATTCCAGGCACAATGCTAGGTGTCTGTCTATATTCTCTCATTTAGTTTTCATACTAACTCTGTGAGGTCAGTATTATTGCTATTCCCATTTATAGATGAAGAATTTAAGCACAGAAAAGAAAGTAAGGTGCACGAGGCAACACAGCTAAGGGGTTAGATTGCAAGAGCCTAGACTCAAACCCAGGCAACCTGACTTTACCAGAATAACATATAGCCAGTGCTAAGCAAAGCACTCAACTTTACTCAGCATTCAACAAAGTTCTCAGTCCCTCGCACAGCACAAAATGGTACACTAAAAAGTTTTCACAGGTATCACTGCTGTTGGTCCTCTAATGCCACTGTGGGGACAGAGATCATCATCCCCAGAAAACTGGAAAGCTCAGAGCATGTAGGTATTATAGCTGGAGAAGCTCAGAGCATGTAGGTATTATAGCTGGAGAGCTCAGAGCATGTAGGTATTATAGCTGGATGCAAGGAGAGAAACCAACATGTGAGGCTCCTACTGTGTTCTAGGCTAAGCTCTTTGTACTCACGATCTCAGATGACCTTTTCAATGCCCTGTAAGTTAGCAATGCCTGTACCCTTTTTATAGATTAGGAAAGTAAGTCCTGGAGAGGTTAAGCCAGTTGTCCAAAGTCACATAATGAAGAAGTAACAAGGCCTGAATTTCGCTGCCCCATGGCTCGTAGCTGAGAAACAGGCCTAGAATGATGGGTTTTCTTCTTTCTGGTCCAGAAAACACCCCACTGCAATGCAGTGGAGTTTGAGCACACAGGAAATGGATGGCAGTTCACTGACGTGTGGCAGGTACTCAGCAAATACAGAACTGAGTTTAATTTACTCAATAAATGTTTATTGAATTCATTCACCAAGCATTTATTGAGCTCTAACCAACCGAAGTCCCACTCTCAGGGAGTTCACTTCCTTGTGGATTTACAGCTGAATGACAGGTCTCTCTGATCTGATTTGCTCTCATGACCTTCTCTGATCAGGAACTGGCGGATCTTTGTTCTATGCCATCCCCAGAAATATCTAAACCTTAACACATGAGACTGGGTAAGGTGGATTGCCAGCTTCACTCTCTACTTCACCTCCCCTTGGCTGTTGAGACCCTGTGATCACTTGTCAGTGGGCTAGGGCTCCATCTATACCCCAGTGGAGGCCCCTGGAGAAACGCGTGCTCTACTGTGGTGGGAAAAGGGTTCAGGACTCAAAAGAATCAATCCTCTGTCAGGAATGAGATGAAGGCGAAATAGATAATGTGTGTTAAATCCTTGGAAACTGGTAATGACTGTGCAGAGTGGGGAGACCACCCTCCCAACCCTCCCAACTAACCCTATGAGAACCGTCTTACTTACCGTGCTTCCTACGTGGCTGACAGTGCTCTAAGCATTTTACACCAACAACTCTAGGAGATCAGTATGATTATTACCCATTTTACAGATGAGAAAACTGAGGCAAGGAAGTGCACTCTAACCACCAGAAGCTGAGGAGTACCTTGAATACTCCACTTGAAGATTTTGAATTCATCCTTATCTCATCCTGCCCTTTGCAGAAACAGGCTCTGTTCAGATCTTCAGTGAAGTATCTTCAAATAAACTGTCAGTAAAGCATTAGAGTCTGATGTATAAGATATTGGAGATATCTATTGGGAACCCCCAAAGTAGACATTACTATCATCTGTATTTTGTAGAAGAGGTTGCATAATTGTCAAAGGCCACATGGAGTGTCACGGCTGAGTAGAGATTCAAACCCATTTCTGCTGAGGTGTTCCCACCACCTTTGCCTCCTTCCCTGGTGCCACCCAGCAGTAAATCCAGTGTCTTGGACACCAGAAACCCCAGGCATGGGAGGTAGGTGCTTGATGCCCCATCCTCTATGGAAGAGAAGCTCAGACAGAGTCAAGAGGACTGTTCTACCAGGATGGCTTCTAATGGTTTGGGTCAGAGAGTAAGAGCTGTGAGGTTATAGCTGTGCAACTGTCCAGGACAGAGCAGAATGTGGTTTAGAAATGTGGATTATTACAGATGGTCAGGAATGTATATCACAGTTACTGGTCTTATTATGAGCCAATGGATGTAGCTTGTCTTTTTTTTATTTCTCTGAGTACCCTGTCAGGTTGCATTCCTGCAGGGTCAGGGGTGATGTGTGTATCTCCAACCCTCGGCATAGGCTCTTGCACATGCAAGAGCTTAGGGATGTATGGTTGTGTGATAGGCTGGGCGCATAATTGGCTGTATGGATGATTAAATGCCTGGACCCAAGGGAGGAGGAGGTGGACAGGAAGGATGAGGAGAGGATAGAAGATAATCATGGATGAACGGCCAACTGGTTGCGTGATACCCTCCTCCCCGACAGAGGAAGGCTAACAGACACTCTATGCACTTTCACGCTTCAGAGGCTGATGGCATGAGAGTAAAAACAGCGACGAAGAAGGTAGGATAATCTGGGGGTGGGTGACCCCTGATTGGGGCTTCCCTGGTGGCTCGGCCATAAAGAACTTGCCTGCCCATGCAGGAGTTCCCAATCCCTGGTTTGGGAAGATTCCCCTGGAGAAGGAAATGGCAACCCACTCCCGAATGCTTGCCTGGGAAATCCCATGGACAGAGGAGCCTGGCGGGCTACAGTCCATGGCGTCGCAAAGAGTCGGACACGACATAGCAACTAAGCCACGATCCCCAGACTGCTAGGAATAGACCGGACAATGGCTGGAAAGAGGACCTACAGAGGCAGGGCAGGCCGTGAGTGACGGGGAAGCCCACACGGCGGGCAACGGGGGGCCTTCCGGAGGACCTACAGAGGCAGGGCAGGCCGCAAGTGACAGGGAAATCCACACGGTGGGCAACGGGGAGCCTTCCGGGAGCCAGGGTCTGATCCTCCACGGTTGGCAGGGAGGAGCCCCAGGTCCAGCCGAGCTCAGCAGAGGCACTTCTGCTCTCTCCCATGCTCTTAGGACTCATTGCTGGAATAATCATTTTCTTGGAAGTCCCCAGAGAATCCTTTTATCCTGCCATGAGAGTGCTAAGCCTCTTTGCGGCCAGGGCTGTCCTCTCCAGAGACAGTCCTTATTTGCCCTTCGGGCTGTGAGAGAGAGACCTGGGGATACAGCTATAGCAGTGCCCGCCCTCTGTCACTATCCTCACTGTCACTGTCACCCTCAAAACCAGCCTGGAAAATGGGGATTATTTGCTCCAACTAATGTTTGAGAACCGGAAGCCCAGGGAAGTTAAGTGACTTGCCCGAGGTCACCGAGCAGTGTAGACCTCCCAACTTCACCGCCCTACACTGCCTGCCTGCACAGTCTTCTCCCAGACCGGCTGCCAGGGTCCCAGTGCAGGAGCTAAACTCCCCACTCCTGCCTGGGCTGGGGCTGGTCTGCTGCTCAGAGCTTCCGAGCCAGGGCTCGCCACGTGACATGGGGGAAAGGAAGCTAATATTCCCGTCTGTGACACTGGCCTATATTTATCCCTGCGCCCAGGCAGTTAGGAAACTGTGGTGCATTCTTGGGAATTTATGAGTGAAATAAACATTTAAATGTTTCTATAAGGCTTATTTAAAGAGAACAAAATGTGACCTGCTGGCTTATTAAAGGGCAAGCTTGCTGGGAGATGGCCCAGCTCCCGCAGTGCTCAGCTGACTCCAGGGAAGGGGAACGGATCCCTGGGGAGGCTGAGCCCTGGAAGGTGAGAAGGGTGCCCCTGCTATCTTTCCTCCAGCTGTGTATTCAGCCTGAAGGGCTTCCTGGAGGAAGGGGCTTACTGGGTAAGGTACAGTTTGGAAGAATAAGAGAGGCACGTCAGAGGCCTGCAGGGCACCAGAAATCAGGGAAGGTGAGACCCAAGACCTGGAGACAACTTGTACAGCCAGCGTGTGTGATAGGAAGGCCAACAGGCCTGGTATCTATTTCTGCCCCAGGGTTGTGCAACCCTGGACAGTCTGGTTTTTATTGTTGGTTAAGTGGAAATTGAAATGTGAAAAAAGGGGAAAGAAAAGAAATATATTAATCCCCTATTTCACACTCAGGGCTTTTGCTTTCGTCTTCTCATCTCCCCTGCACGACTCTGTGAGCTCAGGAGACATTCTCACCCCACGTTGTTCATGGGTGTCCTGAGGTTCATCCTCAGAGCTGCTGGAACGATTATGAGAACACACACAGGAAGTGCCTGGGGCAGGGCCCTGCAGGCAGTAGGTGGGACTAAATGTCACTTCCTTCTACCCATGTTTGTTTCTTTGCTTCTCCTGTAGGTAAGAGTCATCTCTACCTTGTCTGAGACGCAGGTGGTGAGAGAGGGGGTGGAGCCAGGTGAAGGAGGCCTTGGATGTAGGCTTCCCTGGGAGTCCTTGATTACTTGGACTTCTGTGGCTGGGTGTACCACGGAAGATATTCCATGGCTCCATGACCAGAAGTGCAAGGTCCTCTTAACTGAACTCCAAAAGGTTGTATAGATGCAAAACTAAGAACAACAATCTTCTCCAAACCAAATTCCAAAGTCATTAATTTAGCCCCAAAGGTACCAATAACAGACTATAACATCTGACACTTATTGAGCATTTACTAGCTGGGGGGTGCTCTTCTACAAGCTTACCATCTGGAGCTGCCACACTTAGCAAATGAAACAGTTATGTTCATGCAATATTTGGGACGTGTGTTAGTCACTCAGTCATGTCTGACTCTTTGCTACCCCATGGAATGTAGCCTGCAAATCTCCTTTGTCTATGGGATTCTCCAGGCAAGAATACTGGAGTGGGTTGCCATTCCCTTCTCCAGAGGATCTTCCTGACCCAGAGATCGAACCCTGGTCTCCTGCACTGATGGCAGAGTCTTTACCTTCAGAGCTCCTTTACACTGAATACTTTAGTATAAGTAAGTATTTGGGACCTACTTACACTAAAAACGTAATTGTTGTTTATTTAAAGCTCAAATGTAACAGGGTACCCTGTATTTTATCTGGCAATCCTATTTCTACATCAGTCTGTGGAATTGTTGTAACTACGCTGTGAGATAGCTATTTTATAGATGAGGCACAGAGAGGAGAGGTCACTTGCCCAAGGTCACACAACTAATGTGAAAAGCTGTATCATGAATTAGTGTGGCTCCAGAGCCTGAGTCCTGAACTCCTGGAGCCAGGAACTTGCCTGGTGGATTCTGTTTGAATGCGCCGCCCAATAAGCTTTCTTGAGGCCCTGCCTTCTGTTTTGGCAGCTCAGAGCCGGAGCAAGGATGAGTATTTACACGGCATTAAAACCTGGCAGAATTCACCCGGAGGGCCCTTGGAATCTTCCCACACTCTCTCCTGATTCCCCGTTAAAGTGAAACCCAGCCAGCACAAGACTAAATGTTCCCCACAAAAACAGTTTTGCAGGAAATTAGATATTGCCTGGAGCTTTCTGTGAGCTGATTAAGGAGAGAACAATTTGATTTTATTAGTGTATATTTTGTACACTTTGGAAGGAGAGCATGAGGGCATTCCAGGGCATTCCATCAGGGGATTAGAGGATTTCTCCCTGATTGCTTTGTGCCTCCTGGCTTTTAAGCAACTTCAAATTGTGTGTGTGTGTCTGTATTTACATGCTTGGCACTCGCCACCAGGGGCTCGTTTCTGCCTTTCTGCGTGGGAATCTTTGCCCTTGACCTTCCTCTGGGTAAGGGTACCAGCAACCCCGTGGATGACAGTCACCTCTGGATAGTGACTCATATTCATCACTTTCGCCAGGAGTCAGGGAAAACTCCACTGGAAAACAGTTCCTCCAGTGCCTTGCAGACCAGTTACCTCACAGCGTCAACCTTGACGGCACCCGACCGGACCTGCAGGACCGGCGGGACCCTATCTGGGATGGGTAGCAGTGGGAAGGAGGCTTCTTCTACCTCACTCCCCTCCCACTGTGCTAGCCAGGAGGCGGGGGGAGTATTTCAGAGGTCCTCCTGGTTCGCCTTTGTCTGCGTAGGCCCTAGCACGTAGTAGGCGTTCAATAAATGTTTGCTGGATGAATAGACAGAATAAAGTGTAATAATGTGCAAAAGTTTACAGACTGGCTGCTCTCTTAGACTCTAAGACTTTTGAAAACTTTTGTGTCAATCTTAAAAAAAGGGAGGGTAAAACAGTCTATACCATGAATGGGGCTGAAGACTAAGCTGGGTTGGGGGGAAGAACAGAGAGAGGGAGAGAGGAAAAGGGGTGGCGGGAGAGTAAGCAAGTTATTTCACCTACTCCACAGTCTATGCTCCAGCTACACTCATGAATCCTTAGTGCTGTTATGCCTTTTACTAATGCTGTTTCCTTTGCCCAAAACCTCCCCCCTAATTCTTACTTTTAATTAATTAAATTTGGCTGCGTCGGGTCTTAGCTGCAGCCCAGGATCTTCACTGTCATGTGGGATCTTTCGTTGCGGCACGCAGACTCTCTAGTTGCGGCTTGTGGGCTTAGTTGCTCCGTGGCATGTAGGGTCTTATGTTCCCTGATCAAGGATCAAACCCCCGCCCCTTGCATTACAAGGCGGATTCTTAACCACTGGACCACCAGGGCAGTCCCTCCTCTAATATCTTTGTATTGCAAACTCATATTCATCCCTCAAGAGCTAGCTTAATTGTCCCCTCCTCTGGAGAGTCTTCTCCAGCTCCCCTCATAAGAGAGTTTGCTTTGCTTTCTTGGAGCTTTCAAAGAGTGTGGTTCATACCTTATCACCTTATATGTATTATCAGTGAATTACTGATGAATTACTTCTCTGTCTCCCTTGCTTGTCTGTGAGCTCATGAGGGTGTTTGTATTTCAAACTGCTTCTGGCACATGATGCGTAACTAAAATGTGTTTGTTGAGTGAGAGAGAAAAGTGATTTGACAGTGGTATGGCTGTTTATTGATATATCAGTCTTGTGCTAAGGTACTTTCTCCACATTATTTTTAATCCTCACATCAGCCTTGTGAGTTATCATGGGGCATAGAGAGGTTAAGTAGCTTGCCGATGACACACAGCTAGAGGATGATGAGCAGAAATTTGAGGGTGTGATTCTTCCAAAGGAAAAGGAAAAAGGCAGTGCTGCTTCCTACTCCTACCCAGCCAGAGTCCTTGTCCGAAGTTTCCTTCCATGTGCTCAGGGATTCTGAGGGCTTCCCCCTGTCTCATCGCTACAGCTCCCTCCTGCTGAAAGGTCGTGGAACACAGGGATCTGGCGTTCCCTGGCTGCACTCAGAGACTCTTCCCCAGCTCACCTGGCCTCATGTTTGAGGCCAAGGGAGGGAATAGACGCAGATGAAAATGGAAGAGCTGGTTTCACTAAAAGTTGTGGGAATCAAGAAGTCCAGATGACTCTGTATAGTACCCACTTGACAACAAAGAATAGTGTGAAAAGGAGAGAGGGCCTCCTCCCCACCTTGCTAAGAGCCAACTCCTGCATACCAAGGACTTAAGAACACAGCTCAGCCTGGCCCTGTGAGGGCAGCCCCCCGGCCATGGCTTCATCAAGGCCAGTAGAGGTAAGAGCACTAATGCCCAGGGGCTCCAGAAGGACATGACCTCCACAGAAAGTGGCTGTGGGGACCCACTGCTCTGAAGCTCCAGGAAGCTGCACTGATATTGTAGGTGGTGTGACATGCTCAGGAGCATGGGGAGACAGGCCTTTGGAAGGGAGAGTAGGGCATTCACAGAGGGCTAGAATAGCACGCACCAGTATGGGAGAGCAGGGCAAGAAGGAAAATGATGAAGGGTCATAAAGAGGACCCCCAGAGAGTCTCCCAGATATAACTGGGAACAATTCTGAGATGGATACACTGGGACAACAGGCGGCAGAAAAGTCAAAGACACTACTGTTCCTGTTCATTGGTCCTATTTCTATCTCCAGTCCACTTAGGTATGGAAAAACACAGGTTGACGTGCATCTTTAGGAATTTTGTTGTATATCCTATACAGCATGCTTTCATTTCATTCATTCATTTACTCACTCAACAAATACTTATTATACAGATTTGTAGCATACACATTTGTTGTTACATTTGTATACGTAGGGTTTTACCACTCACACAGCCATTAGCAGCATAACAGTATACCATTTTCACTACAGCTGCTCCAATCTACAGTGTAATAACTTTCATTTTGATGGTTAGAAGTTTTGTTCTATTTTGCTTAGTAGTTGCAAACTATCTCAAAAATTTAAGGATTGGCCTGTAATTTTTGTTATTATTTCAGAAATGTTTGTTTATTTAGATAAACATTTTCACAAAGTTATAAAAGTTAAAAGCCATGTTCCATTACCCATGGGACAAATCGCTTTATTGACATGTCACCATTAGCCACATGGAGGACTCTCGCTGGGTGTCAGGAACATGGGTGTCGCCACGTTTTCTGCTGGCCTGCATCCTTCCCCAAGCAGGCTGCTTGCAGCCTGAGGACTCCACTGTTCTTTTCCTATTAATACAGTGTTTGTGAGGAATAACCAGGGATGGCTTTGTGGTTTCCTAATCTTAGTGCATAAAAGATAGACGAAGTTAAGCTAGGTGAATGAAGGAGAAACTTTTTTTTCTTTTTCTTTTTTCTGGATAATCCAAATAAACTGCCTTTGGCCCATTTCAAGAAGGCTCTGGTATCATGATGCTGAAATAAAGTTCCAGCTCCTGGAAGCTTAACTCCATCTGTGTTCTTGTTCTAAATCACCAGGACCCTGCCACCACAGGAATATCTTGCAGTCCACCCACCATCATCCTGACTGGGGATGCCAGTTCACCAGAAGGAGAAACTGACAAAAACCCGGTCAACAGGTACATCCTCTGTGCCTAATCTATGCAATAAAGGGCACTGTTTCCTAGCATGTGGGATTAGACAACTCTATTTTTTTTTTAATAAATCTTTTCTTCTTTCTTGATGATTTTATTGATGAAATAAAATCAAACGGTTTTTCAACATGAGAGAGCGAGCATGGCATTTTCCCATTATCTCCCCTTCCCTCATATTATTTTCTCTCCTGGATTCGGATCTTTGTTCTTGGCTAACGTGAGTCTGAGTGAACTCCGGGAGTTGGTGATGGACAGAGAGGCCTGGTGTGCTGCGATTCATGGGGTCGCAAAGAGTTGGACACGACTGAGTGACTGAACTGAACTGAACTGAACCTTTAAGAAAAGCACAAATCATAGCAGGGGAGTTTCCTATAATATCTGCCCATATATTTGCAAACAGGCCTGAACGATGTGGATTCTTGACTAGTGTTCTGCCTGTGTGGCAGATGACCTCGTGGTAGGAATACTGGCTCACAGGCACGGAGATGTCACTGCCTCAGTCTTACACAGCACTGGCTCATGCATTTGTCTAGCTAGAATGAGATGGCCTAAGCATAATTTCCAAAAAGTTACGAAGATGACCCTAATACAGATACGTAATGAGCATGTGTCAAAGATTTATGTGTCAAAGATTTATGTAACTCATTAACGGGGGGGGGGGGACCAACAGGAATACAAAGCTGGTTCAAAAGAGGATGCAAGAAATGGACATACTTAATATAATCAGTGAGGAGGACAACAACGCTGGAATAAGATTGCTTAAGTTAGATATAAAATAGGTTAATGTTTCATGGAACAATGAAACCTTATTTTTTTAATCCTTTTTCCTCAACAGAAATCATCTGCATCTCTACCAGGCAATTATTCACATTTTATGAGTTTTCTGCAAGTTAGATGCTCAGAGTCTGAGCCCTGATGAACAAAGTTACATCTCCTCAGGGAAGTGGTTTAGCGGTCATCAGAAGCACCTGGTTGTTGGGGGTGGGAATTGTTCAATCAATCAGTGTGGGACCCCATCCCCAGAGTTTCTGATTCTGTTGGTGGGTGGGGCCTGAGAATGTGTGTTTCTAACAAATCCCAAGCTTAGATGAGATTGAAAGCCATGCTCTAGGATGAACTTTGAGCATAGGCAAGCATCTAGACACCTATTTACATGCTCCATGGACCAATTTTCTTAACAAGGTGATTCTGTCCTGTCTTTCAGAGCCCACAGTCCCCACAGGAGGCTTTCTCACCGACACTTGAAGGTTTCCACTGCTTCGCTGACTTCTGTGGGTAAGGGCTGGGCTGATTTCTCTTATTTCTGCAATCAGAAGTAGAGTCCAGCTGAAGGTGTGTTTGAGTAGGAAGACTGAGGTCTGGCAGCTTGGCCTCTTCCCCACTCCTGTGTCTCGGAGAGGTCCGTCCCTAGAAGCCCAACAGGGCAAAATCGATGAGCCCTCTGTGTTTGAGCCCAGAAATAGTATATCTGATTTTAGTTTGTTTTGGTAAAAAGACAAGTCCTGGGCATACAGAGGAAGATGAGGCAAAGGGAGACGGAAGGGCTGGGTGAGGCCCTCCGCCCCCAGCTAGAAAGGCCCACATCCAGGTAGGTGTGTGCTTAGCTGCAAGGCTGGCTGCCCCAACCACCTTCTCCTTCCCCAGTGTATCTCAGAGCCTGCTCTGGACCATCAGAACACAAATGCCGGCGTGGTCTCTGCTTGCATGCCACTGTGGGTGAGGAGACTGACAAGCGAACAGATAGAATCAAGACACTGTGTGGCAAGGTCCTTCACAGAAGTGTTAGGGAAACTGAGTCAAGCAGGGGACCAGTTCTGGCTAGAGACGGGGAAGGCTGGATAGGTATTCCAGACGGGAGAGTGTCTGAGTTGTGCCTTAGAGAGGTGGACAAGAGGGAGGAAAGGTCATCCGGATGGAAGAAGCAACATTGCTGGGGAGCAGGAGCCTTAACAGAGCAACTGAATGCTTTGCTGTGTGTATTAATCAGGACTCTCACATCATAGAAACTCAGCTTACAAAACCTCATGCCAAAAAATAAAAATAAAAGCCAGGGTCTGTGTTTTCGGGGTGTGCTAACCCCAGGTGCTCACGCTGAGTCATGAGCAATCATCTCATCTCCTTTCCCAAGTCTGCTCTCTTGTGTGTTGGTTTTCTTCTGGGCAAATAAATGTCTATGAACTTATACCCCTTCAGCGAAAAAAGAGTTCCTCTTTCCCATATACCCAACACCTTTCTCAGAATTGCCTCTCACTGCCTCGCCTGGCCATCCCTGAGCCAGCCACCCAGGGGGACTGAGCTTGTTGGCTGGCTGAGGATGGTACAAGTTCCATTACTGGTACATGAGACGAGGTGGGCAACAGGGTTTAGCTCCTTCCTAATTTCCCAACATGACTGAGACTCCAGTGAGCTTCACCCAGTAGAGACTGCGGAGCTCTGACCAGAAGAAGGAGGAAAGGAGGCTGGAGAGGCACAGCGAGAGCCGTTCACCATGGAGGGGCTGGAGGAGAGGAGTGTGTGGGATCAGGAAGAGCGGCTGGGCCCAGCTGGGCATCTGATGTCACCCTGGGGACCGTGAGGAATCCTGCTGAGCTGAGGCAGGAGAACTGCATGGTCAGAGGAGGCTCTCAGGATCATCATTCTGAGAGGCAGTGGAGGATGGGATGGTGCAAGTAACCTGGAGGTGGAAAGGACCTGGGAGGTACTGATGTAATTGAGCAAGTAAGTTACAGCTGATGAGCAAAAATGGAGATGAGGCCCAGGTCCCAGGGACATTTACTTGATGATGAGTTGTGGGGACCTGGGTGGACTGAGAAAGAAGAAAGAGTGTGGAGTGACTCCCGTGTTTCTGAGCAGCTGGGTGAGAGGTGGTGCCACTCACCCAGGGAAAGTCTCCTGGAGAAGGGGCAGCTGGTGGCTCAGAGGTTAAAGCGTCTGCCTGGAATGCAGGAGATCCGGGTTCGATCCCTGGGTCAGGAAGATCCCCTGGAGAAGGCAATGGCAACCCACTCCAGTACTCTTGCCTGGAGAATCCTATGGAGGGAGGAGCCTGGTGGGCTACAGTCCATGGGGTCGCAAAGAGTTGGACACGACTGAGCAACTTCACTTCACTAGAATAAGGATAGAGGGGCTTCCCAGGTGGCGCTAGTGGTAAAGAACCCGCCTGCCAATGCAGGAGACGTAAGAGACACAGGCTCAATCCCTGGGTCAGGGAGATCCCCTGGAGGAGGGCAAGGGAACCCACTCCAGCATTCTTGCCTGGAGAATCCCACGGACAGAGGAGCCTGGTGGGCTACAGTCCATCGAGTCACAGAGTCGGACACCACTGAAGTGACTTAGCACAGCACAGGGGTGAACAGTGTGAATAGAGGGGAAAACGATGGAAGGCGGCCATGAAATTGTGTCCTTGGCTCGTTAAAGGAACAGAGACCCAAGGAAGAGCACTAGGGGAGCAGACTCTACTGACGGTTCATGGGGGATTTCATGACCACCTGTGACAGAAGGCATGCCACAGCCATGGGCCGGTGGGGCTAGGCCTGCTGAGGAAGCCTGTCTGTCCCCACGTAGCCCTCTCCAGGGCCCAGAATTGGGCCAGGGTTTGGCTGGCCGAGTCCACTCTGGGCGGCGTCCGTGGGCTGGGGGCTGGGGGTTGGGGGCAGGGCTGAGGCCCTGAGGGACCAAGGATTCCATGGGTCTCACCTGGCACTCACTTGCCTCTGCAGACCCTGCAGGGCACGTCATTGACCTGGTCAATGACCAGCTGCCGGACATCAGCATCTCAGAGGAGGACAAGAAGAAAAACCTGGCGCTACTGGAGGAAGCCAAGTCGGTGAGCGAGCGGTTCCTGACCCGCCGTGGAAGGAAGTCCAGGAGCAGTCCCGGAGAGTCCTCACCAGGTAGGAGGCCCCTCTGAGGGGTGGGGAGGCCCGGGCATCAGTCGCAGCAGGAGCCCTGGTTCTGAGAAGTGCCCTCAATGCGCCTACCCCCAGGAGGACTGAGCCTCATGAAGAGGATCCTGTGAGGGGAGGGCATCTTGCCCCATATCAGAAGCTCTGAAATACCCAACTCTATGGCACCTCACTCTAGTACTCTTGCCTGGAAACTCCCATGGACGGAGGAGCCTGGTGGGCTGCAGACCATGGGGTCGCTAAGAGTCGGACAAGACTGAGTGACTTCACTTTCCCTTTTCACTTTCAAGCATTGGAGAAGGAAATGGCAATCCTCTCCAGTGTTCTTGCCTGGAGGATCCCTGGGACCGGGGAGCCTGGTAGGCTGCCCTCTATGGGGTCACACAGAGTCGGACACAACTGAAGTGACTTAGCTTAGCAGCCCAGAAAACTCTTTTACCTTTCAGTTTTGGGGGACTGTGTGTTACCATTGTGTCCTCCTGCTTTGCCAAGAAATGCTAGCCCGTATGATACCCGTGAACTTGACCTGGGCTCCCCAGTCCCTGAACCCTGAAAGAAGAGAAACCCTTTGTGTGATGCCAGCGTGCACGGACCCCTAGGCCACCCTGCAAGTCAGGTCTGTGTGGCATCTCACCATCCCCAGGAGGCCCTGCTCTATGGGCACCTCCTCTGCAAAGGTCAGGAGAGGCTGGCACTGGGCTCCCTCTCCTTGACCTCTAGCTGGAGACCCCGGGAAGGATCCTAGCTACTAAGGGGAAGGGAAGGTGGTCTACTGTGTTTTTATGAAATTTCTGAATTAGAAGGTTTTCCTGGACCCTGAAATCCTCCTGTTAACCCTTTGGCTAAAGTCACTCTTTTTTCTTGAGCAAAAATTTGGGGCAATTAGACAAGTCTGAATGTACTTAGGAGACAAGGGGTGCAATTAAAATCAGGGCCATCCTGGCAAGCCTAAGATGTACAGCCTTTGGAGCTATACCTGCCAAGTGATGCCAGGCCCTCTGTTTCTAGAAGGTGCTTTGGGTTGAGGCCAGGCAGACCGAGGAGTAAGATCCAAATTGCTGTCTGTCACCCCTAAGTGACCTTAGTCCCCCCTCCGTTGGGGCAGGGAGGAGTTAGGCTGTGGCAGGAGCCTTGTGTAGAGTCTAGAATCAGCCTGTGAACCCGACGAGGCAGACCCCAAGGGTGAGACAACCTGAAAGGATGTCTTTGTCAGACTGAAGTCCTGAGCCTTCGCGAATGCTGGCCAATCTGTGTGTCTCCACAGCTGTTTCACCAAACCTCAGCCCCGGAGCTTCTCCTGCGTCCTCTCAGAGCAACTCCCTCACTGTCCCCACGCCGCCCGGTGAGGTCCAGTCTCCCGACATCGCCTGGGCCCCAGGGCTTCCATCCTGTGGGCTTCCCAGTCGGGACCCCTCTTGGCCCCTTCCCCTGAGGCCTGGCTGGGCGGCCTCAGAGGAGGAAGATATGCTTGCTTTCAGGGCTTCAAGCTAGCGTGGGGAAGTGGGCCTGGCCCAGGGTGAGGAGGCGCGCAAGGTGGTGGGAGCGAGCTGTGACCGGGGCCCCTTGTCCAGAGAGGCCTCGGAGAAAGGTGACCTCAGAGCTTACTGCAAAGGCCTCTGGGCCACAATTTGTATTTTGACTGCTTCCCTTCACGAGGCTGCGTTCAGAGCCATAACTGCAGCTCAGCCAGGGAAGGAGTGAGGTGCCCAGGAGAGCAGCTTGCCCTGGTTAGAGGTGCAGGGCAAGCTCAGGCTCGGGCCAGGCAATCTGGGTTCAGAGCCCAGTGCTGACCCTCTGGGCTGTGTGGCCTTCTCTCCCTCTGCCCCAGCCTGCTTATGCGGTTTCTATGATAATTAGATGAGGGCTCCCTGCGGAGCAGCATTGTGAGGGGCATTCAACAAACACGGGCTCCAGGCCTGAGGGACCTAAGGGAGGGCCTTCTGGGGAGGACAGCTGAGAGTCTGGGGGTGCTGGGCGTCACTCACCAGCGTCTGGACTATTGTAGGTTTGGATGTGTGCAGTGGCCCACCGTCCCCTCTGCCTGGAGCACTGCCACAGGTAACAGGGCTGCTGTGGGGTTTCTACACCAGCTAGTCTCTTCTCCTACCCCTTAGCTCCTGAGAGGCACCCGGTGACCCCCTGGAGGTGGGGCTGTTGGGCGGGGGAGGCATCGACACCGCCCTAGGGTCTCCTTGAGGGTGTTTCAACAGGAGATAGGGTCTCTTCACGTGGCTGGCTGACTCGTGTTTACTTTCTCCAGCAGAAGGGGGATGAGGCCGAAGTCCCTTCACCTCACCTTGGCGAGTCTGTGAGTTTGAGCTCTGCCCAACTGGGATGATTTGAGTGTGGGAGACACAGTGTTCCAGAAGGCTAGGCCCTGGGCAGCCTGCCAGTGGGTGTGCGTGAGTAGAAGGTCCAGGCTGAGGAGGCTAGAAGTTTCCTCTGCCCTGCATTGACTAGAATTCTGAGGAGAAGGGGGTGAGGAGGTGGGATTTAGTGGGAATGATTTCTGTGGTGGTCCTGCTCATAGCCCTAGACCCCCAGTCAGGCTGCTGCCAGAGAGCCGGGGGACTGCTGGACCCAGCAAAAGCCAGGCAAGTCTGCTGTTCCAGTCAGCTTGCATGAAAATTGCAAGGAAGCTCCAGCCCCTAGTTGGGGCTCTTCTTGGGGGTCACCTGGAAAATTTCTTCTTAGCTGGTGAGCAAAAGAAGAGTCCCACACCTGCTCAGAGTCAACTGCTCAAGGTGGTGTCAAGGGCAGAAGAGAATATAATCTCATCTATTAATAGAACTGGGTCTGGGATAGAGTCCTCTATTAGAGTGTTAGCGCACACACAGGACAGCCACACAAATACCCGCACAGACCCACATGCGCCTCACAAAGCAGCTTTCCCTGGGAAATGAAAGAATATAGAATCTTAGAACTTCTGAACAGTAAAATATCAGCTTTGCAAGAATCACCTCATTCATGATCTATAGCCTCTTTGGGTTCATAGAACTCTGAGAAATTGTTGAAAGCTGTGGATTCTCTTCCCAGAAGAAATACATACAGCCCATGAACAGCGCATATACATTTGCATATAATTTCAGGCAATTTAGGACTTCCCTGGTGGCTCAGATGGTAAAGCGTCTGTCTACAATGCGTGAGACCTAGGTTCAATCCCTGGGTCAGGAAGATCCCCTGGAGAAGGAAATGGCAACCCACTCCAGTACTATTGCCTGGAAGATCCCATGGATGGAGGAGCCTGGTAGGCTAAGGTCCATAGGGTCGTAAAGAGTCAGACACGACTGAGCGACTCCACTTTCTTTCTTTCTTTACAAACCTGATGGGAAAGCTGAGGCCCTAAGAGTTAAGGGCCTTGCCAGGCAGAGTCAGGGCTAGAATCTGGGGCAGTTGAGTCAAAGCCAGAACTTGTGACTGCCCCCGTGCTGCCCTCCGTTCCACTGTCCTCTGCAGCTCGTAACCCTCGAGAAGTTCTTGGCAGGTTTTGAAAGGCAGGTCCCTTGTCCTGTCTGTTTTACAAACCTCAGGCTTGTTTGTAGGTTCTCTTTACTGGCTCAGATGTGACTTTGCAGTCCTCCCTTTCTACCCAGCCCACCCCCTACATGTAGTCCCCTTAGCAGGGTCTGTGGGGTAGAGCGAACTCGCCCTTCCTCTCTCCAGCCTGCCTCCGGGGTCCCAAATTTACCTTGTCTCTTTCAGAACGTCCTCAAAGGGCTAGCTGACCAGAAGCAGAATGACCAGAGGAAACTGTCTCAGGGCAGGCTGACTCCCCGCTCTCCCACAGTTGAGAAGTCCGGAGAAATTGCAATAGAACAGAAGGAAAACTTCGATCCCCTCCAGTGCCCGGAGGCCATACCCAAGGGCCCAGCTTCTGGCCCAGGCAGTGGTGGGAAGATGGCCCTTAACAGCGCCCAACCTGGCCCTGTGGAGAGCGAGCTGGGAAAGCCACTGGCAAAGACAGCCAAGGAGGGCAACCCTCTGCCCAGAGGTCCAACCCAGGGCCCCGGGGGGGTGGCTCCCCAGGCCCCCCAGGGGAAGAGTACAGTCGGAGAGCCCACAGGGTCCAAGGTTGGCTCCAAAGCTGAGCTGTGGCCCCCGACGTCCCGGCCACCCCTGCTGCGGGGAGTGTCCTGGGACAGCGGCCCCGAAGAACCCGGCCCCCGGCTGCAGAAAGTGCTTGCCAAGCTGCCGCTGGCTGAGGAAGAGAAGCGTTTTACAGGCAAAGCTGGCAGCAAGCTGGCCAAGGCGCCCGGACTCAAAGACTTTCAGATACAAGTGCAGCCTGTGCGGATGCAGAAACTGACCAAGCTTCGTGAGGTGGGTTTCTGGGGCCTCCTGGGGTGGGCTGTGCATGCAGGTCCCCACCCTGGGCTGAGGACCGCTGGGCTGAGCTGGGGTGGCTCTGGCCCAGACGTGGGCGTTGTAGAGCCCTAAATGTCCTCACCCTGATAAGCCAGGCCCACTGGGCTGTGCACTCGGCGTAAATAGCATCTTTGAGGGCGTTTACCCGCTCACTCGGGCGAGGTCAGTTGGGAAGTAGCTGCCACACAAAGCCACGTTTTGAGGGGAAAGTGGGTGTATGGAAGGGCACATGGCCCCTCAGTGCTGGACTGTGTTTCCCCGCTCCAGCCAGAGCTGATGCCTTATGAGCAAGGAGCCTTTGATGGAGCGCCCTGTCACAGACAAGGATGGGATGGCTTTTCTTTCCGTCATGCCCCCAAGCTTTCCTCCCTGGTGCTTGTTAAAAAAAGGGCCTCAAATCCAACATTCCCAGCCAGGAAGGGCTACTCCCTCTTGGTGAATTTCTTCTAATATCCATCATGTCCCCAGCTTTCACTGGCCATCAAACCAGACACAACTGTCTGTCATGAGGCTGCCGCCCTAACCAGGGAATGACTGGGGGGCATCCAGAGATGGGGGGAGAGAGCCCTGGATGTGAGGAAGAAAAGAGGTTACTAAAAGAAATCCTTACCTGAGCCCTCCTTCCCCAGAGGGTCAACCCAGACCACAGGCCAAGGCAGCCAGGACTCCACAGGGTGGAGTGACACCAAGGAAGCCAAACGGTCAGGCATTTGCCTTCTTGGGCTTCTGGGCGTCAGAGGCCAGGCCCAGGCAACAGGCCACCCCCAGACCCCTGCATGTTTCTCTCTGCAGCAAAGTAGAAAGAATCTGGAAGCCTCATTTCACTAACCACTGCCCTGTCTCTGACCTCATCCCCAGCCCCCACCACTACCCCAAGCCAGGGTCCTGAGAGCTGCTTGCTTGTGGGCGGCTGGCTAAAGAAACAGGTAAAGGGCGCTGGCCTGTGGCTTCCATCTGGGCCAGAGCTCCCTCTGCTGGCCTCTTCCTCTCCTTCATCCAGGAGGCAAACTGCCCAAGTGGCCTCTGCTACAGGGACACTGAAAACCCTCTTAGAAAGCACAAGTCCCAGGGCCAAGGAGCCCTGTCTGGTAATTCCTCTTGGGGGCGCTGGTCTTGGACTTGGTACAAGTGTGAGGCCTTCTGTGACATACCTGGATTCAGCAGCCCCATCTCTCCCCAGCTCCGCTGGTGAGGCCCCCAGCAGCAGGGGCTGCTGGCTTGCTGCCTTGGGGTGGCAATCGGCAGTCCTCACTTGTCTGGAGAGTTTTAACATCTCAAGAGGTGCCATCACAGGCCACTGAGGAGCTGGGGGCAGGAGAGGACACAAGTCCCAGAAGTGGGCACTCACTGCCCAAGAACAACAAGGCAGGAGGCTCCAGCCAGCTCAGAGCACAGCCATGAGATCACAGAGATTGTTTCCATCTTTGGCAGCTCCGTATACACCCAGGGGACCTTCCTTTCCCCAGAGCCCCGGGCTCTGCTTCTGTTTGTCCTCCAGCCTTCAGCCACTGTGTGGCTGGCAGCTCTCTCGCCCTGAGGCTCACAGGCCGATTTTAAAAGGCAGCCACACCAAGGACAATTCCTGACTCAGGGAAAGGGGTGCTGAAGCTGGGGTTTCTAGCACCTTCACAGGCCGGGAGGGAAGCAGTCTTCCTACTGCCCCGCATGTGTCCTGACTACCCATGTTCCCAGGGTCTGCTCCGTGAGACCAAGCAGGCACAGAGCATAGAGCGGGAGGGGTCCAGCCTGAGGTCACCGTCTGAAATGCTGTCTTTCTTTCCCTAAAAAGGAGCACATCCTGCTGAGAAATCAGAACTTAGTGGGGCTCAAGCTTCCAGAACTTAGTGAAGCGGCCGAGCAGGAAAAAGGTAGGTGGGATTGAGGAGACACTCTCCTCAGGCTAGGGCTGGGTTCATTTTCTCCAGATCAAAGAAGCTGAACGTGTAAACACTGCACTTCCTGTCAGGGCCTTTGTCCGTCCCGGTGGCCAGTGTGGGCCGGATGCCGAGCAGGCCCTTGCTAAATATTTGCAGATGGGTGAATGAATGAATCAGATGGTGTTTCCTGCTCCCTCAGAGAACCTCTAAACTTGCCTCCTTCCAACCAGCCCCTGTTCCAGATCCTGCCAGTCCTCCCTGAGTCTCATTAGCACCTAGTGGGTCTGGAACCGTGACCCAGGCCTGAACTTTTGATGCTTCCTTTTCCTCTCACACCCAGGATGTCACCAACTGGAACAGTTCCTCTTTTTGAGACATTAGAGTCATCACTTGCTTTCTAATCTGCAGTCACCACAGAGTCCAGACCCCAGCCCCTCCTGCCTGGGGACTGCAAGGCCCCACCCACCCTCTTGCCAGACTTATCTTCAGAAAGGAAGACTTGGGAGGGAGGGGTCTTGCCTCCCCTCCACCCCAAGCTGCCTCTCCTGACTTACCTCTCTGGACCGCTGATGCTCATTCAGTCATTCTCAGCACAGAAGCCTTCTGCTTAAGGATTGCTGTGTGTTCGTGTCCATGGTGCCACCAACCGTGTTGGAAGCCCCCAGTCTGACATAGGGGTTTCCCAGATGGCGCTAGTGGTAAGGAACCTCCCTGCCAATACAGGAGGTGTAAGAGACATGGATTCAATCCCTGGGTCAGGAAGACCCCTGGAGAAGGGCATGGCAATGCACTCCAGTGTCCTTGTCTGGGAAATCTCTCGGACAGAGGAGCCTGGCAGGCTACAGCCCATGGGGTTGCAAAGAGTCGGACACGATTGAAGCAACCTAGCACACAGTCTGACGTATAATAACTAACACCTACCTATTCAGCATTGACAAGAAGATTCACAGAAGTAAAATATCCAGTAATTTTTAAAAGAACTAATTTTTTAAAAATCATCTTTCGATGAGATCTTTGGGAAAAATATGATATAATCTCTACTTTTAATTTCTAGCTTCTTTATTAAAGCAGATCTAAAACCCTAGGAAAAGATTTATCTTGAAATTTTACCCAAAACTGCATAAATTCTTTAAAAGCAACTTTTTATTCTCTCCAGTGTATATGTGTTAGTCATTCAGTTGTGTCCAATTCTTTGCAAGTCCATGGATTATAGCCCACCAGACTACTCTGTCTGTGGGATTCTCCAGGCAAGAATACTGGAGTGGGTAGCCATTCCCTTCTCCAGGGGATCTTCCTGACCCAGGGATCAAACTCAGGTCTCCTACATTGCAAGTGGATTCTTTACTATCTGAGCCACCAGGGAAGCCCAATTGTTTCTCCCTAATTGGGGTAGCAAATATGTTTTCCAGCAGTTTATATATAGTTATATTTGTATTTATCTTACTAATACTTCTGAATTTTGTTTTATTTAATAAGATATACGTATCTGAAGATTTAAGATTCTGTTACCTCAAAGATTGGGCTTCCCAGGTGACTCAATGGTAAAGAAACTCCCTGCCCAGGAGGGGATGCAGATTCGATGCCTGGGTCGGGAAGATCCCCTGGAGGAGGGCATGGCAACCTACTCCAGTATTCTTGCCTGGAGAATCCTATGGACAGAGGAGCCTGGCAGGCTACAGCCCATAGTGTCGCAAAGACACCAGACACATTGAAAGACACCAGACACTATTAAGTGGTATTTGGCCATAAAGTCCAGTTTCCTGAATTCTTCTCTAGTGGCTCTTTCTATTAATTCTCACTGAATCTTTATATCTAAAATATAATGAATACTCTTTAAAAAAAAACAGCAAGAGGGGAGAAGTAACTGACTATACACTTAGAACATATTACAAGGCAGAAGTAATTAAAGTGGAACAGTACTTATCAGAATAAAACAGAATCAAGGGCCCAGAACCAGTCTTTGATATACATTTAAAAAGAATGCAGTGTATGGTTATCTAAGTCACGAAGTAACAAGAAATACAAACACTTCTAAAATATCATTGAGGTACTGTTGCTGTTGTCTATTTAGGCACTAACTCATGTCCACCTCTTTGTGACCCCATGGACTGTAGCCCCCCAGGCTCCTCTGTCCATGAAATTTCCCAGGCAAGAATACTGGAGTGGGCTGTCATTCCCTTCTCCAGGAGATCTTCCCGACCCAGAGACTGAACATGCCTTCTGCGTTGGCAGGTGGATTCTTTACCACTGAGCCACCAGGGAAGGAAGTCCCTTGAAAGAGAGCTTGGATGGTTATACATTCTGGATCTCTCTTTTCCCCAGAGCTTTATAAATGCTACCCTGCATTCAGTGTTGCCAAGAAGTCTAAGACCAGCTGCTTCACAGCACCTCTCAATCCTCACCTTTCCCTGTAGGTGGCTTACTCTTTCTGGGAGGGTAGTTGGAGAAGATATATAGAGACAGATCTATATAAGATATATCTACATACACAGAAAGAATAAGATTATATATACATGTATTTTTTTTCTGTAGTGGTGTGCTTTTTCAGTCTGAAAACTTGGCTTTTCTCTCCATGGAGGAAATTTTTTCTTCGCTTGTGCCTTTGACTCTGTTCTTTGTTCCTTTTGTTTTCTCCCTACTTCAGAGCCACCATAATCTGGAAATATCTCAGCAGTGTCTCCACTGTAGGTCCATTATTCTACCTCTCAATACTTTAATCTTTCTTTCCTTGTTTATTCCTTGTGCTCATCTCAGTTTCCTCCACTAACTCAGCTTTGTTTTTATTTCTTCATATTGCCAACATATTGGTTAGATCTATATTTTTAGAATTTTTTGCTTTGCTTCCTTATTTTTGGTCTTCAGTTTATTTTCTTATATTGTAATCTTCTTCCATTTTTATGCCACCCTCTAATTTCACCTCTGACTCTTTTTTTTTTTTTTTCATTTTGGTGGGGGGGTTCTAATTTCTCCTGAGTCAAAGCACTTGTGGCACACACTTTACACACAAATGCATTTTTGACACGTTTCTTGCGTCTCTGTTTCCATCCTGACATCTGTGTCCTGCATGTTTCCTTTCTTCTTTCCTTTACACCTTCCTCCCTACTTTCCTTCCTCTTTTGACTATTTTTGTGTAGTTGCCATGACATTTGTTTTCATGTAATTTATTTTTGATAAGAACATTTCTACTTGAAGTTTCTCTTGACCTAGGTATATTGTGTAGATCAATTTTCATTGACTTCTTCCTACCTTTCCTGAGATCTCTGTCCTCCTGGCAGTGCTTAGTTGAGGACTGGATATTTCGTGTCTGCTTGGTCACTGCCTGGAGAATGGGGAAAAGAGGAAGTTCAGATGGAGCTGCGGGTAGTGGTGGTTGTGGGTTGGTTTCTGCTCTTTTTCTATAACTTTGTACCATAGCACTTGAATTTATTACGCCGAAGTAGGGGTATATCTTATTCCCTTGGGTGGGCAGTAGTAAGGCATAGATTATCTCACCAATTCAGGGTAGAATTATAGGGACAATCTGCCCAGGTGTTTATTTCCCACACTTGACCCAGCCATTGCCAGCAGCCACTCTCACTCTTCTGCCAGAGAAAGGAAGGAAAAGACAGACAAAATTCAGAGAGTTTGGTCACTCTGCTATTCTCAGAAGTGCAGGATGGGTGGGTCAGTTTTCAGCTGGGGTTTTCCATGTGTCTTCTGCCACTCACTCCATCAGAGGGACTTGTTTGATTTATTTTCTCATGTATCTTCCTTTCTGGTAAATCCCTTTATATTGTTTGAGATTATCAGCTCTGGTAGAATACCATGCTATCATTCTGCTTTTCCTTTCTTTTCCTCTCCTCCTCAGTATGAAAAACAAACAGCTGCACAGGCCATTTTTCATCTTGTTGGAGTGTTGTTTGGTGGGGCGGAGATCTTTCAACTGCAGAGAAGCTTTCTGAACACCTCTGCATCTGCCCACTCATCCCTTGGTCCTGTTCTCTTCTGGCTCTGCAGTCACAAAAGTGACTACAAAAGTTTATCACAACCTTACCGTTACCTCTGACATCTTCCTCTCAGGACTGATTCTTTGAGGGGAGGAAGAAAGGGTTAACAAGGTTGGAAGCTCTACATTTATTTCTAGGAAATTTTTTCTCTGGCCATTATTTTTAAAGATTATTATCATTTCCTGTATTTGAGAGTTGTGATATATTTTTAGTTGACTTTAAAATTTTTTGCTGGCTTTGTTGTCAATTTGGTTGCAATCAGGAGGGTGGCTGGTTCTGAGAGCCACTAGTTCTAGGATCACCATTTTAAAAAACAATATTTACTTATTTATTTGGCTGTGCCTGTTCTTAGTTGCAGCATGCAGGATTTTAGATCTTCATTGTGGCATGTGAGATCTTTAGTTGACACGTGTGGGGTCTCTTTCCCTGATCAGGGATTGAACCTGGGACCCCTGCATTGGAAACCCAGAGTCTTAGCCACCGGACTACCAGGGAAATCCCATGGGATCACTCTTAAGACAGCCATTTTAATGGGTGGGGTTCTACCTAGGGGACTTTTCCAGGCAAAAACCCCCTCATATGACTTCCCTATGATTATTAGATCTTGTATAGCTCTGTCAATCCTGCAGATTTCCTAGGAGCCCACTTCTTCATTATCTCTCTGCTGGGTGCAGTGGGGATACATAAAGGCAGAGTGAGGCCTCTGTCACATGGAAATGTCAGAGAGCAGCAAGTGCCAGGGCAGAACTCAAGAGGTGACGGGTAGCTAAGAGAAGTAGCTACCTGATATGAGTAGCATCTCATATCCCAAGAGGGATTGCTGGCTGCCCTGGCTCTGACAGATGATTCTCCAGACTTTGTTGGATGCCTTAAGGGCCAGGAACATCATCAACACTGTTCAGTTGTTGGAAAGATCTAAGTATGTAAACATTCTTTACCTAGAGTCAAAGTATATCTAATCATCTCACCACGTGATCTCGCTTGAGGAGGCTTCTAATTCATGACTCCCAATCTTAGCTCCATTTAGATGGCTACCTTGCCCATAGTCCTGATCTCAGGCCTTGACTATAGTTCTGGAAATCTGCTGGGCCCAAATCCATGAAAGATGGTAAGAGATGGATAACTATAAAGTCCTGCAATGGAAAGTAAGCATTGTATGAGACATAGATATTTGATTTAGCTCAAGTTAAAGAGATTTGAGACTTTTAATTCGAAGTGTGCCATGAGCCCATGAGGCACAGCAAGTCTATGCCAAATGAATAACTGAGGTCAATGCAAAGGACATTGCCAACATGCTCCAGAGATAAGAGTTTGATGGAGCACATTGGAGCCTCTGGGGTAGCAACAGCCAGAATGTGGGGCCATGGGATGTGTCTAGAGGCCACATTGAACAGCTGGGAAAATGAAGAAAGGAAGCTTTGGAGCTGTCTGTGAACATGAGAAAAATTTGTGGGAAAGAGAACACTTAGCTTGTTATTTCTGCCTTCAGAGCATAGACCAAGGAAAGGTTTAGGAGATATTTGGGGGGGGAAGCTTTTTATTGGTCCTGAGGCAACTCAGGACAACTAACTCAGAGGCAACTATTTCAGAGATCCACAAAAGATCAAGGATCTAATGACCTTAGCCTTACTCTGGAAAAACCCTGTTTCTACTCCTGTCTGTGGGAATATGGAAGCAAATGCTTATTTCTAAGTGGGACACAGATGATGGAATTCACTTGAGGAAGATTAGCTGGGCAGCCAGCCTCCTGAGAAGCCTGCCAAAGAGAGGGGACTTTTCTAAACATTGCAGACCAACCAGCTTCCAATTGCCAAAAACCAATCTCAGACCCCAGACAAAAGAGACTGCTTGGTACTGTGGGGAGCAGTGGGAAGAACAGAGAACTTGGAGCAGATAGAACTGTTTGTAGTCCATGCCATTTACTAGTTCTGTGACCATAAGCAAGTTACTGGGTTGGCCAAAGAGTTTGTTTGGATATACCCAAACGAACTTTTTGGCCAACACAATATTAATCTTGCTGAGTCTTGGTTTACCCTCCTGTAAAATGGGATGATTAAAGTCTAGCTCATTGGGTTATTGTAAGGATAAAATAACAATTATGAAGCCCCTGGCATATAACCAGGTTCTAATAAATGTTAAAGTTCTTCCTTACCCCCTGAAACAAATTGCCAAGAATATTACTGTGATTTCAAACAGACGTTTTAGAAGTTAAATACTTTTTTCTGTTCTTCCAGGACACCCTTCTGAACTCTCCTCAACTATTGAGGAAGAAGAGTCAAAGGGCGGGCTGGATGTCATGCCCAATATTTCTGATGTGCTGCTTCGCAAACTGCGGGTCCACAAGTCCCTCCCTGGAAGGTAAAATCGGGGCATGGGCTGCACAAGAGCCCACACTGGGTGGCCTCTGTGTTCGATTCTGGATGGAACACAAGAGCACCAGACTTGAGTTTTGACCCCAGAAAGGTCAAAGTCCAATAGTCCAGGCAGGGCTAATGTACCCAAAACAAACAGAATAATAAAGGGCCAGGTGAGGCGGTTCTGACTCAGAGAGCAGGTAAGGTTCATAAGCGAACATTCTTTTTGTAATGCAAACAGTGCCATCGAGAAGGTGAAGAGACAACCCACAGAATAGGAGGAAATATTCGCAAAGCACGTATATGATAAGGGGCTTCTTTCTATAACATATAAAGAACGTATAATTCAATAACACAACATTTGTTAAATTTAAAAAATAATTTTAAATTTTTTATTGAAATATAGTTGTACAATATTATATGTTACATATATGCAATATAATGACTCACAATTTTAAAAGGTTGTATGCCATTTATAGTCATCATAAAATACTGACCATATTCCCTGTTTTTGTACAATATATATTTACAGCCTTTTTTTTTTTTTTTTACTATAGTTTGTACCTCTTAATCCCCTATTCCTGTATTGCCCTTCTTCCTTCCTCTTTCCTTCTCCCCACTGGTAACCTATATCTGTAAGTCTGTTTCTTTTCTGGTATATTTACTAGCTTGCTGTATTTTTTCAGATTCTACAAAAGTGAGATCATACAATATTTGTCTTTCTCTGTCTGGCGTATTTTACCTAGCATAATGCCCTCCAAGTCCATCTATGTTGCTGCAAATGGCAAAATTTCAATTTCATTTTTTATGGCTGAGTAGTATTGACAACTAATATCTTTAGGCGGACAAAAGATTTAAATAGGCATTTCTTCAAAGACTGTGTATGAGGGGTCAATGAACCCATGAAAATATGCTCGGCATCATTAGTCATTCAGTTCAGTTGCTTAGTCATGTCTGACTCTGTGATCGCATGCACTGCAGCACACCAGGCCTCCCTGTCCATCACTAACTCCCGGAGCTTGCTCAAACTCATGTCCATCGAGTTGATGATGCCATCCAACCATCGCATCCTCTGTCGTCCCCTTCTCCTCCTGCCTTCAATCTTTCCCAGCTTCAGGGTCTTTTCAAATGAGTCAGCTCTTTGCATCAAGTGACCAAAATATTGGAGCTTCAGCATCAGTCCTTCCAATGAATATTCAGGACTGATTCCCTTCAGAATGGACTGGTTGGATCTCCTTGCAGTCCAAGAGACTCTAAAGAGTCTTCTCCAACACCACAGTTCAAAAGCATCAATTCTTCGTCACTTGGCTTCCTTTCCATACATGACTACTGGAAAAAAAATAGCCTCGACTAGATGGACCTTTGTTGGTAAAGTAATGCCTCTGCTTTTTAATATGCTGTCTAGGTTTGTCATAGTTTTTCTTCCAGGGAGCAAGCATCTTTTAATTTCACGGCTGCAGTCACTATCTGCAATGATTCTGGAGACCAAGAAAATAGTCTCTCACTCTTTCCATTGTTTCCCCATCTATTTGCCATGAAGTGATGGGACCAGATGCCATGACCTTGGTTTTCTGAATGTTGAGTTTTAAGCCAGCTTTTCCACTCTCCTCTTTCACTTTCATCAAGAGCCTTTTTAGTTCCTCTTCGCTTTCTGCCATAAGGGTGGTATCATCTGCATTGTCTGAGGTTGTTGCTATTTCTCCCAGCAGTCTTGATTTCAGCTTGCACTTTATCCAATCTGGCATATCGCATGATTTACTCTGCAGATAAGTTAAATAAGTAGGGTGACAATATACAGCCTTGACGTGCTCCTTTCCCAATTTGGAACCAGTCCATTGTTCCATGTTCTGGTTCTAACTGTTGCTTCTTGACCTGCACACAGGTCAAGGAGGCAGGAAAGGTGGTCTGGTATTCCCATCTCTTGAAGAATTTTCCACAGTTTGCTGTGATCCATACAGTCAAAGGTTTTAGTATAGTTAATGAAGCAGAGGTAGATGATTTTCTGAAATTGTCTTGCTTTTTCTATGATCCAACAGATGTTGGCAATTTGATCTCTGGTTCCTCTGCCTTTACTAAATCCAACTTGAACACCTGGAAGTTCTCAACTCAAGTACTGTTGAAGCCTGACTTGGAGAATTTTGAGCATTACTTTGCTAACGTGTGAGATGAGTGCAACTGTGCAGTAGTTTGAGCATTCTTTGGCATTGCCTTTCTTTGCGATTGGAATGAAAACTGACCTTTTCCAGTCCTGTGGCCACTGCTGAGTTTTCCAAATTCACTGGCATATTGAGTGCAGCACTTTCACACCATCATCTCTCAGGATATGAAGTAGCTTAGCTGGACCATCACCTCCACTAGCTTTCTTTGTAGTGATGCTCCATAAGGCCCACTTGACTTCACAGTCCAGGATGTCTGGTTCTAGGTGAGTGATCACACCATCGTGGTTATCTGGGTCATTAAGATCTTTTTTGTATAGGTCTTTGGTGTATTCTTGCCACCTGTTCTCAGTATCTTCTGCTTCTGTTAGGTCCATACTGTTTCTGTCCTTTATTGTGCCCATCTTTACATAAAATGTTCCCCTGGTATCTCTAATTTTCTTGAAGAGATCTCTAGTCTTTCCCATTCTATTTTTGTCCTCTATTTCTTTGCATTGATCACTGAGGAAGGCTTTCTCATCTCTCCTTGCTATGCTTTGGAACTCTGCATTTAGATGGATATATCTTTCCTTTTCTCCTTTGCCTTTAGCTTCTCTTCTTTTCTCAGCTACTTGTAAGGCCTCCTCAGACAATGATTTTGTGTTTTTGCACTTCTTCTTGGGGATGGTTTTGATTACCACCTCCTGTACAGTGTTCTGAACCTTGGTCCATAGTTCTTCAGGCACTCTATGTATCAGATCTAAACCCTTGAATCTATTTGTTGCTTCCACTGTATAATTGTAGGGATTTGATTTAGGTCATACCTGAATGGTCTACTGGTTTTCTGTACTTTCTTCAGTTTAAGTCTGAATTTTGCAATAAGGAGTTCATGATCTGAGCCACAGTCAGCTCCTGGTCTTGTTTTTGCTGACTGTAGAGAGCTTCTCCATCTTTGGTTACAGAGAATATAATCAATCTGATTTCGGTATTGACCGTCTGGTGATGTCCACGTGTAGAGTCATCTCTTGTGTTGTTGGAAGAGGGTGTTTGCTATGATCAGGCAAATCTCTGTCAGCCTTTGCCTTGCTTCGTTTTGTACTCCAAGGCCAAACTTTCCTGTTATTCCAGGTACCTCTTGACCTCCTACTTTTGCATTCCAATCCTCTATAATAAAAAGGACATCTTTTTTCTGGTGTTAGTTCTAGAAGGTCTTGTAGGTCTTCATAGAACCTTCGAACTTCAGCTTCTTCAGCATTAGTGGTTGGGGCATAGACTTGGATCACTGTGATATTGAAAGGTTTGCCGTGGAAACAGAGATCATTCTGTCATTTTTGAGACTGTACCCAAGTACTGCATTTCGGACTCTTTTGTTGACTATGAGGGCTACTCCATTTCTTCCAAGGGATTCTTGCCCACGGTAGTAGATATAATGATCTTCTGAATTAAATTTGCCCATTTTAGTCCACTAATTCCTAAAATATTGATGCTCACTCTTGCCATCTCCTGTTTGACCACTTCCAATTTACCTTGATTCATGGACCTAACATTCCAGGTTCCTATGTAATATTGTTCCTTACAGTATCTGACTTTGCTTCCATCACCAGTCACAACCACAGCTTGGTGTTGTTTTTGCTTTGGCTCAGCCTCTTCATTCTTTCTGGAGTTATTTCTCCACTCTTCTCCAGTAGCATATTGGGCACCCACCAGCCTGGGGTGTTCATCTTTCAGTGACACTTATTTGACGTTTACCTTATTTGATGTTTCACAATGTTAATGGGGTTCTCAAGGGAAGAACACTGAAGTTGGTTGGCCATTCCCTTCCCCAGTGGACCATGTCTTGTCAGAACTCTCCACCACAGCCCGTCCATCTTGAGTGGCCCTACATAGTTTCATGGCTCATAGTTTCATTGAGTTAGAGAAGGCTGTGATCCAAGTGATCAGTTTGGTTAGTTTTCTATAACTGTAGTTTCCATTCTGTCTGCCCTCTGATGGATAAGGACAAGAGGTTTGTGGAAACTTCTGATGGTAGGAACTGGCTGTGGGGGAATCCTGGTCTTGTTCTGATGGGCAGGGCCATACGAAGTTAATCTTTAGCCCAATTTTCTGTTGACGGGTGGGGCTGTGTTCTCTCCCTGTAGTTTGGCCTGAGGCCAAACCATGTTTGGGGGTCCTCCTTCAAAAGGACTTATGCCAGGACTCGTATTCAGTGCCCCTGACCCCACGGAAGGCCACTGTCTACCCATGCCTCCACTGGAGACTCCTGGACACTCAGGCAAGTCTGGCTCAGTCCCTTGTGGGGTCATTGCTCCAGTTTGTGGGTTTGTCTGCTCTGTGGCTCTATGGTGGGGCTCATACAACATGCTTCCCTGGTCTGCTGCTGCCAGAGTCCCTGTCCCCACTGCAGGCCACTGCTCATACACTCAAAGGCAAGTCTGGCTCAGTCTCTTGTGGGGTCCCTGGGTCCTGGCATGCACAAGGTTTTGTTTCAGCCCTCCGAGCACCTCTGGAAGGTATGGGCTTTGATTCTAAATGTGATTTTTCCCCTCCTACCCTTTTCGAGGCTTCTCCTTTGCCCTTGGATGCGGTGTCTTTTTTGGGTAGGCTCCACCATTCTCCCGTCAGTGGCTGTTCAGCCGTTCGCTGCGATCTTGGAGTTCTCAGAGGAGAGGATACACGCACTTCCTTCTACTCTGCCATCTTTTGGGTGCCTGCCTTTCCTCACCTTTCAGTCATTAGGGAAGTGCAAATTCAGATGGTTTATCACGAATAATAACTTCATTAAATGAATGATTTACCATTAATTATAAATGGCTAAAAGGAGATACAGTTTTAAATCTCTAGAATAGTTGTAATAGGAAACACGTGCCGTGCTGTGTTTAGTCGCTCAGTCGTGTCAACTCTTTGCTACCCCGTGGGCTGCACACCTCCAGGCTCCTCTGTCCATGGAGATTTTCCAGGAAAGAATACTGGAGGGGGTTGCCGTGCCCTCCTCCAGGGCATTTTCCCAACCCAGAAATGGAACCCAGGTCTCTCACATCGCAGGCTGATTCCTTATCGACTGTGCCACCAGGGAAGCCCAATAAAAAACATGGGCAGTAGCAAATGCTGGTGAGGACATGGAAGAATTGAAATTCTCAGTAAAATGGTACAGCCACTTTGAATAACAATTCCTCAAAAAGTTAAACACACAGTTATCATATGCCCCAGCAATTCCACTCCTACATATACAGCAGAGATGAAAATATGTGCCCACACAAAAACTGGAATGTGAATGTTCAGCAACAAGTACTTTTCATAATAGCTAAAAATGGAAGCAAACCAAATGCCTATCAGCTAATAAACAGATAAGTAAAATCTGATATATCCGTAGAATAGAATACTATTCAGCCATGAAAATGAAGTATTTGTATATGCTACCAGGTGGATGAGCTTTGAAAACACTATGGTAAGTGAAAGAAGTCAGTCACGTGTTGTATGACTCCATTTATATGAGATATCCAGGATAGGGACATCCATAGAGGCAAAGCACATTAGTGGTTGTCTAGGGCTCAGGATAGGGGTTGGGAGACTGACTGCTAACTGGTTCAGAGTTCCTTTTGGGGGTGATTAAAAAGTTCTAAGGTCGACTGTAATGATGTTTGTACAGTTCTATGAATATACTAAAACTACTGAATTACACATGTAAGAGAATGAAAAAGAGGGAAGAACATAAATGCAAAGGCCCTGGGGCCACATGAGATGAACGCGTTTGAAGAGGAAGCAGCCCTTATGGCTGAGAACGAGAGTCTGGTAGGGGACAGTTCACAGAGGCCCTTGATTTTATTCTAAGGCCTTTTAAGGCAGTTTGAATTCTGAGGCACACTATGATACCCAAACTTGTCTCCTCATACGTCACTACCTTTTTGGAGGGTAATGGCTTTGCCCCCTCGCCTGCCAGTGACAGTTCATGAGGTAGAGCTCTCTGCTTTGGGAGCTGGCCTTGTCATGCAGTTTCTTTACCTAAATATCACCTCTGTGAGCCCTCAAGGCCTTGTACGTTAAAAAAAAAAAAAATGTGTTCTATAGCAAAAAGAAAAGCAGCCAATGAGTAATCAAGGTTGAAAAATAAGTTTGGTTAATAATTGATGAAAATATGTAATTTTCACATAATGTCCAAACAAAGTCAAGAGTCAAAGGTAAGCTCAATAAGTTTTGTTACACCATTTAAGCAAGACGTGCATGCTCTATAGGAGAGTTGAGATTGTTGGCTGGCCCCCAGAGGAAAGGGCCTGACGGATGGGGCTGTGGCAAGAATTGCAAGCATCCAACATCTTTGCACTTGTTTATCTCATGCTCTGTGCTCTGCTGACTGGATGGCCATGGGGTCTTGTTGTCTCATCCTGACAGGAAGGTTCTCATAGTCCCTTGTCAGGGGTGAGAACCAGCCCCTTGCAGAGACTGCTGACCCCTACCTTTGCTCTCAGGGTCCCTCCACAGCCGTCAAAGGGAGGAAGCTGTGTTTCCTGAGAGCCTTATCGATGGCACACTGTGTTGCCAAGTCCTGTGACGCCCGTGGGACCCCTCCTCGTCCTCCCTCCCCAGCACAGGAAAGGGCCCATGTGTTATTTACGTTGTCCAGGTTTCTGAGCTGGGCTTGCTGTAGTCACCGGCCAGAGTGGTGGCTGAGTGAGCGTGCAGAGTGGAGGGTGCTTGCTGGGGGAACCACGCCCTGTGCACCAGCTGGGACTTTCTCGCCTGATCTGATTCCAGCCATCAGAGGAGGCCCTGGGTAGGGAGAAGAGCTCAGCCACTCTTTCCTGCCATTCATTCTCTGACTCACATTCTCCCTTGTCACAGTCCTCAGGGGCAAGAGAAGGGCCAGGCTTTACAGGCCTGAGCAGCCCCAGAAAAATGACAATGGCTGTTCAGATGTGTACAGCTCATAAATTACATAGCTTGTGTATTCGCTCATTAAGACTTCACAACACGCCTGTTAGTCATAGTAGTAGTCAACATCTCCTGAGTGCCCACCACGTGTAGACATCACATGTATATACACACATGTACACATACACATACATACATATATATGCTTGTATACATACATACACATAAACAATTGTGTAGATGTCACATATGTATGAGTATAAACCCACATATATATGCATTTATTGTATATATATATTTACATATATACATGTATTCCTTATAAGATTCCTGCAAGATAGATATTATTCCCATTTATAGACGAGCAAATTTAGATTAAAGAGCTCACCCAAAGTCACTGTTCGTGGAGGCACTTGGAGAGCACTGAGCCCAGAACCTAATATTTCCCAGCACACTTCCTCTGTAGGAGTCAGTGTCCGGGCAGTCTCGCAGGTTATAGAACTCACGCAAAGTGCACCCTGCATCTTCTCCATCTCGCCAGCCCTGCTTACTCCAATTGCTGGAAACACCTGGTCTGCTGGTTGGTCAAAGGCACCTTTGGGTTTATTTCATGGGTTGGACAAAGTTCATTTCGGTGTCTTTTTCTTTTTCACAGTGCCCCTCCGCTTACTGAAAAGGAAGTCGAGGTAAGTAATTCCAGTGCTTTATGAAATTGAGTACTTGGGCATGAGTGGGTTTATTCAAAACATTTCCTTCTCCAGCCTCTGCTCCTGACATTTTCACACACACATGAGAACAAGTGACCCTGGAGGAAATACGGGCACTGTGATCAGACACATTGAACCAGCCATCCCCCCGACCCCACCCCAGTTAATGGAAGATTTTAACAACTTTGGTCAGGGATAAGAAGGGAATCGGAAGTCCCACATTTCTTCAAAGATTGTTTTCTTTAAAAGCATGACTTAGGTACACAAAGTCAGCTGGGAGGCTGCTGAGTGAATCAAATTCATTTTTAAATTATTAAAATAAGGTCAGATTTCATGTTTCAAACTTTGGAAGATGAAGGTGCTTTCCTTCTAAGTGTTTCAGACATAAGGAAGCCGGTTCAGCCATGGTGAGAGACTGTGAGGGCAGCTCTCTCACCTCAACTGATCCCCCCAGGGCCTCCTCACCTCTGTCGAGATGCTGTCCCAGTGGGGGCGGCGAGAGAGCTGAGAGGCATTTCATCCTGGTGAAGGGGTAGATGGACAAAGAGAATGTCTTGGAGGTGAGACAGCGAGGACCTCCAGCACCAGCAGTAGTTTGTTTCCATGACAATTATGTCGCTGCTGACGGAAGGGAGCAAGAACATAGATGATTCCAGAATCTTTGCACTGCAGGTCAGGAGGATGGCAGGTTTTACAGTCTTATGGCATGGTTTACCCCTGATAACAAGAAAGTGAACATACCCTTCCTGAGACTCAGTGGACCGCATAAGCAGAGAGAGAGACAATGTGAAATACTGGCACAGATAGTAACAATTGCCTGGCACACAGACAGGGCACTTGCAGCCCGTGACACACACATGTCCATGCTTTCAACTGACCCTCTCATCAGCTCTGAGAAACAGGTAGAGTAGGAAGCAGAACAAAGGAGGAAACTAAGGGATTAAATGACTCATCTGAGATCCCAGACCCAGTGCTTAGCAGAACCAATATTTGGATCCTCGTCTTCTGATTGAATTTAGGGCACTTTATATTGCACTGCCTTTCAAGGGGATAACCCAGGTATAGAGAACAGAACATTGACCATTACTGATACACTTGATTGAGGTTTGGGCAGGACAGAAAATCCCCCACCCACTCACATTGGTGGCGATGGCCATGGGTGGTTTGGTTAACAGTGCGCTCCTGTCCTCGGTGTGTACTGACACAACCTGTGGTCAGCACAGTGAAAAGAACACAGGCTTTGCAGTCAGAGAGTCTGAGGCTGAATCCTGTCTCTGCTATGCCCTGGTGGCCCATTGAGCCAGTTAATGACCTCTCTCGGTCTCCGTCTCTTTACCCATAAAGTGGACACAGCAGTTCCTGACACAGAATGTGGTTGAGGGATGAAATGAGCTAAGGTGCATGAAAGGCCTGGCCGTGCTGGCGCAGAGCAGACATTTGATACAGAGAAGACTTCAGTGTTGCTCTCACCATCTCATTGAGTGGCTCAGGGTTTTCAGTTCTCCATCTGGAGATGTCTACCCACCGTGGACCATGTTACATGAAGTGCAGATACTCAGGCAGAATCAGCTCGCCTGAAGTGGAAATCTGCTACCACTTGGTGCAGGCAAGGCACATGAAGGCCATTGTTTACTTCCCGTGTGGAGTCCATCTGTCTGTCTCTCCTCTCCAGCAGTTTCCTACTAGCCCAGGAATTCCATGTGTGATGAACCCCACCTTTCAAAGTTCATTCACGCAGGCTGCACTTTTGGCATGGAATACTGTTTCCAAAAAGCTTCTCCTAACACAATCATACCTGGTTTTTTTTAATCTCCTGGCAGCTTCTAAGAGCTGCTTTCAGTGTAGGATTTGGAATAGTCAGGTAAGATGCTGATTGAAATGTGCTTTGGATTAGCAGGCTTACATCTCAAGTGGGGTTTCTTTAAATATGGTAGTTTCATGCAAAACCTCCAAAACTCACGTGCCATAAATCCTAGCATGAATCCAAATTGCTTACACAGTCAGCTATGTTGGCCCGAGTTTATCTAAACCCAAATACAGGATGTTATTTTCTTGACATTTAGGAAAAAGCAAAGTGTTACTCTCTTATTGTTTATCAGTAAAATGTGTTTGGTCTTCTGGTCCTGAGAAGGAACTAGTACAGATCTCAGGTTGCTACCTCACCATCTTTTGTGCAGTTTGCTCCATGAAGGGAGAGTCTCACTTGCACTTGGCTGCTTTGGGTGGGCTGGTTCCACGAGGTGATGTAAATGTTCATGCAAAAACTCACCGGCAGCCTTGCTCCCTCCAGCACCTCCTCCTAGCGCTTCTTCCACATTCTTGTTCCCAACAGAACGTGTTTGTACAACTGTCCTTGGCCTTTAGAAATGACAGCTACACCCTGGAATCTAGAATTAACCAGGCAGAAAGGGAACGCAACCTGACAGAGGAAAACACAGAGAAGGAACTGGAAAACTTCAAAGCTTCCATTACGGTAATTGCAAAGCCTGACTGGAGAACCCTTGCAGGAGGGACTGTCCCCCGGGACTGGGCCAGGTGTCCTGCTTTTCTTAGTCACCAAGAAGAGTCTCATGAAATGAGAAATGGGGCTGAGGCCCTTAGCCAAGCAGAATCTTCTTCAGAGAGCTGAGACTGAGATCCTGAAAACCTGGTTACCTCAGGGCTGTGTGTAAGGCCTTTGAGCCCTTAGCAGCTTTTCAGGAAGGGGGATGGGTGACCTGGGATGGCAGAGGGAGCACCTTGGAGACCAGAGACCCAGATGTGATTGCCTTCCTCTGGCCTGGCCAGGTATATAGTGTCCACACTGGGCTTCTCCAACCCCAGAAACAGCTGCAGCTGGTGGCCTACAGAGGCCCCTCTTCTTGGTCAGGACAGTGCAAGTCAAGTCTTGGTCTGCGAGGACCCCAGGTGATGTTCCTTCTCCCTCCTCAGTCCTCAGCTTCCCTCTGGCACCACTGTGAGCACCGGGAGACCTACCAGAAGCTGCTGGAGGACATTGCTGTCCTGCACCGCCTGGCTGCCCGCCTCTCTAGCCGTGCTGAGATGGTGGGGGCCGTCCGCCAGGTGAGCTCTGCTCTGCCTCTGGTAACTGGGGCTGCAGTGTAGGCGCTGACAACTGCAAACACCACTGACTGGTGCCTTCCTCTGGGCCAGACATCCTATGTCCCCAGTTGCGATTGTTTCAGAGTATTTTTGGCAGACCACTAAACCCTTGAGGTGCTCCCCCAGAAAAAACTTCTATGCCAGTGGTTAAGAACCTGCCTGCCAGTGCAGGAGATGTGAGAGATGATGGTTCAGTCCCTGGGTTGCAAAGATCTCCTGAAGGAGGGCACTCCAGTGTTCTTGCCTGGAGAAGCCTAAGGGCAGAGGAGCCTGGCAGGCTACAGTCCACGGGGTCACAAAAAGTCAGACACAACGGAAGCAACTTAGCATGCACGCATGGATACCTACTGTGGGGGGACTGCTGCGTGCTACCTTCCTTGGAGATTTCTAATGCATGTTGGCATAAGCAAGGCTTTGAGAAGTCCTGTAATGAAAAATCCTGTTTAACGTTACCTATGTATTTCTCAAATGTTTTTGAGTAAAGAACCACCCTTTCCTTCTTTTTTTTTTTTTTTTCCTCCCTATAAAATACCTACTCAACTCCCATGAAATTAGTGTTTGGCAAAACACTCTTTAGGAAAACCCGCTTTGTTTCATTAATCCTCCCAGTAACCTTGGAATGATATTCCTCAATAAAGATGTGAAGTCTCAGATAGCACTAGTGATGGGCAAACCTGGGATGCAAGCCCAAGTGTGGCTCCCTTGCAGCCACTTTGAAGCCCTGAGGCACACAAGGTACTGCCCCAACCCATCATGGTGTTGTGGGGTCAGATGGCCCGAGTTTCCATTCTGATTGTACCAGGGTTCACTGTGTGACCTTGGTTCAGTTAACAAGCTCTCTGCGCGCCAGCTGCTCCAACAGTAAAATGCAGTATCTGCCATACAAGGCTGCTGAGACGCTTGTAAAGCACCTGGATGTTGTTGTCACTGTTGCTGCTACCATGGATCTGTGTACCACGTGTCCTGACTCGTGGACTGCATGACAGGGGTGTTCCTGGGGCCCAGCCCTGGGCGGCCCTCATAGAATGAAAGAAGAACAAACCACAGGGCTGTCCCACCTGTGTTCTTCCAGGAAAAAGTCACCCAACTTTCCTGGGTGGCAGCACCCAGAAAGCTCTTCCAGCTGGGAGCAGCACAGAGGGAGAGCTTTAGGGAAGTGACTGGTCTTGGCTCAGGGCTACGGGGACTTTGTCCAGGGTTTGGTCACTGAGCATGCCACTCCGCAGACCGGCAGGTCGTGGCCTCTCTGAGGGACTGGAGAGGTGTCAGCAGAGAAGGCTCTTCACTTTGCACAGTCCTTGAGGACGTGCTTCTCCGTGCATGGGCTGCTCACTCCAGCCTTCCCCCTTCTCCAAGTGGCTTCCTTGTCTCAGTCCTCAGAGTCCTCTCTGGCCCCACTGGACGGGCTCAGGCACTCATCCTCATTTTCCTCGTTGCTCTAGCTGCCACTCATCTTGTTTCCTTCAGAGCAGTCTCCACTGGTGAACTGATTATGACACTCCTTTAAGACCTTCAGTGGCTCCCCTCTTCCTCAGAATGAGTCCAAAGCACTCAGTTCAGCTCTAACTCACCTTTTCATCTTGTGAACAAACCCAACCATTTGCTGATTCCTACATAAGCAGGATGACCTGTGCGTTCCTGGCTTTCCAGACAGTTCTGGTATATGCCTATTGCCCCAGCACAATTCCTGATAAGTAAGTGAAAGTCACTCAGTTGTGTCTGACTCTTTGCAACCCCATGGACTGTAGCCCGCCAGGCTCCTCTGTCCATGGAATTCTCCAGGCAAAAATACTGGAGTGGATTGCTATTTCCTTCTCCAGGGGATCTTCCCAACCCAGGGATCGAAACTGGGTCTCCTGCATTAAAGGCAGATTCTTTACTGTCTGAGCCACCAGGGAAGCCCACGATTCGTGAAGGCATCCTCTTTACTCTCCAAAGGATTCTGTCTGGAGGGGGAATTCTCACCTTGATACAAGCCTGGTAATGTCCTGCCTCTAGACCGTGGCTCTTAGAGTTCCCTGGCTGAATGCTCTTTGTCTCTCATGCCCATAGCTACGTGCCCAGATGCTGCCCATGCCCTACACCACTTCAGCCAGTTTCGTGAAGCCTTCCCCAACCCATTCTCTGCAGGGAGGACTCTGTTCCTTTTTCATCTCCTGAGGCTTTATGGCTGGGCTTGTTATTCTCCTCGAGGGCAGGTGCCTGAGCCCCTGTTTCAGCTCACACCCCACATAGCAAACTCTTAGAGAGTAAAGTCATATCCCTGTAACCTTTCGAATCCCACAGCCCAGAGCCTGGCTCAGAGCAAGCAGGGCTGATGAGCTTTTCCTCTCCGTCCCTGCAGGAAAAACGCATGTCGAAAGCAACAGAAGTGATGATGCAGTATGTGGAGAACCTAAAGAGGACGTATGAGAAAGACCATGCAGAGCTCATGGAGTTTAAAAAACTTGCAAATCAAAACTCGAGCCGCAGCTGTGGCCCCTCTGGTAAGGAACTGGACTCCTGCCCACTGCCCCACCTTGGCCCTGTACTTATGGGTCCCTGATGGATCCAGGCTAGGATCACACCTATGGGGCAGTCCCAGGGCCTATGTCAGGGTGAGCAGGGCTTGCTGCCCCACCCAGTGCTGCCCACAGGGGCCTTGCAGCCACTGCTCCAGTGAGCCCCGGGCGCCTGGAACCGGAAAGCATGAATGGCCCCCAAGCAACTCCTAATAAAAATAACCAGAGAAGCTGATTAGTGATGCAGAGCCCATAGGCTGCAAGAATTTAACCTCCTTTATGAGACTGGCTGGTGGCTCAGCTGATAAAGAATCCCGGCTGCAATGCAGGAGACCTGGGTTTGATCCCTGGGTTGGAAAGATCCCTTGGAGAAGGGAAAGGCTACCCACTCCAGTATTCTGGCCTGGAGAATTCCATGGACTGTTTAGTCCACGGGGTCGCAAAGAGTTGGACACGACTGAACGACTTTCACCTCACATGAGACAGACCCCAGACCTTACAGCTTGGTGCTTTGGGGTCCCCACTTTGGGCAGCACACGCTAAGGGATTTGCATTTTCATTCTGGAAAGCATTAGGGGTCCAACCAAAGATTTTAATCAGGGGATTGCCATCATCATATATAGTTCAGAAGATTCCCTCTGGCAATAGTGTGACAGTTACATCACTGGGGTAAAGATAGAGGCAGGGAAACCCACGAGCCGGCTATTACAGGAGTCCGGATGAGCGGGGGAGTCCGGGCAGTGGGGGTGGAGTGAGAGCCTGGCTAAAGGAGTTACTGCTAAGATAACCAGCAGAATTGTGGGCAAGACAAGTGCTTTAAAGAAAGACTCTTTTTTTTTTTCTAAGTTCTAGAGAGATTGCTATAGAACCAGAGAGAGGGCCAGCTGATTTCACTTGATACTGAACTGCAGTGTGTTTTTTTTATCTTTTATTGAAGTACAGTTAATACACAACGTTGTGTTCATTACTGCTGTACAGCAAAGTGACTCAGTTTGCATACATACGTATACACATTCCTTTCCACAGGAAAGGTTTATCACAGGATTTTGAATGTAGTTCCCTGTGCTATGCAGTAAGAGAGTTGCTATGTTTTAAAGTAAGAATAGGAGTTTTCCAGACTAGAGGGGGAAATACATCCCAGGTGGAGGAAACAGCATGTGCAAAGATGTGGAGGTTGGGGTGAGAAGACTCTGAAACAAACCGTCTTCTGTTTGGTTGTGGGATTGGAGTGACAGTGACAGGCTGAAGGTAAGACTTGTGAGGCCAGGGCCACACGCCAGGCCCTGAGAACAATCTGGGCGTCTGCCCCACGGGCAGTGAGGAGACACCCGTGAGTTCACTCCAGCTGCCACGGTCAGATCTTATTTTTAGAACATTGCTCTGCCTTCAGAGTGGATGATGTATTAGGAGTGGACGTTGAGGAGTGGAGAGATGCGTTTGGAGGCTTTGCCGCAGTCCACGGGGAGGAGGATGGTGCTTTGGGCCAGGATCTGTCCTTGGGAGCTGCCGGGGTTTGAGCTCTGGCTGATGAGGGTGGTGTTAGCCGGAGAAAACAGACCTTTTAGTGACAGGAATCCCTAGGGAATGCAAACATCCGTATTACCAAGAGCAGGAGGAGGGAAAGTATAACAGATGGAGAAACCTTTATAAACAGGAGGTTTCACAAGTTTCCTGGGGAATATCAGTGATACTTCCCAGAGTCCGAAGGCAGCGCACACTCACTCCAGACCGTCTGTTTTGGATCTTGGCAGCAAGGCTCCTGACCCACATGCATCTGGGCCTCTAACAAACCTCTCTCTGTCAGAGTTAGAAGTTGGAGAAGCTGCCACCAAAGACATCCTAACACGCGGGCTCTTGCGTTATTGTTCTGCAAGGAGCAGGGCCTCTTGCGTGCCACCTTACCCACGATTTGTGGAATGAGCACAGCTGCCCATGAGTCTCAGCCGTGAGTGCTACAGACATTAACTGGGCACCTCGGATGTGCGCCTTGTGATGCTGGACTAGAGAGGCGAGGGGAAGCCTGCGCCTGACCCAAGGGAGCTCCCAACCTGGGGTGAGGCAGGGCGGCGTAAGTGGTGCCATGACAGAAGGAAGCAGACTTTACGGGGCGCACATGGCAGAGTCCCACGTTCAGCCTGGGGACACAGGGAAGTGCTTACATTAAGACGGGAGCTGGTGGCTGAGCGCTGAATGGTGAATGTGCGGTTTTCACAATCTGGTTCCACTCCACTGTTTTTCCAAGCTACACTTCAGCTTGGGCTGGTACAGAGGGGCCAGACGTGCCCATCAGCTGCCCCGTGACCATTCCCTGATGGCGCTTGTTGCTTAAGCTTTTATATGACTTCTTTGTTACATATGTAATCTTTCTCTGTGCCTGAGACTCTGAAGACTACAGGGCAAGAAAAATATCTCTGATTTCAAGAAAGGTGATACACATTCAAAAGAAAAAAATAACATCTATTTTTTTCTGAATGTGAAACATGACAGTTGTCTGCATTTTGGATTAAGGTAGATTTCCAGAAGTGTAAATACTGGCTCAGGGGAAAGGAATATTTAAAAGGCTCTTAAAGCAAATTATCTCCAGATAACTCATTGATATTTCCATTTAATGGGTAACAGTAATGCTCAATTTATCCTACCATGGACAGTCCTGTCTTTTTTTTTCTTTTCTTTTTAAAAATATTTTTGACTTTGAACCAATATTGTACCTCTTCTCACAGTTTTAATTTGTATTTCTTGACAGCCATTTTCATATGTTTGTTGGGCCTTTGTATTTCTACTTATGTAAATTCTTTAATTCTTTGCCCCTCTTGTGAGATTGGTATTTCATTAATTGCATGAACTCTTCATATACAAAGAATATTTTCTGGTACTGCTATTTTGGCTGACTGGAAAACTTGAAAATCCTTTGACTACAAATACTTAGAAATTTCTGCTGGATAAAGTGAATCAAACATTAGCCTAAAGGAATAGCTGAATCCACAAGAAAAGAAATGGAAATACTCAGATACAAGAAAAGAAAAGAGAACTGAAACCAAGCTGACCCTGCAGCTTCCTTGGGGATAAGAGTCAGCCTCAGCTCTCTGGACTCTGGGCTTTTGCACTCACACGCAATCTGAGCTGAGGCCTCAGAGGCCCCACAGCAGGGAGCTGACTCTGAGCCTCCTATAGCAAGTGAAGACTTTTCAAGGACTGCATCTTTGAAACAATCACCAAGTCACAATGGAACAAATCAAGGAAGTTTATCTGCTTCGCCCTGGACTCTGATAGAAAAAAAACTTTCTCCTTCCTCATAGGAAAACTGCAAACCCGCAAAGTACATGCTATAACAGAAGAGATGATGCAATACGCAGAGATTCTGAAAAGAACATCACAATGGTGTTACTAGGAACACTATTGGAAATAAATATAAACCACTCTGGAGAGACACACCCTGTGCCCAGGAGACACAGAATCCTCTAAGTAAAACTTCACAGGAGATGAGTTGACAATATAGAATTATAAAATAAAACAGTCTACCATCAATGAGAATCATCAGACACCCAAACAATAGGACTGTATCCTAAACACAGCAGATAATAAAGCAATCTTATTTTTTCAAGGTGTGTATAAAATTAGAGGCATAAAAGAACAAATAAAAAAATACATGAATAAAGAATACAATTATAAAAAATATAATCCTAGATATGAGGAAAAGAGGCATGAAAATAAAACTCAGTTGTTTAGGAGCGGTGGTTCCTTTTAGTTCAGCTGTTCAGTTGCTCAGGGGTGCACGACTCTTTGGTAGTTGGACTCCTTGGTAGTTCCTATAGTTGAAGCTGTTTCTCAGTATTCACATCTCCTCCTGGGCACACTTCTCCATCCCCTTGAAGTTAGGTGAGCAATGTGATTTGGCATCAGATGTCAGTGGAAGGACGCCTATCACATTTGATCTGAGATCCCTAAGACTAGTCTGCAATTTGCCCTGTGTCTCCTTCCACCAGACTTGATAATCATCCCTGCTCCAGAATAGTAGAAGCTCCATCAGCCTGAGTCCCGAGCGAGGAAATGCAGAGCAGAGCCTGTTGCTGACTCATAAGCAATGTAGCAAAAGCAAGTAATTACTCTTAGTTGTTATAAACCACTGAGACTTTGTGGTTGTTTATTATTGTAGCATAACCTTGCTTATCCTGATTGGTATAACATTTACATCAGATTAGGAATAGTTGAGGAAAAAATTTGTTAACCAGAATGCAGATTTGAGGAAGTCACCCACAGTGTGATTCAGAGGGATACATTAATTTAAAATATGAAAAAATGTTATATATGACATGGGATATAAAATTTAAAAAGATTTGAAATACACTTGTTAGGATATACATCAGGAGAGAAAATATTCAAAGGAATTTCCCAGGAACAGAGAATTTTTCAGAACTAAAGACAGACATGAATCATTGCATTTAGAAAGTACAGAGAATCCCAAGCAAAAGAAAGAAAAGCACATCAAAGAGAAACTTTAGAACCCCAAGGGCAAAATGAAGATCTTGCACATAACCAGAGAGAGAAGACAGATTATCCACAAAGGAGTGACAGTTCCCACAACCACCACCAGTACCGGGAGACAACGAAGTAAAGTACTGAAAGAGCTGAGAGAAAATAACTCTTAGCCTAGAGATAATACTACCAACTGAAGTGTCATGCAAGCATAAGGACTATGGAAAGACACTTTATGAGAAAAACTGAGAAAATTTACCCCTCACAGCCCCTTACCAAAAGAACAACTGAAGAATGCACAGAAGGAGAAATGAAATTGAGATCGAAAGAAGGTTGGCTGCAAGAAGAGATGGTAACCAAAGGCGTGCTGCGACTCATGGGGTCGCAAAGAGATGGACACGACTGAGCGACTGAACTGAACTAAATCTAAACAAATAGCCACTTTGTAGAACAACAGTCACAATAACTTGAGATTACAAAAACAGAGTGAAGTAAAAATATTGAAAACCAATATAAGATTTGAAGGCACGATTACTGTTTTAAGGACAATTCAGGAAGAATAGAGATCTTGATTTATTTAAATCTAAAGTCAAATAACATGTTAAAAATTTAAGGGGGCACACTAAAGATTACAACTAAAATATATAAATTCCAAATCAATTTTAGAGAGGGGGTAGTTAGAATAAATTTGATTTATGAAGCAAGGCAATTAGAAAATACAAAATAAGGTGGTAGACATATATCAACTGCAAGAAATATAAACAGCTTAGAACTGTTGGTTAATAGAAAACCTCAGATTAGATTAAGAAAAATGTGTTTAATTATGTGCTTTTCAAGAGACACACCTAAAATACATGAATGTGAGAAATAGACAACCATACAAGCTGAAGCAAACTGAGCTGAGCTGTCGAAAACCTTTCTCTACACATATTTGTGTTTTCTAGCGGCAGTATTATCCATCAGTTCCGTTCAGTCGCTCAGTCGTGTCCGACTCTTTGTGACCCCATGAATCGCAGCACACCAGGCCTCCCTGTTCATCACCATCTCCCGGAGTTCACTCAGATTCACATCCATCGAGTCTGTGATGCCATCCAGCCATCTCATCCTTGGTTGTCCCCTTCTCCTCCTGCCCCCAATCCCTCCCAGCATCAGAGTCTTTTCCAATGAGTCAACTCTTCGCATGAGGTGGCCAAAGTACTGGAGTTTCAGCTTTAGCATCATTCCTTCCAAAGAAATCCCAGGGTTGATCTCCTTCAGAATGGACTGGTAGGATCTCCTTGCAGTCCAAGGGACTCTCAAGAGTCTTCTCCAACACCACAGTTCAAAAGCATCAATTCTTCAGTGCTCAGCCTTCTTCACAGTCCAACTCTCACATCCATACGTGACCACAGGAAAAACCATAGCCTTGACTAGATGGACCTTAGTCGGCAAAGTAATGTCTCTGCTTTTGAATATACTATCTAGGTATTATCCATGTGTGGTGCTAAATATTTAACAAATTTTATCACTTAATATACGTACTAAGCAGAAGAAAATCTGAGTATGCTGGTTTCCTTTGTTCAAAATTATTTTGTAGATGACATATTAAAATTGCTGTTGTCAAGTTTCCATTTTTTATTGACACCACACCTTCCTTGCTCATAATTTCCTTGACTGTTCACCCCTTAAATGAGCAAGATGATCCAATAAACCCTGGTATTGCTATGAGGACTCCTCACACACTCACCAGGGCGTAATCCAGAGGTGGTGCAGTCGGTGGAGACCAGAGGGGCCAGACCGAGACTTCTCATAGTGTCCAGAGGCGTTAGGATGAAGGTTCTGTCCCCTAGAAACCCCCCTCTGCAGGCGACTGTCTCAAAGAGTCAAGTGTCAAAGTCAGTGACCTCGGCACCTAGGCCCTTGGGGAATCCCTTAAGGGTCAGTTCTGGTCCATAGATACCTTGGCTCAGTTTCTGTGATCTTCTTCCTGCTGGAGCCTACTCTGAAAACTTACCTGGCTTCTCTTCTGTTTCCTCCTCCTGCAGAAGATGGAGTCCCTCGCACAGCGCGATCCATGTCCCTCTCGCTGGGAAAGGTATGCATATTCAAGGAAAACTGGGGGAAGACAGAAATGTCTACAGTCAACCAGGAAATCATTCATTCTCGGATCCACAGGTGCCAGAGAACCTCTGGACAGAGCCTCTCACGCAGCTTCCCACACTTGCTAGCTCCCCCTGCAACCTTCCCTCACTCGTGGCTTCCCAGACTGTACCACCTCTTTAAGGAACAGGAAATGATGCACGCACTTTGCTATTGTCATAGACAGTTCTCTTGTGCTAGTCAGGTTTCATACACTGTCCAATGACTACAGGTCATTTTTGTTCCACTTCTTTAGGATCTGATTGATTAAAATCAGAATTGGGACTTCCCTGGCAGTCCAGTGGTTGGGAAACCGCCTTCCAGTGCAGAGGGTGTGGATTTGATCCCTGGTTCCCTCATAGCTCAGTTGGTAAAGAATCTGCCTGCAATGCAGGAGACCCCAGGTCAATTCCTGGGTTGGGAAGATCCCCTGGAAAAGGGAAAGGCTACTCACTCCGGTGTTCCTGGGCTTCCCTTGTGGCTCAGCTGGTAAAGAATCCACCTGCAATGCAGGAGACCTGAGTTCGATCCCTGGGTTGGGAAGATCCCCTGGAGAAGGGAAAGGCTACTCATCCCAGTATTCTGGCCTGGAGAATTCCGTGGACTATTTAGTCCATGGGGTCACAAAGAGTCAGACATGACTGAAACACTTTCACTTTTCAGGGAGCCAAGAACCCACATGCCTCATGACCAAAAAACCAAACCATGAAACTGAATCAATATTGTAACAAATTCAATGAAGACTTTAGAAATGATTCACATTAAAAAAGAAAACCTTTAAAAAATCAGAAGATGTTGAGAAATCACTCCTCACTAATAAAGAAATTTGTTAATTTGGGCCACTCTCTCCACCCCAACCTCCACCATCATTACCTTAAAGCCAGAATAGCCAATGAATACAGCATTAGGAATTAGTAGGCATTTCCCAGGCCTTTCCAGACTTTGGATGCTTCCTCTGTGACAATGGATTCATTTTCTTCCCACAGAACATGCCCCGCCGGAGGGTCAGCGTTGCCGTGGTGCCCAAGTTTAATATCCTGAACCTGCCGGGCCAGTCAGCCAGCTCATCCCCCATCCCCTCCTTACCAGCCCTGGTGAGTATCATGATGCTTGCCTCCCAGGCCTCAGGCTCACAACTGTGGGAGTGACCTGGATGGGGCAGCATCAAAGAAGTGGGGAAATTCACAGCACAGATTCTGTGCTATAGCTATAGGCTGAGAAACCTCAGCATAGACCAGGCCCCATGTATTGCACTGCCCAGAGAGGAAGACATAGTATCCCTGAACAAGGTGCTGACCACTCAGAGAGTGTTCCTTACAAAGTGTGTATCTCTTCATACTTAAACCAGAATCCTCCACTCTACAGTGCATTTAAACAGCTGAAAGTTGCAGTGTGGAGTAAGTGGTAAGCTGAGCTTTGAACCCTAGGTACTCTGATCCCAGAGCCCGAGTTCTTCAGCCTGATGTTACCCTGCCTTGATTCATTACTGCACTGTTTACAACATTGAAAGACTGGACATAACCAGGATTTCCACTAATAAGAGATCTATTTAAGTAAATTACGAATAGCCCAATAAGGAGTTTCTGTGCAGTTGCTAAATATAATGATTAAAATGTAAATTTTTGTTTATTGGCATGAAGAAAGTCCATAATTTATTACAAAGAAAAAGCAAAACCCCAGTATTTACAGTGTAACTCTGTTTTTTAGTTTTAAAAAAGTGTAGACATAGAATATCTATGTGTAGACAGAGAATATTCTGAAATAATATCTATGGAACTACTACTAATAGTTTTTTCTGGGCAGTGGTGAAAACCCAGGTAATTTTAATTTTTTGATCCCTTTTTATATTTCTATAGTAAAGCTGTATTACTTATAATTAGAAAAAAATTCATTTCAATTTTTTAAAAACAAAGACTGTTCCTATAAACAGCTCCTATAAACTGTTCCCAGAACTTTGTGGATCTGGTTAATCCTATTTAAAACTCTTTAATTATTTCTCCAGTTGTTTCTCTATGCCCTGTTCATGATCAGCACTATTCTACAAAGAGCCCATCTGACTGTATAAGCAATAAAAAGCTTTACTGTACTAATAGGTAGAAATAACTCTAAAACTTCTTTCACTTCTTCCAATCTTGAGCATTTCAATCATCCATGAGATCACTAAACTCCCAAATCACTCACTAAAATAAAGCAATTTGAAAAAAAATGTTTGAAAAGGAGCTTCAGGAGTATTGATTAGTATGTTTTAACAGAGACTATTTTGCAAACTATACCAAAGGGATTGGCAATCAGGGCTGTCCATCAAAATCACACAGGATGCTTCTAGAACATTCAATGCCTAGGCCCTACCCCAGGATTCAGAGACTGGTCAGCCCTGGCTTCTCCCTTCCTAGCTCATCCTCTATTCAGTATCTCCTGTTTTCCATTCAGTCAGAATCATCCAATGGAAAAGGCAACCCACCTGTCTCCTCAGCACTGCCTGCACTTTTGGAAAAGTGAGTATGCCCATTTTCTTCTTACCTTTGGGGATCTCGGAGGAAAAGTTCTCCAGCTCACTTTCCTCCCATCCTCACTCATAAAATGCAGTGGGAGGCAAATTAAGTTCTAGGGGGAAATGAATGGTACTCTGAGACCCACAAAGATTTCAGACCCAGTTTGCAAAATTTCTGGACAAGGAAGATGCTGTAGATGAGTGCAAGTGTGCCTCAATCCTAGAAGAGCCCAGAGGGGACAGAAGCCTTCTTTATTCATTAGGATCCTTTGAGCTACAGGTACAAGAAAGCTCCAAATCAAAGGTGTTTAAATAGTAGGTGAGGCTTTTCCTGGTATGGCAGGGCCCCAGCTCAGCCTCTATAGTTTCCTTGTCTCTCCCCACTTTGCATGTTGACTTCATCAGCAGATTTGTGACAAATGGCTAATGCCAGGTGTTTCATCCAGACATGACAACATCTTGAGGAAGAAAGGGACCATCTTGTCCCATGCTTGTTTCTTAGGGACCAGTCTTTCAGTCTTCCTTTTTATCTTGTTAGCAGATTTGGAACATGGTCCCTTTCTAAACCAATCACAGGCAATGTGATTGACAATGAGACTGTCATCATAGCTTTAAACTATACCCTGGAGATGGGAAGAGAAGATCAGCTTCCCATGGAGCAAATGGATCCATGAAGAAGAGTAAATTCCCAGGCGTAAATCACGTTGCTATTAGGAAACAGGAGGAAGAATGAATAATGGGTTGGCAACAAACAGTTTCTGCTACATGTAACTTTTCTAGGCATCTATGCCATTTGCAGTTCTTTTCATCCCCAGCTGAAGCAAGGCAGGCTATTTCTACATACTCAGAGAAGTTTATAACTTGCTTTTCCAATTCTTTCATTTACTTGCTGGAAACATCTGGATCACAGCTGCCACCTCTCAGAACTTTCCCCTGTGTCTTTCTTCATTTGCTAGAACATACACCTCTATTCTTCCTTCTTCCTTGCCTTGAGACAGCTTTAGTACTTCATTTTTCATTGCTGTTAGAATAGTTTTGTTTGACCTGGCAAGGAAGGTCTGTGTCGTGTGCCTTTTTTTAGTACAGGCAAGCTCCCAGCTCCTCACCCCAGACTCAGCCTGTTTTCCTCACTTCTCAGTATATGCAGCCACCAACCTATCACTCAGTGATTCATTCTCTGCCCATTAATCTTGAAGTTAGCTGGGCAATTCTTCACCTTGCCACCTTACCCAGAGAAAGCTTAGAGATCCTTCATGTTGAGTAGGGTGTTTTGTTTGTTTCCTTGCTTTTTTTGATCACTTCAGGGACATTGTAAAGGGGCGATAGACTCACAACCATGTGGAGCTAACGGAGCCTACAGAATCTTGCCAAGTCCCTAGAGTCATAGTGTCCAGGCCATGGTCTCCGAATCTCTCCAGAAACGGTCATCTGATGCCCTGAGTGAGAAGCATGCTAAAATTCTCCCCCCAGGTCCCACCTGAGGACGCACCAACCCCTTTTCCAAGAGGGCCCTAACAAGGCTCCATTCTCAACCCTCAGCCTGTAGAGCCAGTCAAGGCAGAAGATCTATATCCCCTTTCTCCCCAGCAGACTTTCAGGATGCGGCAGGGCCTGTACTCTGTAGAATGAATGCTCAGGCCAGCTGACAGCTTCCATCTGAGGCAGCAGAGATCATCAAGGATCTCAACTATCCTTAAGCAGGAGAAAGTGAGGCACAAAACTGGGACAGTAGGCAGCAGCCCTGAACCAGGAGCGGCAACGAATGAGGATCAATGGTGGCAGCACCATCCAAGGGTATAGAACCAAGGGAGACCCAGACAGAGTGAGGACTGAACCTCGTCGAGCAAGAAACCCTAAAGAAGTGGCTGCGTGCTGCTCATTCTTATGGGCTATTCAAAAAGACCACTGTGATGCATTACCCATGCTGTGGTTGACTTGCCTGTTGGGAATACACCCAGTCTATAAAGACGACTGCAAAAAGGGGAGGGTCTATTCAAAGGAGGAGGGATTCAGATTAACAACAACTCTCCGTTCTGGATGTCTAAAAGATGCAAAGTAATTTTGATCTAAATTTATGGAACTGGAAATATCTAATAGATTGCCAAGAGATCGGCAATGAGACAATCTGTGAGTGAAAATGAATTCATAATTTCCATTCTAATAGAAACATGGTTGTTTATAACTGCCTTTTCCATACTGTTAAAGAGAAACAATGCATTATCAGTTCATATGTATTACTACCTAGATTGTTGTGTTTAAATGATCTCACATTTCCCTAAGCATACAGTGATTGAACAGGAAGGGAGTTGGCTAAGCACAAGAAAGATGATGAGAAGATCATATTGCCTGTAGATAGTTCACAAGCAAATACCTGATCACAGACTGCACTCCCGATAATAACTTGAAAGAATTCTGAGCCTTGTTCTTCCAGATGACTTCATAGAAACCCGTTCTTCACTCAGCAAGGGTCTAGGAACCTGTAGACTGAGAGAAAAATAGAGTAATATTTTAAATTAGTATTAAAGATTAAAATAGAATAAGGCTCAAGAACAGTTTCATTTTAACTTGAAACAGTTTCAGTTTAACTTGAAAAATCTATTTATTCATAGTCTTTCATTTCTTCAGCAATTGATGACCAAGACCCAGGCACCTGGAATGCACTCAACGAGCTCACAGTATAATGGGAAAGACAGATGGAAAACAGCCTATTGTAATATGGTGTGATGAGTGATATCAGAAGGAAGAACAGGTTATAAGCAAACAACACACAAGAAAATGAGCACATCACCCAGTTTTGGTAATTGGGGTTGCTTAGCAAACATTTCCTCTAGCAATTTATGTTAAAAGTGAAACCTGAAGGTTATAATAGTTAACCAGGTAACTAGGAGGTTAATAACATTCCAGGCACCAAGGCAATGAAGTATGGAGTAATCAAGGAATAATATTGAAGATAATGAGAATTACTCTTATTATTTACTGCATGCTTACTTGATGCCAAGTTCTGTTCTAATTGCTTTGCATTAATGATCTCCTTTAATCCTTATAATAATACCATGAGGAAGGTATACTATGAATATTTTTGTCTTATAGATGGGGACACTGAAACTCAGAGAAACCATCACATGCCTGAGGATACACAGCTAGTAGATAATAAATCTCATGCGCTTAACCTCTTAATAGACACTCCAGCTGGAAAAATGGGAAGACATTCAGTGTGACACGAAAGAAGAGAGTGGATTTAAGAGCTATTTTTGAAAAAGCTCCTGTGAGCTATTGTGAAAGAACTTGGTGACCGGGCGTGGAGTGGAGGGTGGAGTGGATGGGGGTGCAAAGTGCACACAGAGCCATTCACTGAAGGATCAGCACCATCATAAATGCGGATGGTGCACAGGGCTGGTTTCATAAAAGGGGCCATTAGATTACTATAGCACAGAGCAATTTCCTCTTTAACCTGTAAAATAACCATTTTCTACATTTTTGAAGCAGTCAAGATAATTGCTTAAAGGTTTTATATCACATTAAATATATGTAGTGAAACAGTTCCCCTTTGCTGATAGTATTCTGGAATGGATTAGCCCTCAAGCAACCTATTAGTAAACTCCAGGAACCTGGGACAGAGTAACCGAGACTAAGGGAGTTCTTGTATCCAAGGTCCCCCAGGCTGGACTTGTCTGAGGGAACCTTGGTATTGGGGGTGGCTTTCAGACATAGCTGAGCCCGAGAAGGTAAGATCTGTCCATGGGAAAGCACTGACGTCACTTTCAAATACTGTTGACCACGTGGGAAAAATAGAATCTAATATATCTGCAGGTCAAACAATACATTTTGACTAAATATCTCTTCACATTACTGAGCTAAGCACAATGACAAACATTTTTGACCCAGTGGACATGAGAGAACAATGAGCCTCATTCTAATCAGTCATCTCAGGAAGAAAGCACACAAGATTATGAACTGGGGACAGATGCCAAGATCCATGAGTGTCTGGCCCAGAAATCTCAAGGTGGGCACTGGCTGTGCTCAGCTCCAAGTTTACAACCATGCATAGGGGTTCCTTCAGCTCAATCCAAACACTTAGTTCTCAGGAAAGAGTCATTTACATAGAGGACCTGCCCATTTTGTAAGATTAACCGGTAGGGGATGAGCCACAGCGAAGGCAATACAGCTCAGCAAACACTTAAAGGCACTTCCCATGTGCTAAGCATCATTCAAACTGAAACACAGCCTTTCTCTGCAATCACAGTCATACAGAAGGAAGAGCATGTGTATAAAGTGCCATGGCTCTGAGTTATGCTGTAAAAGAGGTTTCCTGAGAGTATCAAGGGAGAGATCAACTTTAACCAGAGGGTGTGAGAGAGAGGAAAACATTAGCAAGAGTTCCACAGAGGAAAAGATATTTGAACAAAGCCTTTCAAGTGCATGGGGAGAAGATTCCAGATAGTTGGAGAAGATATTTTAAAAACTATAAGCTCAGTCTAGGGGCTTCCCTGGTGGCTCAGATGGTAAAAAATCCGTCTGCAGTGAAAGAAACCTGGGTTCAATCTCTGAGTCGAGAAGAACCCCCGGAGAAACAAATGGCTACCCACTCCAGTATTCTTGCTTGGAGAATTCTATGGACAGAGGAGCCTGGTGGGCGACAGTCCATGGGGTTGCAAAGAGTCAGACACAAATGAGCAACTAACAGACACACAGGCTCAGTCTAGGGGTCAGGAAGTAACTGCAAACATTTTACACCCTACCATATTTTGTAAAGGCTTCCCATAGCTCAGTCAGTAAAGAATCTGCCTGCAATGCAGAGACCTGGGTTCAATTCCTGGGTTGGGAAGATCCCCTGGAGAGGGAAATGGCAACCCACTCCAGTATTCTTGCCTGAAGAATTCCATGGACAGAGGAGCCTGGTGGGCTACAGTCCATGGGGTCGCAAGAGTCGGACACGACTCAGTGACTACACCACCACCACATTTTGTACAAGAATGGCTTTCCCTGCCCTGGGCTGTCGCTCTGTTTTTCTGCTCTTTTTCCAATCATTTGGAAAAATAAGAAAATTGTACATTTGGCAGAGGTCACATAGAAGGGAGGGGATAATGTGATTTTAAAAAGGAGAAATGTTATGAATAGCTGATATTTTTAGAGTGTTCTTTCTTGTTCACGATGGGTTTTGGTTTCCAACCTGATGAAATGTAAATTTTACAAGGCCTGAAGGAAACTAAGACAAGGAAACTGATGCTGAGAATGAGGAGACTCACTTATGAGGTGGTCAGGGCTGAGAGGTCAGGGAGGGTAGCTGCTGTGAGCTTCAGAGTCCTGGCTGCAAAGCTCTAGTCACTGGTCTGCCTTGTTTGTGGTCTCCTCCATGACAAGACTCTCATTGGAATTCCAGGCCCCTAGGTGAGCTGCAGGATACATAGAGAAGGCATGGCCATCAGGATATTTCCTTTCAACTCGTGATTTCATACCTCAAATGGACTCCTGGCACCATCAGCTATCCTGCTTTAATCTAGCACGTTTGTCCCCCTTACCTCCACCTCATGATGCGTGCGCCTCCTCTTCCCTCCTCAAGATTGCCTAGCCTCCCTACTTCTTGCTTTTAGTAGATGACCTTGTTTTTCCATTTTATAAAGAAAATTTAAGCTCTTGGATGAGAAGATTCCTCTCATCTTCCTTTGCCAGATTCCCAGCCCCCCATCTCCATCGCCTTCCTGCCTTTGTTATGACTAAGGGGAAGTTTCTCTACCTTTCTAAGGTCTGCCCCTACTTTCCTTTTCAAAGGGTGTATTTCTTCGGTCCTCCCTTTCCTCTCATCCCCGCCACTGAACCATTCTATGCACATTCACGTGTGCTTCTGTCCTTTGACCCACTGCTTCAGCTGCACAGTCCCCCCACTCCCTTGTCCTTGTCAGTTTCCTGTGTCTACGTCTTCACCTTTCTCACCTCCCAGTCTTCGCTCAGCCCTTTCCAATCTGTCTTTGGCTTCTGCCGTGTCACCAGAGCTCTTCTTGACCTCCACGGTATCCAGTCCAAGAGTCACTTTTCCTACACACATCTGAGTCAGATTCTCAGAAGTGTGTGTGTATGTGAGACAATTCTCCCTCCTTGACACGCTTTCCATGTTTGGGGTGGGCAGGGGAAGAGGGTCCTGTTGCTCGCTGCTTATAAAATCAATAAAGTGGTAGAAAGGAAAATTCCTTTCATTGGAATGCTGGTAGTCTGTGAAGATGGTGGACTCACTGTCTCCCAAAACCACCTCCGAAGATCCTGCATGGCCAGGAAACCTTTAAGCGGAAGGAGGGAAGTCATCTCAGTTAATCAATGGGATGCGGGTCAGAGTGGTCACTGTCCCCCCACTGCATGTAGTCTCATTGACTCTAGATGTTATATTGTTCACACAGTTTGGTCACATGGTTTGTTTGGGAGATGACTGAATGGGGAGCTAGGGAATAGATCTGGTCATCTGTTAACTTATTCTTCATTTCTACCTTTTTGATCTATAGGAGGAACCAGAAAGTTAGGCAATTTTGTGCTTGCGCCAGAGATAAGTAGAGCACGGTGGTGCCTGGTTTAAAAATTAGTTACAGGGACTTTCTTGGCAGACCAGTAGTTAAGACTCTGAGCTTCCAACACAGGGTGGGATGGGGTGGGGTGGGGTGGAGTGAAGTAGGTTGATTCCTGGCCAAGGAACTAAGATCCTATATGCTGTATGGCATGAATGAATGAATGAATGGTTAGTTTCAATATAGCTTTGCTAAAGTGGGAAGGAAAGGGGCTTCCTTCTGAAGGAGGTTTCCCACAAAGAGCTGCTTACATTTTCTCAGCTCCCAGGACTCCTCACTCTCCGGATTCTCCTCTCACCTCTCTGCCTGCTACTTCTCAGCTCCTCCGCAGGCTCCTCCTTCTCCACCTGAGCTAAGGGTGGACATGCACGTGGCTCGGTCCTGGGTCATCTTCTCACCTTCCCTCACACTTGTCCCCAGACATTCTTTCCCACTCCTCTGGCATTAAACCCCAGCTTCCTCCTGAATGTCTCCAGTCTAGAGTTCTCTTACGCACTACGGTGCATGCAACTGCCAACTTGGCATCTCCAGCTAGATACCTTGCAGGCATCAAAGATACATCTTATCCAGAAGTTAACTCTTACTTCATTGCCTCTCTTCAGTCCCTCAAACTTCACATCTTTTGTATCTCAAGGTCTTCACACATCTGAATCCTCTACCTGGGATGATCTTCCCTCTGCCATAGATGTGCCTGGCTTCTCATCTTTCAGGCCTGTTATTCCATTTCCAAGAGGTCTTTTGTAGCCATTCAATCTAAGCAGATTCTTCCCTTGTTATTTTCTGTCATTGCACAGAGTTTATTTCTCTCATAAAAGTCATCACAATTTGTAATTAATTTAATATTTTTTCTTGACTTTTTTGGGCATTTTCTCCTGCTGTGCTCCATGTTGGCTAAGACTTTTTCTTTTGTTTCCTAATGTCTCCCTAGCACATTACAAGGTGCCTGTGACTTAATCCTGGGTAGATATTTAAATGAATGAAGCAAAAGATGGACCACAGGGATGGGATGACTCTGAACATTTGGTCCACCCCCATCTTCTTCCTCTTAGTGCCCTGGAGCTCCCAATAGCTGTCTGTCTACTCACAGCATCTCCTGGAATAAGAATGAAAGTGGGTTTGAGAGCAGGAGGAAAAAGGGGAACTGGTACAGTACTGGATGTTTGGGGGTCGTCTAGGGAGGATTCAAGGACCAGAGCCTTTAAAAAAAAAAAAAGAATCTTATCTCAAGATAGAAAGATTGAAATAGATTCAACCAGAATGAGCTTCCTCACTTCTGTGCAGTAACAGGCCAAAGACATAGTTTGGTTTTCAGATGCCCTATCTGTCCCTGAAAGGATGTCCTGTACTTGCCTTCTCACTAGTGGAAAGACAAATGGAGACCCAGATTGTGAAGCCTCTGCTTCTGTGCTGACTCCAAGCTGCCTGGAGGGGATCAGCCAGGAGGCTAAGGCCAGGATGGAGGAAGAAGCTTACAACAAGGGGTGAGTCAGCTGTCAGCAGCCCTGAGGTCACCTGGCGTGTCTCACAAGATACCTTCCCACAGACCTTTCCTGTTTCTTAAAGGATTTAGGGAAGCAACTCATGGCCCCAGGACCTCCTTGCCTGAGTAAGGAATTACATAGGAAAGAGCAGTACTGTTCCACAGGAAAGACAGGAGGAAATGGGGCAGAAGGGTGTGGTTAGATAATAACCAGACTGCCCTCTTTTTAGGCATAAAGCCACCAGAATGATCTGGAAGTCAAAGGCCCTGGGTGGGTTCCTCTTGGTGGTGCCTGAGGCTTCCTGACACATGCCCAGAGCAGTCATGCCGCTGCCAGCAGTGTCCTGGAGCAGCTGCAGCCCCACTTCCCAGAACTGCCTCAGTCATCCCTTCTTCTTGCCGCAGGAGTCCCCTCAACTTCTAGCCACTCCCTTCTCCAGTTGAGCTTCAGTAGCACCTTTGGCCTGTTGTCAGTCACTGATGGGGCAGAATACTGAGCAGGGCCCCTGCCCAGCCAGGTAAAGAATTACCTCTGACCAGGCACTGCATCCTGGGCTTCTTGCCCTGTAGCCCCTGAGGGAGCTGCAGCCTCTCTCTGACATGGAACCTGTGGGCTTTGGTGTGGTGGTACCTACAACCACAGTGGGGTTTGCCCCAGCCCAACTGTGCTGGCCTTAAACACTCAGTTGTTAGACGAGCAAAAAGTATGCTCAGGGTAATATCAATCCTGGGAGAAGGAAGTCAGAAGATTTCTCTCGAAAAGCCTGTCTTTTCACCCATACCTGTCCTCTGTACTTAGAAAGGAGGGGAGTGAATGCTTCCATTGGCTTTGCGACCATTTACAGAGAACTTGTGTGCGTTTCACTTCCGCAAATCTTCCCAACAAGCCTGTGTATGAGCCCCACCTTCCCTAGGCCAAGCTATACTCTTGTCACTTTCTCAAAATGTTCCATCACCTGTGCAATGGGTGCCAGCCCCTCCTTCTCACAGGGGAGTGGCCGAGGCTCCAAGGCCACACAGAGAGCAGACGCAGTCCTTAGCCCTCCCAAATGGTTTGTTGGAGAAGAATCTAGCCAGGAGACTGCACCCACATATTTTTCCCCATCTGTTTTGTCACACTTTCACATAAACAGGAAGGATGACTGGGGGTGAAGGGAAATCGTCCTGATATGAGCCGCCGTGGGATGTGGTGGCTTTTCCCTATTGTGTGGAGCCACAGGAAGTGAGTGCAGAATCCCGGCAAGTGCTCAGAGCCCCTCCTCTAGCAACTCGGGGAAGGATGCTCTGCATCTGCTGGCCTTTCCAGACTCAGTTGTTCATTGTTGCCTTCCAGATACCAGGAAGGTCTAAAGAAAACCAAGGAGCTTCAAGACCTGAAGGAGGAGGAGGAAGAACAGAAGAGCGAGAGCCCAGAGGAGCCGGAAGAGGTGGCAGAAACTGAGGAAGAGGAGAAGGAGCGGAGAAGCAGGTTGTAGCCGTCACAGTTGCTAACATGGGCCTCAGTCCCTTTCACCGCACAGCATCCCTGGAGGGGCCAGTCCGAGGCGTCCAGGGCCCAAGTGAGCAGCCAACAGAAACCAAGACGAAACTCATGTCCGAGGAGGAGGCAGAGGGAATCCCAAAGAGTCCAAGTAGTTAACAAGGGGGTGTTTGCAAGGGTTTAGGGGTCAGTGATGGCCAAGGGTGGGGTCAGGAGTTCCTAAGAGCTGGGAAAATACAAGGGACCACAGTTAACTCACTGCCCAGCCATCCCCATGAGAGATCCAAGGTCAAGGGAGTTGGCCTGAAGCCCTAGAGGAGGATGGGGGTGGAGAGAACACGTGGAGATAGGGGACAACTCAACTTTGTGGCAAACATGAGTCTCCAAAAGTTTCCTTCCATGGTGACCAATCAAATTTGGTCATCTGGACATTGTTTTTACTTTGGATTGGAAATACTCAGATTTTTCTTTTTAAATATACTTTATATTTTAAGTGCATTTTCCACAAAATCCTGAAAAACCTATGTAACATGCAGATAAAGGTAATATAGATCCAGCATTTTGCCCTACCTGTGCCCTATGGATCTAGTGACAAATTGACGTCCTGGATTTTAACAGAGGGCCCCAATTTTGTATATCTGGCCCTATTATCTCTACTAGCACATTTAAACTAGAAGTCTGGAGTTTTGGATTTTTAAAATGTAGTTACAGCTAACTTGGAACACTTCACCAAAATCACTGCTTTTAGACTCCCAGGCTACCTTTAGTCCAGAATGACTTTAGTCAAAAATGATCAATTAATCTAATCAGCTGCTTCATTTGGGATGGGGTATGTTGTCTATGCCTCATTGCTAGCAGACTCTGGAAACCATATGCATGCAATGAATCATGTAATAAAATGCAGATTCGAAGTGAGATGGATATGCTTCAAAGCACATAAGAGCAAGCAGCAGAGCCCAGTCGGCAGATTCAACCAGAGTAAGAGGCGTTAGCCTGCATGAGCCAACTCCAGTGTTCATGGGAAGAGAAAGTGTTTCACAGTTGGAAACAAACGCATGCTAGGATGCACTACCTCTGCTAGGGAGAGAAGCCCAGTGTTCACAATCAAAGCACAGTCCCTGCCCTGAGCAACTGGGTCCTGTCTTTCTCGGTCTTCTGGCTCTCCTGGGGGTCCTCTGCTCTCATTTTGTGGGCCACCACTCTATCTCCTCTCCTTTAATGCAGTCAAGCCCAGGCCTGACAACAGCCCTTTCTTTGGCTCCCTTCAAAAAGAAGACAGGCTGGGACTTCTAACCCTTCCAAACACCAGGAAAGAACAAAAGGAACAGAACACGGAGGGTACATGGAATATAAACACACTGGTTTACAAAGTACAGGGCTAGAATCCTTATCTAGCTGGTTTGATCTTGGGCCATTGGCAGCTCCCTCCTAATTCGTGGAATCCCAGCAGAAGAGAGGCTGTGCCCAGCTCTCCCTCTGTCCAGCTCTTGGTCAGCAGTGCGTGGCAACGGTTGCCCTTCACATCCATCGTCCAAGAGTGTTCTCTCTGTCCTGCTGATCCTGAAAGGCCTTGTTCTCTCTCCCAACCCCTGCTCCCTCTCAGATTCACTTTCTGATCTTAAGAACATGCCTGGACCTCAGAGGATGGGTACCAGGCATCAGCACACCCTCAGAAGGGTCCTTAGCACATGGTGCAGCTTCACTTGTTCAGGCTCAGCAGTGTGGCATCACCTTCTCCATGATGACTGACACTGCTATCAGAGAAACTGCCCACTCACAGTCACAGGATCCCTTCCTCACCCGTCACCCAACCCAGACCAATCCCAAGAGCCATTGTCTTGAATGCCAGACAATCCATTCATCCCCAAGTCCCTAACACACACAGTTGCCTGCAGGCACCTCTACTCAAGCACAATTCCCACCACGAAATTTTGGCATCTCACTAACAAGCAAGGTCTGAAGTTGTGAAAAGTTCCATGTCCTATTTAGGGCATTTGAAAAACACTAGGATCACCCCAGCAGCCAACCCTTTATTGAAGACATTCAACCTCAAACACTGAATCTCTCCTCTATTATAATAATATAATCTGTTCTCAATATTACTTTCTGGAGGATCAGCTTCAATGAACTTATTGGGTGAATCAACCCAAGATCTTAACTATACTAAAACAGAGAACATAGGTCTTCTGACATTTATGTAATGCACTGAATGAGACTCATAAGATGGGACAGAAAACTATTGTCTTGGCTCCCAGTGTGTCTTCAGAACTGTTCCATGGGGTTAAAATGATATTAGGCAGACTCCTTTACTTTTCCAATAACTCTCAGAAAATAGAAGTCTTCTGGTCAACTTTAAGTCCCAAGAATAACCTCATTTCAGTCATGTAAATGGCTGCTGCTGCTGCTGCTGGTAAGTTGCTTCAGTCGTGTCCGACTCTGTGTGACCCCATAGACGGCAGCCCATCAGGCTCCTCCATCCCTGGGATTCTCCAGACAAGAACAGTGGAGTGGGTTGCCATTTTCTTCTCCAATGAATCAAAGTTTAAAGTGAAAGGGAAGTTGCTCAGTTGTGTCCGACTCTTAGCAACCCCACGGACTGCAGCCCACCAGGCTTGTCCATGGGAGTTTCCAGGCAAGAGTACTGGAGTGGGCTGCCAGTGCCTTCTCCATGTAAATGGCTAGATCCCTGGAATAGTCAAAATCCCGAACTTAAAAAGTTCAACTTTCTACCCATCCCTTCCTGCCTCCAGTCAGCTTGGCTCTGCCTCAGGAAGGAAGCTGATAGTGGGGACAGAGTTAACTACTTCTTGCTCTCTGTCACTCGTGCCCTCCACTGAGCTTAGTTAATGTAGCACCTGACCTCTCCAGGGCTGGGAAAGGGGAAGGAGATTAAGGGTAGGAAAGGTATTAACTCGCTGGTCTTATTGTGAGCAGGCTCCAGGCCTTAGCAGGGATGTAAGGCTGATTTTTTAAAATTTATTTTTACTAATTTATTTGGTTGTGCCAGGTCTTAATTGTGGCATGTGGGATCTGTTTCCTGGGCCAGCAATTGAACCCGGGCCCCCTGCATCGGGAGCTCAGGATCTTAGCCACTGGACAAGGGAAGTCCTCTGACTTTCTGGTTTTGTTCAGTGTGGTGTTTTATGGAACCTTCAGAGAACCCCACACCGACCCCCCACCCCACACACACACCCACACCATTACTGAGGATCTCTCAACTGCAATTCCCTTTGTGAGGTCAAATGCAGCTCTTCTGGCTAGCTACTTACAATCTCTCTCTCAGTCCTTGGGCAGCTGGAAGTGTACCTCTGTGCTCAGCTTCTGGGCAGCGTTTCCAGGTCTATGCCACCCTGTGCCAGCTCTCCCTCTCCTGCCTATGCCCAGTTAAAGTGAAATACGCATCTCTGGCCCACTAGTGGTGGGAGGACGGTTCTCGGTTTCATGGCCCCATGTTCTGATGGCATCAAGCAGTTCCGCAAGCTTCTCATTCTTCAGATCCCTCAGGTGGGGGTCGCACATCAGCCCACTCACCATGTGCCCAAACGGCAAGGTACTGAGCTCTCCACGCAGCATCTCCTGGCCTAGGTGATGGGGAGCAACCTCACTTCTCCCAGTGGAGGAGTAGGCAGAACTCAGAACAACCAAAAATTGATTTCTGAAGGAATTCTATTTCTAATCAATAATTCTATTTCTAACCATTTTTATAGACTTTAAATAGGTAACCAGCTGAGGGTCACAAAGCCTATATTACCCTCCTCCTTCCCAACCCCTCTAAAGGATGGAGTGAGAGTGGGATTCTTCCAGCTCCAGCAGCTTGTTCTGGGGCCCAGAAAAATACAGCCCAAAAGAAAGACTGTGCCATAGCATCCAACTATATCTAAATAGAAGTTAAAGAATCAAAATGGTGCCAAAAGAAAACAAGCTTCCATTTCCAAATCCTCTCTCCCCCTACAGTTATGAAAGTAGCCAATAATTTTCCACCTTGGCTCATGTGCTCACTGTTTTGCTTTGCTTAACTGCTTTTGAAACAATTTTCAATGGTTTCCCATGTGGAAAAGAAATCAACCAATGCTTTAATATCCAAGACAGGTACTCTGAGCATCTAATCCCTTTGTACAGAGGGTATTTGTTTAATCTTCTTACCCATTGAAAGACATCTAGAACTATCTACTTCTCAGCAAGTGGCCTGCATATTTCAGGGTCTATGTGAGCCTCAGGATCTGGAGAAGGCCCTCCTGTCACTTCTCACCTCCTCCATTTGGTGATGTTCAGTATTCTCAGTTTTAGATCAATCGATCGATCAATCAATCTGGGATTAGAAACAGGAAGAAATTCCAGCTTAATGAACATGTCCAGGGCTTCTCCAGAGAGCTTTAAGAATGGACTCTTCCAAGTGGGCCATCTGACCAAATGTCTTTTCAGTACAGTCACTCAGTCATGTCCAACTCTTTGCGACCCCATAGACTGCAGCACACCAGGTTTCCCTGTCCATCACCAACTCCCAGGGCTTGCTTAAACTCAGGTCCATCGAGTCAGTGATGCCATTCAACCATCTTTTAACTGTGCCACAAAAAGAGTGGAAAAGTTGAGAGGCAGTCAGGAAAAGAAGGAAAAGGTGGGGGGGGGGGGTGGGAAGAAAGGGGAGGTGGGAAGAAATTCTAGCTTAATGAATGCGTCCGGGGCTTCTCCAGAGAGCTTTAAGAAGGGACTCTGCCAAGTGGACCATCTGACCAAATGTCTTTTCAGTTCAATCACTCAGTCGTGTCTGACTCTTTCCAACCCAATGGGCTGTAGCCTACCAGGCTCCTCCGTCCATGGAATTTTCCAGGCAAGAGTGCTGGAGTGGGTTGCCATTTCCTTCTCCAGGGGAGCTTCCCAACCCAGGGATTGAACCCGGGTCTCCTGCACTGCAGGCAGATGCTTTACCGTTTGAGCTACCTGGGAATCCAAGGGTGCACGGTGGGGGGACACAGGCAAGAAGCAGAGGTGAGGGGATGAATGGCAAGGAGAGAAGAGAGAAAAGTGTGGAGAGACCAGAGAAAGTGGAGGAAGAGATATTTGGGAAGGAAGATTTATTTTAAATTTATATATATATATATTTTTTTAATTGAAGGATAATTTCTTTATAGAATTTTCTTGTTTTCTGTCAAACCTCAACATGAATCAGCCATAGGTATACATGTATCCCCTCTCATCTCCCCATCCCACTCCTCTAGGTTGATACAGAGTCCCCATTTGAGTCTCCTGTGCCATACAGCAAATTCTGTTGGCTCTCTATTTTACTGGGAAGGAGGATTACTAGGACTGAGAAAATACTTGAATAAGTCACCCTGAGGTTGCCAGAGCTAGGAGTTCTCTGGAAGCCCCTGGGATGGTCTGAAGTGAGCTCTTGAGGTTCCTCGTTCTGTGTCGTTTATTATTCAACGTCAGGAGTCTTCTAGGAGTTCGTCACAGTCCTTCCACTCTGGACATGGTCATATGTGGAACTGAGCACAAAAAATTATGCCTCTGCACATGGAGGCAGGGGACAGGTTGTGACACCAAGTACAGAAAAGATGCTGGGCCCGCATGGATGCATGGGAGTCTGGGTCAGCCAGCCTGGATCTCGGGCCTTGGGGGAGCTCAGATGTCAATGACCATCTCATGAATGGATGAGGGCATGTGGACTGTTAGCATCAGAATCACCTGGGGAAATGTTTAAACAGTAGACTCTTAGACCATAGCTTTGAAGATTCTTAGTCTGTAGTCCTGGGGTATTTCGAATAATTACTGCTAAGCAATTCTGCACGGGTAAGTTTGAGAGCCATGGCTCAAGACAACTTGGAAAGTATTCCAGACAGAAGTATGGGTCGGGGCATCTTATACGTGTCCAATATACTAAACCCGCCACCTGTGTTTTCCATTTGACAGCAAACTTGAAGAACTGGTTCGTTTCTTACAAGTCATGTATCCCAAACTGTGTCAGCATTGGCAAGTCATCTGGATGATGGCCGCAGCGATGCTGGTCCTGACTGTCGTGCTGGGGCTCTATGGTTCCCACAGCTCTTGCGTAGAGCAGGCCGACGGGTCCCTCGGGAAATCCACGTGCTCGGCAGCCCAGCGGGACTCCTGGTGGAGCTCGGGACTCCAGCATGAGCAGCCTACAGAGCGGTAGAAAGCCCAACACTCAGGCCGTGCCCTGCTCCAGCACACAGCCTGTCGCCCTTTCCTCAAGCGAGACGCGTCAGGCCTGGGCATGGGCATGCCACTGCTGCCATCAGGGGAGCAAGCAGGGGTTCCTTCACACTCGGCACCCCTGCGGGAGCTATTCACACACAATAGCTGATGTTCCTGGAGGATCGACAGAAAGCATCAGTGGACAAAGAAGTAGCCATCACCAGGGGACTTGAAGAGAAGAAGGGAATGCGGCCGCGCCAGTTCAGATGGCTGGGGAGAAACAAAATACCTTCCTCACGGGGAAACATGAAAAGCCCACTCTCCCTGGTTTTCCTCTCTACAACTGATTGGAAATCAGGCACGACTGTGCCTAAGGGCTAACTCTGCCCTGAGGATCAGACCTGGAATTTGGAATAGCAACATGAGTATCTTCCCATTTCACATCTCATTCTTACTGACTCTCCTTCAGCCTCGCCGCCTCCTCATTGCAATCACAGTTGCTCTTTACAGAAGATGGAAAGGTTTCTCAGAAAAATATTTAGGCTGATTTTAGCTCAGTGCTTGAAATGAAATGGGAAGATGTAAATTAATACATATGCCTCTGCACACATGCAACACACACACACACAGACACATACACACAGAGATACACACACAGAAAGCACACACGTTCATGAAGTCAACTGTCCTCCAACTGTGTGCTCTGGGTGTGTGCTGGGCATAAAGCCAACCCACAGATTTTCACGTGTGGGGCAGTCACCAGGCACTTACCTGTTCAGTGAGCTCTCCACATGGATTTACGATGTTTGAGAAACACTGAAAACTCATGACTTGCGTGGTGAACTTGCTGGTCTCCATTTCCAGTGTTAATTCTAAGCTGCTATACAGCATGGTGGGGGCTTCCCAGGTGACTCAGTGGTAAAGAATCCACCTGCCAATGCAGGAGACACAGGTTCAATTCCTGGGTTGGGAAGACCCCCTGGAGGAGGAAATGGCAACCCACTCCAGTATTCTTGCCTGGAAAATCCCATGGACAGAGGAGCCTGCAGGCTATACTCCATGGGGTCACAGAGAGTCAGACACAGCTGAGCGCACGTGCATGCTTACGGCATGGTCTACCCCCACTTTGCTCTCTCTGGGAAAGGAGGAAACAGGGTGTGCTTCAACTTCGCTGTGCCCACGTGCAAGTGTGCATCTCTTCCACAAGGCTCCAGTTTCGGTGGGATTCCCAATGCAAGTGAAGGTCTTGGAGCTTTCCCATTATTTAGCAGAAAACAGCAAATCCCACCTGCAGCTTGACTTCTTGCTCCCCCTGGATAGCCACTGCCTGCCTTCGTACCACATCAGATCTGGGGAGTGCTGGTTTCTGTGTGGCGTTTATGGTGGTTTCTCTGCTTTTGTTGCTGACCCTATGTAGAACTTACTATGAGCCAAACACTGGTATTATATAAGGATTCATTTACTGTGTCCTCAAGAAAAAGGAAAAAGCTATGACTCTGCCCATTTTCACATAAGGAAACTGAAGCACAAAAACACAAGTAACTTGCCAAGGATACCCATGGGGTTGGAAGGTAAACCCAGCCAGGCTGGTCCCAGAGGCTATGCTCTTAACCCTGTGCTAAATTGCCTTTTCCAAAGGTCTTCTATCTAGACATGTTCTGTTTCAGCCCCACACCCCCAGGTAGCCCTTCAGCCACTCCAAGTCATTTCTGGTTCCCAAACCAGACTGCTTTCTCACGCTCATTTTTCTTCTGCTGCAATCCTCTTTCCTTCCAGTCACTCTTCAGGACCAAGTGCAAAAATCACCCGCTCCATGCAGCTTTAGTGGCCTCCCTCCAACTCCACACCAGACCACATTAATAGGTCATACCCTTCTCTGTACTTTCCAGCACTTTTAAAACATTTTCATTACTACTACTAATGAACATTACTACTACAGTGTATCATAATATTAATAACTTATTTATGTGTCTGTCTTTCCAAGCGTTTTTCCTCAAAGACAAGAACCATGTCTTACCCATTCTCTGGGTAAGTGCCTAGCATGGTGGCTGATGCTTGGGAGGGTGTCATTTAATGTTGGTCAGAAGAATGAGTGTGCAAGGTGGTGGAGAGCAGTCTGGGAACAGCTGACGTTTTGCATACTTCCCAGCACCAGCATCCTCACCACCACCATCTCAAATGGTGAGTGAGAGAAATCACATCTTTATTAGCCTCAACTTATTCTATTATTTTTTCAATCTACTCTGTGACCTAACAACATCATTTCCAAACTAAAGGGTTGGGCTTGAAGCAATCACTTCCTTCAGAAAGACCGACCTAGATCAGGACCCCCGGTAAAACAGCTTGATTTTTCTTTTTTTTTTTTTTTTGGAGCGGGGAAGGTGGCACCCTTTTCAGTGGCAAGAAAACTACTGCAAGAGAAGTCCAAGCCAGGGTTGACCAAGGATGTGCCATTAAGGTAAAGAGGCGCAGATCAAGGCAGACAGACATTGGATTCATGGATGGATGGTCTGCCCTACCTCTTCAAGGGGGAGCAGACACACGAAGGAGCTTTAGGCCCTCAGAGCCAAAGGCAGGGTGTAAACAGAGCTCTGGAGAGTGTGGCTGTGCCGCAGGACTCTGGGTTGGCCAGTCTCAGCCTGCCTTGAAGAAGGACCGGGCCGAGCTGACCCATTGCCCGCTTGGCCACAGGGTTCCCACCTTTGTTTCCAGTTGAGACAAAGGCCAGGAGAGGAGCTGCAGTGAGCTCTTGAGCCCCCAGCTGCTTCATAGAAAGGCCTGCAAGAATGCTTCCAGATCAGGCCCTCAGCCAGACGACTTTATGAGTAAGGGAGGTCAAGGACAAGAAGTAACCAGAAGGAGCAAACGAGTAATCACATTACCAAGGGCATTCCTGAAGCAGGACTCCTCGGTATTTCTTAAAAGCGAAGATGGACCTAATGCAATTGGAACTGTTGCCAAAGCAGCAGTGAAATGGAGAGAAACAGGCCCTGTATGTCCAACAGTGAGTGATATTGATCAGAAATAAAGCTCCCTTCCTTCACCATGCCTCTGGGGTCTGACATTTCTGCTTGGCCCTAGGACTCCGTTGTTGGTGCCGCAGTGTCCCCTCCTAAAGGACCTTCACTTTCTGTGCCACTCCCGCGTACAGCCTGGCGGAGTAAGAGGAGGGAGACGCGGGGTTTATGTATCACTGGCTGGCAGTTCCTAATGTTGTCAAACCTCACACAGGTGTGCTAGCATTGAACTATAGAGTGTCACGTACCTGAGTTTGAAAATAAAAGCACATTTCCAAACCTTTGGCAGCAGCCGAATGCCTCCTCATTTTGTGGAGCTGAGTCAGAACCTTGCCCAACCCTGAACTAGAATCTTCCTTGGGCGACAGTGCCTCCCAGGTCCCCAGTCCTTGGGTCACCAGATCCCTTCCAGGGGCTCAATCAATTCCTCTGCTTCTCATCCTCATTCCTGACCCTAGTTTCCCGTATCTTCCTGGTCTATGTGTTGTTTTTTTTTGATACGTTTTTCTGTGATAGAGACTGCTGTGTTTTCACCAATCTGATTTCTACGGTTAGACAATCTTTTTTCGTCTTTTCTTACAGCGAGGGGCAGGCCAATGTGAACCTTCCAGATCCAGTTTCCTAAACAGACTCTCCTGCCTAGTACCTTGCATTCCCTGCAGTCCCCTTTCTGCCTGCCAGATTCAGGGCATTCAGTTTAGAACCTGAGGTCCAAGAAGTTGCTGGCCCCACTAAGTAGAAGCTGAGTCTTCTTATGGGCGCTCACAGACTTCAACTGACATAAGCAAGAAATAAGAGTTTAGCATATTAAGCCACAGAAATTCAGGAATGTTTGTTATAGCAGTTAGCCTACCCTGACTAACACATACAGAAGCAGAAATAGGGAACTTCAAGAACAAATTTTCAACATAGGAGACACTGACTTAGCAGTCAAGTGGCAGGAAACCAGAACACTGACATCAGGGACTGGAAATATGGTGACCTGTGCTGTGAACAGAACAAAAATAACAGGTAAAGGCTTACCCATGATAACTTAAAAGACAGTCCATGGGCAAGCTATGGCTCTAGGAGAAGCGGCTGAAAAGAATCAGAGTATTGAAGTATGTGAACCCTTTTTGGCTAACTTTGGAGAGAGATTGCAAGAAAAAGAAGTACTTGGGAAAGAAGTGGATAAATTGAAACAGAAAGGGGAAAAGATACAGAGTTCCTAAACTGAAGACTTAGAAACCCTGACTGCTTCTAAAACCCAATTAGACTGAAAGGAGCTTTGAGTGAAAAAGAACAAGTAGAACTTTTTAGTTGAATTCAGATCAGACCAGCCCTACGGTAAAGGTCAGAGTCAGAATATGGTCCTTCCATCTGTGGTTTCAAACGAACTTCAATAGCCACCACTAAATTAGAGAGGGGCATGGGGCTGAGATTAAAAAAAAAAAGAAAGAAAGAAACATCTTGAGAATTGTGACTGGGAAAGGATTTGGGGTATGATTACTGGCACATGAAATCAAATGGAAGCAAATAGACCAGAATCCTAAGTTTGGGAAGGAGTAGTATTTACAAAGAGATACAAGCCACGACTAAAAAGTCCTTCAATTGTTAAGTTAGAAAACAACTTTTGGCATCCTAAGCTTACATCAGCAGAAAGCAGACTGTACAAGCTGTGCTACCCACAAGAAGCCTTGGAGGAATTTGCAATTCCCACTACAAATGTGGCCAAGGAAGATTCTATCCAATGAAGAGCTACAGAGAACAGTGGACATGGGACGCGGGCCTTTCTCCTAGGAAGCAGAATCAGGATCTAAATGAAGGTAGGGAACTATGGTTGACAGAACGTCTAAAGTACCTCCCCTACACCTCGCTCCCTGGAACTTTTGAATGTGAGACATCACTCCTGTTATTTTGCATAGTGCAGTTGACCTTGAATAGGGAGATCCTTTCCTAATTCTCTTTTCCTTTCCTGTCTTCCTTCCTTCTTCTTCTTTGTAATACTTTATCAGGTGCTTGAAGGCTAACTCTCTTTCAGGTGTGATGCTAGCTTTAAGGATAATGATGAAGAGGACACAATTCCTGTTTTCCTGTCTCCCTGGCTCCATGGTGATAGAGTCATTTTGTTTCTGAGGTCCCTGTAGCGTAGGTCTTGTGCTCACCCGAGTAATGAGGTCTAAACTACAGCTATTTAAGGTGTATTAAGGTAAGTCCCCTGGTCTCTGGGCTTCTCAGGTGGTGCTAGTGGTAAAGAATCCACCAACCAATGCAGGAGACGCAAGAGATACTGGTTGGATCCCTGGGTCAGGAAGATGCCCTGGAGGAGGCATGGCAACCCACCCCGATATTCTTGCCTGGAAAATTCCATGCACAGAAGAACCTGGCAGGCTACAGTCCATGGGGCTGCAAAGAGTCCAACATGACTGAGTGAGCACAAACAAACCCTATTTATGTAGAAGTGCTCTATGCCTGTGCAGAGCAGATTCTCCTTTCATATTGGTATCTTCCACACCAATATCTAACTTCATGACCAATACCATTTGTAGAGGAAAGAACTAGTTACCCATGTCAGTTCAGTTCAGTCACTCAGTCGTGTCCCACTGTTTGTGACCCCATGAATCACAGCACACCAGGCCTCCCTGTCCATCACCAACTCCCAGTGTTCACTCAAACTCATGTCCATCGAGTCAGTGATGCCATCCAGCCATCTCATCCTCCGTTGTCCCTTCTCCTCCTGCCGCCAATCCCTCCCAGCATCAGGGTCTTTTCCAACGAGTCAGCTCTTCACATGAGGTGGCCAAAGTACCGGAGTTTCAGCTTCAACATCAGTCCTTCCAAAGAACACCCAGGACTGATCTCCTTCAGAATGGACTGGTTGGATCTCCTTGCAGTCCAAGGGACTCTCAAGAGTCTTCTCCAACACCACAGTTCAGAAGCATCAATTCTTTGGTGCTCAGCCTTCTTCACAGTCCAACTCTCATATCCATACACGACCACTGGAAAAACCATAGCCTTGACTAGACGGACTTTTGTTGGCAAAGTAATATCTCTGCTTTTCAATATGCTATCTAGGTTGGTCATAACTTTTCTTCCAAGGAGTAAGAGTCTTTCAGTTTCATGGTTGTAATCACCATCTGCAGTGATTTTTGGAGCCCCCCAAAATAAAGTCTGACACTGTTTCCACTGTTTCCCCTTCTATTTCCCATGAAGTGATGGGACCGGATGCCATGATCTTCATTTTCTGAATGTTGAGCTTTAAGCCAACTTTTTCACTCTCCTCTTTCACTTTCATCAAGAGGCTCTTTAGTTCCTCTTCACTTTCTGCCATAAAGGTGGTGTCATCTGCATATCTGAGGTTCTTGATATTCCTCCTGGCAATCTTGATTCCAGCTTGTGTTTCTTCCAGTCCAGCATTTCTCATGATGTTTTCTGCATATAAGTTAAATAAGCACGGTGACAATATACAGCCTTGATGTACTCCTTTCCTATTTGGAACCAGTGTGTTGTTCCATGTCCAGTTCTAACTGTTGCTTCCTGATCTGCATATAGGTTTCTCAAGAGGCAGGTCAGGTGGTCTGGTATTCCCATCTCTTTCAGAATTTTCCACAGTTTATTGTGATCCACACAGTCAAAGTCTTTGGCATAGTCAATAAAGCAGAAATAGATGTTATTCTGGAACTCTCTTGCTTTTTTGGTGATCCAGGGGATGTTGGCAATTTGATCTCTAGTTCCTCTGCCTTTTCTAAAACCAGCTTGAACGTCTGGAAGTTCACAGTTCTAAGCATCTGAATTCAGAGTTCCAAAGAACAGCAAGGAGAGATAAGAAAGTCTTCCTCAGTGATCAGTGCAAAGAAATTGAGAAAAACAACAGAATGGGAAAGACTAGAGATCTCTTAAAGAAAATCAGAGATACCAAGGGAACATTTCATGCAAAGATGGGCTTGATAAAGGACAGAAATGGTATGGACCTAACAGAAGCAGAAGATATTAAGAAGAGGTGGCAAGAATACACAGAAGAACTGTACAAAAAAGAGCTTCACGACCCAGATAATCACGATGGTGTGATCACTAATCTAGAGCCAGACATCCTGGAATTGGAAGACAAGTGGGCCTTAGAAAGCATCACTACGAACAAAGCTAGTGGAGGTGATGGAATTCCAGTTGAGCTATTTCAAATCCTGGAAGATGATGTTGTGAAAGTGCTGCACTCAATATGCCAGCAAATTTGGAAAACTCAGCAGTGGCCACAGGACTGGAAAAGGTCAGTTTTCATTCCAATCCCAAAGAAAGGCAATGCCAAAGAGTACTCAAACTACCGCACAATTGCACTCATCTCACATGCTAGTAAAGTAATGCTCAAAATTCCCCAAGCCAGGCTTCAGCAGTTACCCATATACTACTCCTCTTTTTTTCTGCCACACTCGAGTCACATGGGGTCTTAGTTCCCCAACCAAAGATCCAACCCTCATCCCCTGCATTGGAAGCATGGTATCTTAAACACTGGAACCACCAGGGACGTCCCTATACACTGTTCCTGAAAATGACACTCCTTTTGGAGAAAACTAATAACCTTTTGCTCAAGGCATTACTCTCAAGCCAGAATCCCATAATTACCATGGAAGACAAACCACTGAAACTCTAGCTGGGAAAAGAGAGCATTCAGACTGCTCGTACACGTGCAGAAAAGCTTCACACTCATCAAACGAAGAAGGGGAAGTCTGAGTTGAATTTTCACCTACCAGAATACGAGAAGTTATTAAAGAGAAAGTTATATAAAGGACCTCTGTGGTGATTACTATTGTAAAGTATTACTCATCTTATAAATTGCCACCCTAGTCATGTTTTGTATTTGTCTTCAATGTGTCTGATTTCTTTGAAGCAGGAATCACCTATGGTGGGGTAGACATTTCAAATAATAAAGAAATCTCGAAAGGGTGCATGAGGATTCTGTCCTCAGTATTTAAATAATCATTTGTTTTCATGAGTCTTAGCCTCATTTCCCTACAGATCACAAGGATATGCAGTTGGGGGATTAAAAAAAATAAAATAAAAACCCCACTGATCGTAGGAGGAAAAGAAGCATAATCCATGTTCTGTCCCGTTTAGAGACAGAGACATTCATTCCTACAAGGATATAAATGAGCAGCTACACAGACAGTAACAATGAACCAGGTAGGAACTGAGCTGGTGGGGGACATGGGTGGTGGCAGGGGATATGAGAATTGGGGAAACCTCCAGCAGTTCACCCTGTGCTATCTGCCTTCCTCATTTGTGTGTTTTCTGAGTCAGCATTAGCTAAATTTTCCAGAAAGCCTTCCACAAAGTACAGCCTGGGCTTTCAAGGACGTCACTCATTTCCCCCTAGTGACCTTGACAAGTCAGAAGCTTGAAAGCAGGGAAATCCGGATGTCTCGGTTATGAAGCAGAGCAGTGGGGGCCCCACATATTTCCAGAAGTCTCCATCCACTGGTGATTATTGTCTGCCTTTGATACTACCAGTGCTCATCTGACCTACTTCTCTGGCTCTGAAGGTGCTGGCACAATGGCCAAGTTCTTCAGTCTGGGGTTGCTTCTTGCCTCCATCTGGACCACAAGGCTCCTGGTCCAAGGCTCTCTCCGCTCAGAAGGTAGGTTTCTTACTAGATTACCAGCCTGAGGCAAAGCAAGATGCTGCATATTGTCCAAAGTCTACTAACTTCTTTGTTGAATTTCTGGGGTGGGGGTGGCCCTCAGTGTCAATAGAAGATCTCATTGGTAGGATTGTCCTGGCAGAAATGTTTTCACCATATTCTCAGCTTCACCAAAATGATTCTCACTTACCTTTATGTTATCTTGACTTTTATTTTTGGCTATGGGATATTTTTAATGAAAATATTTTGACACAATAAAGAGAGATCACTTGATTTTAAAAGTGCTTCATTGAAGAAGCAAAGAATGATTGTGAAAAACTTTAAGCAATCATGAAGCCTGGGAAATGGTTAACTTTCACAGAATATTGGCCTGTTTTATGTCTTTGGAAGTGTCAGTGTGATTGTTTTAATTTTAGTTTTACTACACTATCATGGGATGCATACATTTTTAATATGCAATAAACACCAAATTAACAAACAACAACAAAAAAAAAAACCTGGAAAAAAATATAGGTTTGAAAGTTAGCTATCAGCTCCCTACCAAAGGAATGACTTAAATGATTTCTGGGCTTTTGAGATGCCTAACTGGTAACTTCACTCTGCACTGTAGGCAAAAAAATAAAAATAAAAATTTGACCACAAATCACTCATTATAGCTCTGGGCAAATGAAAATATGAGCACTTTAACAGGAAAATTATGTGTTCCTCTGTTGGGAGATGTTCTGAAGTATAAAATATGTTGGGAACAGACCTCCAGACTTGATTTAGATATTGTTGCATTCCATTTCATAAAGGTTAGAGTTACAGGATTGATTTTTTTTTTTTCAAATGCCAGAATATGTTACTTTCAAATAAGTTAGAAAGTAACAAACTTATTTGACATCCCCCTGGGGAGACTCTTCACTTTTCCCCAAAATACTGCCATTAATACTCAAACTATTATGGAAATTGTCCTTTGACCCTGATTCATCACACTCTTCGGACCATCCTCAATAGTGGCAAAATTTTCCTAAGGAAATTAAAATTTTGTAAACAACTGGAAGTTATCCAGAACCATGATTAGAGAGGAGGTGCTTGATGAAGGTAAGTGGATGGGAGTGGGCACTAGTATTTTTGAGGGCCTATTTTTGTATATTGCGTATACAGTATGTAAACTATATATAAAAGAAATGTATGCATATATATTTCTTAAGAATACATTTTATAGATGAAGGAACTGGCTCAGTGAGGCCAAGCAACTTGCCTAATGTCATAAAATCAGTAAATAATAAAGCTCGGGTCTGAATTCAGCTCTGTCTGATTCCTAGGTATATACTCTTTCAACACGCAATTTTCTAAGAAAACTTCAGGAAGGGGTTACTGGAGGATCCCTTAGTTTCCAGCTCCCTGTTTTTGTCCTTACATAGGAAAGCATAAAATCTACGAATATTTGTCAACTGCCCACTTATGCACCCAGCCTCCACTAGGTACAAGTTATATATTTAAAAATTCTGACAAATATTCTGTAAAGATATAACCACCCCCCTTTTACAGCTGAGAACACTTCCCCAAGGTTACACAGCCAATCAGCAAGAGAAGAAATGGTCAAAGCTAGGTCTACTGTCGTTACTCATAACAGTAATATTTAGAGTAAAAATGATGTGTGAGAGAGCATCAAGACCACTTTACAGTGTAATTAGTACCTTCTCTAAAAGTATTCCCAAAGACGCTGCTATGAGCAAGCTTATGAGTTAAATGAGCCAAATTCCAGGACAAATGGTGTGTTGCAAGAGTTCAGCTCTAGCTCTGTGTGTGTGTATCTTCTCCCCATTGCACAGCGAGAAGCAGTGTCCTAGTTAAGAACTGAGATTTTCGTATCAATCATGGTTGGATTTGTGCCTCCAAACTTCCACCTAAATGCTCTATATCCTTGGGTTGAGAAAGGTGCTTATCTCCCTGAAATTCAGTTTTCTGTCAGAAGAATCAGGGTTTGGCACAGAGTGTCATATACAGATGATAGAAGTTGGAATTAACATTGGCATTAGTATTAATATCAATGTTGGTGTAGGTATTAGCATTAGTGAACACAGTCATAAGAAGCTGTTCTGTCACAAACACTCATAATGGGTGTTGGCTCTCTAGTCTCTCTTTCCGCAAGAGCAGAGTCTGGAAGCAAATAAGGTTATCCACAAATGCCATACATCATATTAATTTCCTTTCCCCCAGTCCCCTGCTCCACAGTAAGGTCGCCTGAAGTACTTAGAAATGCTCTTTGCATGTTTGCAAGAAGAAACTTCCTTTAAACACCAACTTAGACAGTGGTCAAACATTTGACTAGGCATCCAACGCACAGATCTGTGTTTAAGTAATTACTCAGGAAATGCCCTTTCATGAACTTTCGAGGGTGAAGCCCAGTAGGAATAAAGTACCTGAATGCAATGCAACTTTGCAACTTCATACAGGTCTATAAATCCCAGAATCCAGAGAAAAGGGATCAACTGAACTCTCAGATTCATTAGATTTTGAGTAAGATATTATTCACATCTTAACTGTTCGACTGCCTCAGCTTCCCTAGGGAGATCAATCATTAGCAAACTAAAACTAGAGTGCTTTGAAGATGATATAATGAAACTATGTTATTATTTATTGAGCACCTACTATGTGACAGGCACTGTGCTAAGCAATTTTATTTGAGTTAACTCATTTAACTTTCACCACCTTATGCTGTGGGCTTCTCTTGTAGCTCAGTTGGTAAAGAATCTGCCTGTAATCCAGGAGACCCAGGTTTGATTCCTGGGTTGGGAAGATCCCCTGGAGAAAGAAATGGCAACCCACTCACTCCAGCATTCTTGCCTGGAGAATCTCATGGACAGAGGAGCCTAGTGGGCTACAGTCAATGGAGTCACAAGAGTCGGACACAACTTAGTGACTAAACCACCACCGCCTTTTACAGTAGATACTGTTGTTCTTTCAGTTTTCTAAATATGGAAACTGAGGCTCAAACACATGAAGTAACCAGCCTAAATTCACAGAGCTGACAAGCAATCTATGCTAGATTCAAATCCAGGTCTGACTCTAAAACTCCATTTCCTTTATTTAGTTTCTCTGCCATGCAAGCTTTACGAGCTGACTCCTCCAGGAACTTCTGCGTAAGCCTGCCCTCCAATGGTCAGAGACGACCTGGGACTGAGAAAGTTCACATTCTATTATAACAAGTACATTTTTCAGCCCATCTCAGAAATAGTGCTGTCTCCAACCCACACTAGTTGGGAGTACTGCTATCGTGTTTACGCAGAGCCCTGGATTTCATCTTTCTCAGAGTCTCAGACCCCTCATTTTATAGACTCCAAAAAGGTTTGCAGCAGCTGCATCCCCAAGACTTGCCTTTGCCCAGGAACTAGGAGCCAAAGCCTCCATGTAATGAACAAGGCACCTGAACTCAGTGAGGGGGGATGGACTTGGACCCGGTGAGAGGTACAGCGTGGATCCAGGCTAGCACCTACCTGCCTTATCTGTGTCCTGTTATTTCAGAACTCCAGTCCCAGCTGCCGTGTTGACAGTGAGGCTCTACTCAGAAGGAGAGCCCAAGGGCTGAGACAAGGACACAGCACACTGAGGGGCTTTGTGATTCCTTTGCAGAACTTTCCGTCTCAGGACCATGCAGAATCATGGGGGTCACCCTAGTGACCAAAAAGACACAGCCGCTTCTGAATTTCACAGAAGCCCAGCAGGCCTGTAGGCTTGTGGGACTCACTTTGGCCAGCCAAGACCAGGTTGAAGAAGCGCGGAAATTTGGCTTTGAGACTTGCAGGTGAGAAACACACTCACAATCACTGTGGGAGCTTTGCTGGCTCTGTGTTCCTGTTCAGCAACAAGAGATCTATGTATCCATTCAATTCTTGCATATTCTGTTACAGCTATGGATGGGTTAAAAATCAGTTCGTGGTCATCCCTCGAATTATCTCCAACCCCAAGTGTGGGAAGAGTGGGGTAGGCGTCGTGATTTGGAGAAGTTCACTCGGCAGTAGGCACAGGGCCTATTGTCACAACTCATCTGGTGAGTTAGATGTGCAGTCTCTCCACGTGGTGTGTTTCGTCTGGATTTCAGTAGCTCTATAACCAGGACTTCTCTGGTGGCTCAGAGGTAAAGAATCTGCCTGCAAAGCAGGAGACGCAGGTTTGATCCCAAGGTTGGGAAGATCCCCTGGCAAAGGGAACAGCAACTCACTCCAGTATTTTTTCCTGGGAAATCCCATGGACAGAGGAGCCTGGCAGGCTTCGGTCCATGGAGTCACACGAGTTGGACATGATAGCAACTAAACCACCACCACCATGACCAGTCTGAGAAGAGTAAGCCTGAGCAGCTGCAGAAGCAGTCTCAGTGATGTCCATTGAATCCTCCCAAGACTGCCTCTTTGACAAGGCTACAGAGGCAGTCTCGGTGATGGCCATTGAATCCTCCCAAGACTGCCTCTTTGACAACGCTAGAGGTGGCAGTGTCCCCCTCAGAGGAAAAATTTAGGGGAAACATGACAGATTGGCAATATAGGGAGAGGGTACCCCTAGAGGCTCCATCCCCTCCTCTCATCCCACAAGATAAACAGGAAGAAGGGAAGGAAACACCCAATGGACAAAGCAATATACTAATTTATCTCACTAAACCTTGACAATGTCCATAGGAGGTATGCTTTATCATCCCTATTTTGCAAATGAAAAAGCTTAGGTTAGAGGACGTAAGTACATGATCTAAGATTTCCTTACTATGAAGACTCACACACGGATCTCCTTCATTTTTCCCACATTCCTTTACAGGAGTGGAAGTTCAAATGCTACATTAGATGTTTTTAAGAACAAGACCCGATTTTCATTTTATGAAGGAAGGAATTGAAACTAGAAAACAGAACTGATTTGCTCACGGTCAGCCCTTTAACCTTGTTGGAAAACCTTGGCTGCCTTAGCCCAAGTGCCTTACCTAAGAAACTTCTGCGAAAGCTTTTGACTAAACACTGTTCTCCACTTATCATAAGAACCTCTGTCTCGTTTATTACTTTTCACACATACTCATAAATCTGACCTTCTAAAGGTCAGTGGCTCAGTGGTCATTCTCTAAAATCCAGGAGGTAAAATTGCACCAGCAATGTTCTGTTGCCCAAAGGCAGCAATTAGATCCAAGCGATTCTATGAACTATGGGGCCTTGGCCTCAAAAAGTCTTAAGATTTTTCACTTCCCTTACTTCACAGATAAAATGGCTATAGCTCAGAATGGAGGTTTGTCTTGTTCAAAGTCAGAGCTTCCAGCTATGTAAAGACTAGAGCATAAGCTTCTTACCACTTTTTTCACGATCCTCCTCTCCCCACCTCATCCACCTATCACTTTTGGCTGGGGAATTGGTGGTTTGTTTGCCTGCTTATGTGACAGCCAGTGCACGTCTGTCAGAGGGCCTGGCCTTTCAAATGCCCGCCCTTCCTGCCAGCTGTCAGTGTGATAAACAAACACCCAGTCCTCTGGACTAAACGAAAAGAAGTCCAGGGAGATGACTCAGGTTTGTGTGTTTCCTCATGGTTTCATTTAACTTATGCTTCCATTCTCTATGCTTTCTATATACTTAGAGTTAAGTATAGAGGCTTGATTAGATACACAGTGACTAGTTTGGGCAAAAATACTTGATAGGTTAGATATTGTGTGCTTTAGATCATATCCTAACAAAAGGCACTGAATGTCAGTATATCGCACTATTAACATGCTGACTTTGATCATCTGAATAAGATGGTGAGTGCTGGACCTCCCTAATGAACTCAGATTTGTTTTCCCTTTGGCAATGAGGAGGGAACCTCTAGTGTGGTATTTTGGCACCATACATACCCCTAATCATATTTTACCTAATAGTTCAAGCAGACATTGATGATCCTTGCTGGAATCAGGTATATGCAGGGCTACAAAATGTGAATTTTCTAAATACATTCTTTCTTCTACATCTATTAGCTGGCATTCTTTGATAAAGAAGAATCTTTCTCTTTCATACACACACACATCTTCTCCCTCCCCTAATACTATAATTCATATGGTACTAATACTGTAATCACATGGATGCACACATGTCTCTGTGTTAAATATGTTGTCATCAATTTTACAATTATTTTTACTTTATTCTTTCTGATGCTCAAATTGTTCCACATTTGGCAAATGGAAACCCTGCTAGTTGACTTTTGTGTCCTTCTTCCCATTAGTATTTGAGCAAGTCATTGTTTTCTGTCATAACAACATGTCACAGGCTCACTTTGTACTTCCTCTATCCTAGACATGGAATCAGCCATTTATAGCTATTTCTCCAAGAGACCTTTTTAATGGAGAAGGTTAATTAGAAACCAAAATCTGCATGCAATTTGTTCTAATTAATACTCTCATTTTCATTGCTTCGCAGCCCTTTTCGGTGGGCAACTAGGAATATATATGTGCATACGTATACACACTGGCATCTTTTTTCTCTTACATGGAAAATTATTGTTTTCAATAAACAATCTTAATATATTTTCTTATCCTATAATACTTTCAAAATTATAAAAATGACATTATTAAGATAATAAACCTACTGAATGGAATTTGCAGTTCATTTGCATTTTTAGTCCTCAGAAGTTATCTCTCTGAGAATGTACTGTCAGAGAATTATATATAAAAGTGACTTGAGAGAATTTGCTACCCTTTTAAAATAAATTCAGTTCACTTGCTTCTGTTTGCCATCTTTGTGAGGATCAGAGTTACCCTAGCCCTCCTCTTACCACTGACCTGGATTTATCTTATGCTTCCTTGTTTTTGTAGCTTTCTTTTTTATTGCTATCTTACAGGCTCTGAGGATCAGAGTAACCTGAAACCTGACTCCGGACGCTATCTTCTTACTGCTGTCTTTGTGAGCTTTGGGAATCAGACCAAAGTGCTTTTAATGCTTGGCATGCACCATGGGTTCACGCTGTTCCCTCTGCCACAATGCTTATCCTCTCATCACCTAACTGACTTGTATTCTTTATTCAAGTCTGAATAAAGACTTCCTTCTTCAGGAAGACTTTCTGTACCCCTGATTCCTAATCTTTCCTCTTGTACACCAACCACACTGTGTTTAATAATCTATCAAAGGATTTGGCATATTCTAGAGAAACTATATTTACTGTTTGGAGGGAAGAAGACCCAGGTCCTATCACTTTCGGGTGAGACACACTGTGCCCTCAACTGGTAAGGAACCGGATTGCTGCTGCTCCCTCACATGGCAGCCTTTGCCTAACCTTAATGAGCAGGGAGTCAAAGGAAACCAATTCTTATAGATCTTACCGATCATGTCATAGATGATGCTAGGCCCTACACACTTACTGTCTCACTACTCCTCGGTGAAATCACACAAGGGTACCACTACCACTTTCCAGGAGAAGTAACTCAAGTGTGCTCTGCAGAGCTAGGATTTAAATCTTGGGCCTTGGGTGACTTCGTCGTTACCTTTCCTGGTGATTACCACGTGACAGTAACATTCCAGGCCCAGGGCGGGTCCTTCGAATGAACATGTCTTCAAAGTTCCCCAGATGATTCTAACCTGCAGTCAGAGTTGAGAACCGTCTCTCTCGCCAAGATCTCTAAGACATAAGTTCTAGAATTCCAGATACTCTGGATTCTCCTATTTCTGTGCAGTTGCAATAACCTCTTTGTTGGCTCCTGAAAATTAAGTAACAATGACCGTGTTTACTCTCTCATCTGTTTCATCCTCCACACACATCCTCCTCCGCTCCAGAGCTTTGGGTCGGCTTTTCCCCTGAGAATCTAATGTGAACTATGAAGACTTTTTTCACATAAAACTGGGTATAGATGAGCACTTCCATCTATCAGTTGGAAAATTTGCTGACTCCAGTTGAAAATTTCTTCTCCTATGGAACAAATTCCAAATTCTTCACCATGGCAGTTTTAACTCTTAATACTCTCCCACCCATCTTGCCAGTCTCATCTCTCCCTTGCAGTCTTTCATGCTCCCGGCATAGACACACCCTGCACGCCAGCCACATTGTGTGCCCTGTCATTTTCTGACATGCCTACACTTTCAAATTTCTGGAATCTTGGGTCACGCCATTTTGACTGACTGGGATATCCTCTTCCATATTAGAGAAGCTGGAACTCTATCCCAGCCATACTGGCCTTCTTATCATCAAACATGCCGAGATTATTCACTTTCTGGCTCTTGAACTTCCTGTTCTCTTCACTTGGAATGCTGCTGCCTGAGATCGTCAATGACACACTACTTTTAACGTTCAGGTTCCAGCTTAAGTATCACCTCCCCAAGGAGACTCACTCTTATCACCTTATCCAAAGTGTCTGTTCCCATTCCTGCCTCTTCTAGTGTGATCCTGTTTAATTATCCTTTCAATTATCATCTTCGGAAATTTCTAGCTTATTTTGTGTTTTTTTTTTTAATTATCTATATCCTTCTTTCCAGTAACATATAAGCCCCTTATGAACAAGGACTTTGTCTTATTTGCACTATGTCCCTAGTGCCTAGTACAGAGTTGGAACTTATTAAATATTTGTTGAATGACCACATTAACCCTCCACATGCTGTTCATACCATCTCATCTGTGAATCCCCAGTTATCTCCCCCTACTCTCATCAAAATGCTTCTCCAGGAAACAGGAATCCCCCCTTATTTGATTCTGTATTTTCAGTTCCAAGCACAGTATATCGTGTTCAGTATGCTTTTCCTCCTGATATTTAAAAATGTTCATTTTTTGAAGGAAGAACTTAGCATGTGCTCAAGAATAGAAAATGTAGCTTAAAGTCCAGGACAGCACAACTGGTATAGTGGTGAGCAGAGCTGCCTTCCCAAGTCTAGGGCAGAGGTCAAGGATGATGCCTATTTGAATAGAGGTCTTTTCAAAGTAAAAAGAATAGTATAAAACACTGACTGAATGCAGGTGGGGTCAAAATGTTTTATCACACTCACCACAGACTTGGCTGGTAATTTTTACTTAATTAAAAAAAAAATAGAATAACTTTTCCTTTATGGCTAAAATTCCAGCCGATGCTACCCACTCTCACAAATAACTAGGGATTTAAAAGAGATACAAATGCATGTTGGAATATATTGCATGGCTCTAACACTTAAAAGGTGTTCAATTTCTCTGAATTTCAGTTTCTCCTGTACAAATGAGGGTTTTATAAAATTGTAAATGAAGTACCATGGTTGACTCAAGAGTAAGATATTCATCACATGCTAGTTTCCTCTCTACCACATTCAACAGATTGGAGAGAAAACCAACATCCCTCCTCTGTCCCCCACCTCCTTTAAAAACATTTTTTTTTCAATGACCAAGGAACAGTCTGGTTTTAGTGGATCTTTGTCCTGAAGAGGTATCAGGCATGCATTCTGGCCTCCCCATCTACTCCTTCCTTCATTTCACATTTCCTTCCTTCCTTCAATCATCAGATGTTGAGCATGTGCTACGTGCCAGGCAGAGTGCACAGACCACGGTGACCAGGACAGACGGGAGGCCTGTTCCAGGAGCTCATGGTCCAGTGGGAGCAGTGTAGAGAGAGCCATGGGTCCAGTGGGGAGCAGTGTAGAGAGAGCCATGGGTCCAGTGGGGAGCAGTGTAGAGAGAGCCATGGGTCCAGTGGGGAGCAGTGTAGTGAGAACCAGGGGTCCAGGGGGAGCAGTGTAGTGACAGAGAACCATGGGTCAAGTGGGCAGCAGTGTAGAGAGAGCCATGGGTCCAGTGGGGAGCAGTGTAGAGAGAACCGTGGGTCCAGTGGGGAGCAGTGTAGTGAGAGAGAACCATGGGTCCAGTGGGGAGCAGTGTAGTGAGAACCAGGGGTCCAGTGGGGAGCAGTGTAGTGAGAACCAGGGGTCCAGTGGGAAGCAGTGTAGTGAGAGAGAACCATGGGTCCAGTGGGGAGCAGTGTAGTGAGAACCACGGGTCCAGTGGGGAGCAGTGTAGAGAGAATCACGGGTCCAGTGGGGAGCAGTATAGTGAGAGAGAACCATGGGTCCAGTGGGAGCAGTGTAGTGAGAACCATGGGTCGAGTGGGGAGCAGTATAGTGAGAGAGAACCATGGGTCCAGTGGGGAGCAGGATAGTGAGAGAGAACCATGGGTCCAGTGGGGAGCAATGTAGTGAGAACCATGGGTCCAGTGGGGAGCAGTGTAGTGACAGAGAACCATGGGTCCAGTGGGGAACAGTGTAGTGAGAACCGTGGGTCCAGTGGGGAGCAGTGTAGTGAGAACCATGGGTCGAGTGGGGAGCAGTATAATGAGAGAGAACCATGGGTCCAGTGGGGAGCAGTGTAGTGAGAACCATGGGTCCAGTGGGAGCAGTGTAGTGAGAACCATGGGTCGAGTGGGGAGCAGTATAGTGAGAGAGAACCATGGGTCCAGTGGGGAGCAGTGTAGTGAGAGAGAACCATGGGTCCAGTGGGGAGCAGTGTAGTGAGAGAGAACCATGGGTCCAGTGGGGAGCAGTGTAGTGAGAACCGTGGGTCCAGTGGTGAGCAGTGTAGTGAGAACCATGGGTCCAGTGGGGAGCAGTGTAGTGAGAACCAGGGGTCCAGTGGGAGCAGTGTAGTGAGAACCATGGGTCCAGTGGGAGCAGTGTAGTGAGAACTGTGGGTCCAGTGGGGAGCAGTGTAGAGAGAGAGAACCATGGGGCCAGTGGGGAGCAGTGTAGTGAGAACCGTGGGTCCAGTGGGAGCAGTGTAGAGAGAACCATGGGTCCAGTGGGGAGCTGTGTAGTGAGAGAGAGCCATGGGTCCAGTGGGGAGCGGTGTAGAGAGAGAGAACCATGGGGCCAGTGGGGAGCAGTGTAGTGAGAACCGTGGGTCCAGTGGGAGCAGTGTAGAGAGAACCATGGGTCCAGTGGGGAGCTGTGTAGTGAGAGAGAGCCATGGGTCCAGTGGGGAGCAGTGTAGAGAGAGAGAACCATGGGTCCAGTGGGGAGCTGTGTAGAGACAGAGAACCATGGGTCCAGTGGGGAGCAGTGTAGTGAGAGAGAACCATGGGTCCAGTGGGGAGCTGTGTAGTGAGAGAGAACCATGGGTCCAGTGGGGAGCTGTGTAGTGAGAGAGAACCATGGGTCCAGTGGGGAGCTGTGTAGTGAGAGAGAACCATGGGTCCAGTGGGGAGCTGTGTAGTGAGAGAGAACCATGGGTCCAGTGGGGAGCTGTGTAGTGAGAGAGAACCATGGGTCCAGTGGGGAGCTGTGTAGTGAGAGAGAACCATGGGTCCAGTGGGGAGCTGTGTAGTGAGAGAGAACCATGGGTCCAGTGGGGAGCTGTGTAGTGAGAGAGAACCATGGGTCCAGTGGGGAGCAGTGTAGAGAGAACCATGGCAGAGGAAATACCAGGAGGTACAAGCCTACAAGTCAAGGGATCCAGACTGGCCTTCAAGTCTGTCTAAGAAATAGTCAGTTTGAGACCTGAAGGACAAGAAAAGCTTAATAAAAAGTGGCTTCTTACAGGTGAAGAAAGCATCCTGGTCAAAGACTTGACTGTGAGAGAAAGCACATCAAAGACCTGAAGGAGCTGCATTATGGCAAGGGGAATGAGAGAGAGACTGATCAAGCGAGGCAGGCCATGTCAGCAGGCTCTGGTCGTGAAGGACTTCATAGGCCGAGCAGTATAGTGAGGGAAGGATTCCAAAGAGAAAGTGATATGATTCGATTCACGTTTTTGTAAGACCATTCCAGTTACAGTATAAAGAGAATGGAGGAAAGTTAAGACTAGATGCAGACCGACCACTTAGGAGGCTATTTCAATACGTACTTCTTATTTCACTTTTCCCTCCCTGGACAGATACTTGGATTAACTCATGCTTTCCAGAAATTATCACCACCGATGACCCCTTATTCAACGCTGAAACTGAAACATACACAACAAAAATGACGGTCAGTGACAGTACACACTCAGCATTGTCTACTGACGGTCCTGACTATGTTACAACGACTGTGGCTCCCCCTCTGGCTTCCACTTCTACTCCCCGGAAAAGAAAATTAATTTGCATAACAGAAGCTTTTATGGAAACTAGCACCACAGCTACAGAAAGAGAATCAGATATTCAAAATAGACCAGCCTTCAAGAATGAAGCTGTCGGGTTTGGAGGTAAAAACTTTCTGTCTGTATTGTGCATGTGTGTGCGTGTGTGTGTCTGTGTGCGCGCACATATAACAGACAATACATAGAAACTAGCCTGTATCCAGATTAGGCACTCAGGACCTGACAAATATTAATGCAAATAAAATCTTGATGCAAATTCAAATTTCATGTAGTCATAGAACTTGAGGTCTCTAGAGAACGTTAACGATTAAACTAAAAATCATGAGTCTAAAGGGAATCCCTGGTGACTCAGCAATAGAGAATCTACCTGTGTTGCAGGAGATGCAAATTTGATTCCTGGGTCAGGAAGATCCCATGGTGAAAGAAATGGTAACCCACTTCAGTATTCTTGCCTGGAAAATTCCATAGACAGCAGAGCCTGAGGGGCTAAAGTCCATGGGGTCGCAGAGTTGAACACAACTTAGTGAAACCACCACCACCACGGGTCTAAAATAGATTTACTTTTCAGTAGCTTGGAATAAAATTCTAGTGACAACAGCAAAACACTTTTCTAAGAAGTATATATATCCCCTAAGTTTTCATGGAATTGTATTGTATGAGCTATGCAGATATCAATGATTTTGAGAAAAACAAATGGACTCCAAATATGAAGAAGTTTTGGGGGGACCTTAACCAATTATTTTTCTTCTTATACATGTACAAGAATGATATGTAATAAAAATCTACATTTAAAAAAATAAAATAAGATAGCTTCACTTTTAAAATATAAAGACTTTTCAGAATAAATTACTATCTATTCATATGCAGAAGTTTTAAAAATATATCCAGACACCTTAAATGCCTATGACCAGTAAGTTGGTTTTCCTATTGAAAAGGAAGGGTCTTGCACTTAATTTGCTCCAAACTTACCATCTTCAAGGCCACAGACAGGAATCCGACTCTGTCATATTGCAACTGAGTAGAGAGTGTGAGAGAGACAAGACCAAGGATTCCATAGGCAAGAAAGAAAGAAGTGCATGTGGGCCTAACACCCTACGTGGGCCTAACACCCTACGTGGCCCCTGTGTGGTCACAGAGGAGGCTTTTCCCCTGCTCTGTCTGTGGTCTCCATCATGTGTACGGGTGAGTCGTGAGAAGACCAGCCCGCAGCAATGTCTGTGTGAAGACCGACAAGCCCTGTCTCTGTCTCCCCAGGTGTTCCCACAGCCCTGCTGGTGCTCGCGCTCCTCTTCTTTGCTGCCGCAGCTGGCCTTGCAGTCTGCTACGTCAAAAGGTGGGGTTGTTGGCGCATGGTCGGTCTCATCATTTTTGTCGCATCTTTATCTTTTGTTTATCCAAGGTCGCTATTAGCATTTCCCTTTTCCAAATGGAGATGGCAGTCCTCACACACTGAACATGTTCCCCCTCACCTCACTCATCCTCCCTACCACCCAAACTTCCCTACTATTCCAGCACATGCGTGTTATCCAGCTTGAAGATATAGCTCAGCAGCTGTCCCTTTGAATATCAAGAAATGAAAAGACTGGCATCTAGGAGGAAATGGATATGCTTTATTTGATTTTCAATTCTTTGCTTTTGATGAGAGGGTTTTGAGACCAGGCTAAAGTTTGGCCTGTGAACCTACCATCCCATCTAAATGAATCCATTCAGGTCAGGGTAGGTGAAGGTATTTGAGCATGCATGCATGTGTTAGCATCTCTCTGAAATAAAGGAACCCAGTGTACTATGCCTGCGTAGGTCTTTACAGAGTGTTATCTGTTGTTCTATGTCTTATATAGAAGTCTCTTGTTTTAATTTTGTGTTTATGTCTACAGGTATGTGAAGGCATTCCCTTTTACAAATAAGAACCAACAGAAGGAAATGATAGAAACTAAAGTAGTAAAAGAGGAGAAGGCCGATGATAGCAACCCTAATGAGGAATCAAAGAAAATGAATAAAAAACCAGAGGAGCCCAAGAGTCCACCCAAAACCACAGTGCGATGCTTGGAAGCCGAAGTTTAGATGAGCAAGAAATGAAAGGACACACCTCAGGCTTATTTCCTTCCTGATACACATCCTGGTCCCAGATGGGGAGCCTAAAAGGACCAGAGAACCAAGCAAGCAAGTTTACCCTTGGTTCCTGACTAGAGCCAACTCAGGACTACCTTTCAACTCTGGCGTACACCAAAGGAAATTCCCTTTTTCTTACTGCAGTCCTTTCTGGATCCTACCCTTCTACCTCCAAAGCTTCCTACAACCTTTCTAGCCTGGTTATGTCCTAATAATATCCCAGTGGGAGAAAGGAGCTTGTGCAAAACACCAGGACCTAAACAGCTAAGCAGAACATTTTTGTCAAGTGGCTTTTATGCTGCCTGAGAATAGGTGAGTTGAGAGTCAAGAAACCACTGACATCAAGGCTTTGTCTATTGATTTGACTCCACAGCCCAGATTGTTTCTTCAGCTCTGGAAAGGAAACACTTTTACCACTTGGCATGTTCTTCTGAGCCAGGCAAGAGTGAGAGAAGGAAGAAAAAGTTTAGCAACTAAAAGACATAGATTCCCATGATGTGAGACTAATCTCTATAAAGCGAAAATAAATAGAGAAAAGGAACGAGGCTGGGGATGTTGGGAGCATTTGTCAGTAGGGACTATAAATACAGACAGAGCAAATGTTTATCTCTGAATAATTTGAATTGAAATCACTTATCAGAAGCTACACACACTTACTTTTCTCTCTTGAGCTGCTGCTAGTTTCTCTAAAAGAATATACTGTTTTAAGAACCTCCCCCCCTCAAAAAAAAACTCTTACAAATTTCTATTTTAATCCAAATTACAGAAATTATTAGTGAATAAAATTACTGTGTTAAAAAGCAGTAAAGTTTAATAAACATTTGCTGAATGCCTACTCTATGTCAGGTGCTGTGCAAGTTCTTACATTCCATAATTGAATATTATTCACCAAAATTTTTGTATAGTAAAATATATGAAGATAATTTTTTCACTGTTAATATCCCAGCTTGTCTACTTCCAAAACCCAATTATTTTTTTCGGATACTAACCTACTCATTATTTTCTCATTAATATGGCAACCATTAAGCCTTAATTTATTATTAACATACCTGAAAAATACATCATTACCTCTATACGCTTTTTAGATGTCACTACCAAATGTATCGCTAGCTCTCCTTCTTCCAGCAAAAGAAGCCTGGGAGGTGCAGAAATAATTGTGCTGAAAAAATAAAAGCATTTATAAAGTTTCTTTGCTCTCTTATTTACACTGAGGCCTTATACCTTCCATGCAATGAAGTAGCCTGTTGTTTGCAAAAGTAGACAACTTTGGTTGTTGAAATATATCTGCAAAGCCAATAGAACCTACGTCACCATGTGGGACTTTACTTGCTTCTGATGGGCTTATTTTAAGTAGGTCAATTATACACACATAAATCAGTCCTTTACTTCGTATTCAGGTCCTACATTCCAATATGTTTCAGAGTCACAGGACACTGGGGATTCAGGACCTCTCATTTGTCCTGTGTCTCTAAATTTCTCTCTCTCTCTCTCTCTCTCTCTACAGTCTTTCTCTCTTAGACTGCTAATATCTTCTTCCCCTCATCAGTAACCCCACAATTCCATGATCCTTTCAGCTCAGAGACCATAACCTGTTGGCGTAGTCTTTTATGGTTGGCCCACAGAGTATTCTCTTAAAATTATGTTTAATTGCCAAGAATTTAACATCAAGAGATTTCATGCTTATACTTCTGTTCCCTTGAAAGCTGGCAAGATCTGAAACTGCAGAATGCTTACTGCCTTATAGTTTCCATAGTTGCTGATCCTGAGCTGCGGCTGCCCCTTAAGTGGATGATGCTCTCTGCACCTCACCGCAGTCCTCACCATTCCCGACTGCAACCTCGCACCAAAGTAAAGGTGCCATTTCCTATGAATCTTATAGTACTCTTGCCTTTTTGTTTTTCACACCCAGTCCATTTCATTCATTGACAACATGCCTGGCTGGCCCTGAGGTCTATGAATTTAAAACCCTGGTTTGTCAGTCTTTAAGCTTAATCATGGAGAAGGACATGGCAACCCACTCCAGTATTCCTGCCTGGGAAATCCCTTGGACAGAGGAACCTGGTGGGCTGTAGTCCATAGGGTCATGAAGAGTCGGACACGACTTAGTGAATTAACAACAACAACGACAAAGCTTAATCAGCCTCAACCAGTTCACAAGAAGTGAAGAAGGAAAGGGGAGAAAAGCCTCAGTGGGGGTCTTCCATCTGCGGTGTTTAGCTGGAAAATAATCAGCTCTTCTACACTAGGTCTTCCATCCATGAGTACCTACCACACTTGTTGCTTTAGTTGCTAAGTCGTGTCCAACTCTTTGCAATCTCATGGACTATAGCCCACCAAGCTCCTCTATCCATGGGATTCCCCAGGCAACAATACTAGAGTGGGTTGCCATTTCCTTCTCCAGGGAATCTGCTCAACCCAGGGATCAAATCTTCTCAACCCAGGGACCCACATCTCCTGCTTGGCAGGTGGATTCTTTACCACTGAGCCACCAGGGCCCATTCTCCATACAGGATCTTGTATTAATTTAGACAAGACTATGCCCTACTCAGGAGGAGGGAGGAAGAGAGACTAAAACTCTACCCAGCCACATATAACTGCTAGTCCACATGTCAATTGCAAAAATACTGATGAGAATGTGTAATTTCCATCATTGTGGAAGAAAGGAAATAAGAAAAGAAAGAAGGGAGGGAGGGAGGAAGGGAGGAAACTATCATTTATTGAGCACCTACTAAGTGATAGTCATTTTCTTATGTTGTTCTGTTTAATTGCCACATCTTCCCTGAGAAGGATTATTACTGTCATTTCCTATTATTAGGAAGTTGGATTTTCAAAGGAGTTTAGTCGCTTTTCTGAGATCACAGGCCTAGTTAAGTGGTGAAGGTAGGGGTTCAATTCCAGGTCAGAATGACCACAGAGCCCACCCTCCTTCCCCTACAACAATGGACTTCCCTTGCAAATGACAATGTAGGGATGTAAACCATTCCAACATGCAAGGTTGAAATCAGTCACTTGCCAAAAAGCACAGAGGTGAAATAAGAAAAACAACTCAGGATTCCTGTCCCAACTTCAGGGAATTTTTCTTAAAATCCATTGCAATAACAAGGGGAAAAGAGAAGCACTGAAAGACTTTGAGAACTGCTCCTTCCTTGAGGCAGATACTGACCTCAGCAAAGACTTATCCTGATTCAGTTCATAGAGTCGGAAAATGTAAGGCTCAGAAGGACCCAAGATAAGCTTCTCTAAACTCTGTTTTCACAGTTAAAAAAAAAAAATGGAGCCCAATGTCACAACCAACTAGAAGTAGATCCTGGTCTAGACGTTTCCTCTTTCCTAGTCAGATTCTCTTTATTCTCCACCGAACAAAGAGAAATTGGAAGAATGTGAAGGGGCATCCCATGTCAGACCTACAGGCCAGCCTACCAAAGCCAGTTTTAGAAAGAAGCTGGTAGATAGCCATGTGATTACATTTGCAGGTGACACAAAGGATTTCCCTGCCCAGAAATGACTTCTCCAAGCCTGTCTCACAGGCTCAAATACTATAGATGCACTCCTTTGGACAAAGTTACTCTGTCTTGGGAAGGAGTCCTCTGTAAAACTGCCTACTTATAAAGTCCAGGCCATCTGTCCGATATTAACATGCCAATGTGGGTCCAATGAAGACAAGCTGATTTCCAGATGTAGAAAACTGGAGTAAAGCAGATGGCTTGAGACCCAGCACATGTTTGCATGTAGTGGGAGTTTCTAAATATCCATTGGCTTGAACAGAATTGAACCATATTGACTTTCAAGCCAAAGAATGTTACATTTTTACATTTTATTGTACTTCTCTAGACCTTTAGCTAGTGCCCAAAGCAAAATCAGTTGCTCTGGGGGAGAACAAATTTCTAAAGACAATAATAATAATATGCAAGTAAATAAACTCTTCCTAAGGAATGGGAGAGTCACTCACACACTGAAAAGAAAAGGTTTAGGTATCCAAACAGGAAAAAAAGCAATTATTTGTCAGTTCAATCTCCTAGTTCAATGCAAATAAAATTTAGTTGTTTACCCCATAACAGTCTATATGTAAGGTCAGGTTTGACCTCAGGGCATTTTTAAAATACTGAAATCAGCCGAGAGCCTTCTTTTCCCCTTTCTACACTGTGCTCTTTGGAAAGAAGTCACAATACATAGCCCATACTTAAGTAGGGGAGTTATGTTCTGCTCCTTGGAAGTGAAATTTCTATATACGTTACTTGTAATTCTCTTGCACAGGATACTGATTTAATAATCTCCTTAATTTATTCAATAGCTTATTTCTATCAATATGGACTAATGAATATTTATTACTTTAGTATAATCCAATACTATTCACAAGCTTGCATGTGTGCATGCTTAGTTGCTTTGGTTGTGTCCGACTCTTTGCGACCCTATGAACTGTAGCCCACCTATGGACAAAGGACAGGCTCTTCTGTCCTTGGGATTCTCAATGGCAAGAATATTGGAGTGGGTTGCCATTTCCTATTCCAGGGAATCTTCCCAACTCAGGGATCGAACTCAAGTCTCTTAAGTCTCCTTCAATGGCGTGCAGGTTCTTTACCACTAGCACTTGGGAAAACTCTGGTACTATTTCATTTCTTTTTTTCTCAAATTGCTCCAGTTTTGACCATTAGGAACTCTTTTCATCTGTTCCTGTGTCCCTTTGGCCTACTCACGTAATTGTGCTTTTATTGGTCACCTCCCTATTTTCTGGCACTATACAATGATCAATGCAAAGAAATAGAGGAAAACAACAGAATGGGAAAGACTAGAGATCTCTTCAAGAAAATTAGAGATACCAAGGGAACATTTCATGCAAAGATGGGCTCGATAAAGGACAGAAATGGTATGGACCTAACAGAAGCAGAAGATATTAAGAAGAGGTGGCAAGAATACACAGAATAACCATACAAAAAAGATCTTCATGACCCAGATAATCATGATGATGTGATCACTCACCTAGAGCCAAACATCTTGGAATGCGAAGTCAAGTGGGCCTTAGAAAGCATCACTACAAACAAAGCTAGTGGAAGTGATGGAATTCCAGTTGAGCTATATCAAATCCTGAAAGATGATGCTGTGAAAGTGCTGCACTCAATATGCCAGCAAATGTGGAAAACTCAGCAGTGGCCTCAGGACTGGAAAAGGTCAGTTTTCATTCCAAACCCAAAGAAAGGCAATGCCAAAGAATGCTCAAACTACTGCACAATTGCACTCATCTCACATGCTAGTAAAGTAATGCTCAAAATTCTCCAAGCCAGGCTTCAGCAATACATGAACCGTGAACTTCCTGATGTTCAAGCTGGTTTTAGAAAAAGTAGAGGAACCAGAGATCAAATTGCCAACATCCACTGGATCATGGAAAAAGCAAGAGAGTTCCAGAAAAACATCTATTTCTGCTTTATTGACTATGCCAAAGCCTTTGACTGTGTGGATCACAATAAACTGTGGAAAATTCTGAAAAAGATGGGAATACCAGACCACCTGACCTGCCTCTTGAGAAATCTGTATGCAGGTCAGGAAACAACAGTTAGAACTGGACATGGAACAACAGACTGGTTCCAAATAGGAAAAGGAGTATGTCAAGGCTCTATATTGTCACCCTGCTTATTTAACTTATATGCAGAGTACATCATGAGAAACGCTGGGCTGGATGAAGCACAAACTGGAATCAAGATTGCCGGGAGAAATATCAATAACCTCAGATATGGAGATGACACCACCCTTATGGCAGAAAGTGAAGAGGAGCTAAAAAGCCTCTTGATGAAAGTGAAAGAGGAGAGTGAAAAAGTTGGCTTAAAGCTCAACATTCAGAAAATGAAGATCATGGCATCCGGTCCCATCACTTCATGGGAAATAGAAGGGGAAACAGTGGAAAGAGTGTCAGACTTTATTTTTGGGGGCTCCAAAATCACTGCAGATGGTGACTGCAGCCATGAAATTAAAAGACGCTTACCTCTTGGAAGAAAAGTTATGACCAACCTAGATAGTATATTCAAAAGCAGAGACATTACTTTGCCGACTAAGGTCCGTCTAGTCAAGGCTATGGTTTCTCCTGTGGTCGTGTATGGATGTGAGAGTTGCACTGTGAAGAAGGCTGAGCGCCGAAGAATTGATGCTTTTGAACTGTGGTGTTGGAGAAGACTCTTGAGAGTCCCTTGGACTGCAAGGAGATCCAACCAGTCCATTCTGAAGGAGATCAACCCTGGGATTTCTTTGGAAGGAATGATGCTAAAGCTGAAACTCCAGTACTTTGGCCACCTCATGCGAAGAGTTGACTCATTGGAAAAGACTCTGATGCTGGGAAGGATTGGGAGCCAGAAGAGAAGGGGACAACCGAGGATGAGATGGCTGGATGGCATCATGGACTCGATGGACGTGAGTCTGAGTGAGCTCCGGGAGATGGTGATGGACAGGGAGGCCTGGCGTGCTGCGATTCATGGGTTCACAAAGAGTCAGACATGACTGAGCGACTGAACTGAACTGAACTGAACTGATACAATGATCCAGGAGCTAGAAGGCAGAAGGATGGGAGAGACCAGCTTTCCACAACTTCAGCAATTGGCTACAGGTAAGCATGATTGTGGATCATGGCTTTTCTGTGGCAAAGTTCCAGAAGCTAACCTAACTTTATGGGTGGTGGGAAGCAGCTACAGTTGTAGCTTTCCCACTTAGGTTCTAAGCCCTTTCAACAATACCTAATTCCCTACGTTAAGGTTTTTCTGTTTAAAATAATTGGAGAGATTTCTGTTTGCTGTGAGGACACACTGACTGATACAAACGATTCTTGAACGCATTTTACACTTTGGCTTCAATCCTTATCTCAAACCTTTTCTCCAGTCATTTCTGCACAACATGAAGAATATTTGCTATTCAGGAATGTACTTAGCGTCATGACCTCTCATCTGTGCAAGTGCCGTTCCTTCTGTTTCAAATACCTTTGCTTTTTTTCCCAATTGTATTTATTATCTGTTGCTGCATAACAAATTACCCCTAACCTTGTTGTTGTTATTGTTCAGTTGCTCAGTCATGTCCGACTCCATGAGACCCTATGGATTGTAGCACGCCAGGCCTCCATGTCCTTTACTGTCTCCTGGAGTTTGCTTAAACTCATGTCCATTGAGTCAGTGATGCCATCCAACCATCTCATCTTCTGTCATCCTCTTCTCCTGCCTTTAATCTCTCCTAGCATCAGGGTCTGTCCCAGTGAGCTGGTTCTTCGCATCATGTGGCCAAGGTATTAAGCCTAACCTTAATGACTAGTAGTAACACTTGTTATCTAGAGTTGTTGTCTGTCAGCAATCTGGACATGGCCAACTGGGTCCTTTGCTTCAGGGCTCTCTCAGAGCTGCAGCATCAGTCAGGGCTGTATTCTTCTCAGGGCTCCTCTAGGGGGGGAATCACTTTTAAGTTTATTCATGTGGTTGTTGGCAGGATTTAGTTCCTTGTTTGCTATCTGCCAAAGGCTAACCACCGTACCCACATGGAACTCACTATTGGGGTAGCTCACAAAATGGCAGCTTGCTTCATCAGAACCAGCAAGGCTGAAGAGTCAGAGAGTATGCTAGCAAGCCTTTTATACCTAATCTTAGAGGTGATATCCCATTACTTTTGTATATTCTATTCATTATAAGTAAATTACTACGTCCAGCTCACACTTAAGAGGAAGGGATTATGCCAAAGCATGAATGCACCAAGGTAGTTTCCCAGTGGTTCAGTGGTAAAGAACTTGCTTGCCCATGCAGGAGGCACAGGTTCAATCCCTGGGTGGGGAAGGTGCCCTGAAGAAGGAAACAGCAACCCACTTTATTATTCTTGCCTGGGAAATCCCATGGACAGAGGAGCCTGGTGAGCTACAGTCCATGGGGTCTCAAAAGAGTCAGGCACGACTCAACGACTAAACAACAAAAACAATGAATACCAAGAGGTGGGGGATCACTGGGAGTCTTTTTAGAAGACTGCCTCCAACAAACATTAGTCATTCTTCTCATTCTTTCTCTTTGCATTTTGTTTGTATGTCTGTTAGCTTATGCGACATGGTATCATTCTTACTTGTGTTAGAAAAACTGTGTGGGTCTTTCTTTTACTCTCATACTATTGCCACACCCACAACACTTCTGTCATCACATATGTGTGAGATTTTCCCCACAACAAGCAATTCTCTGGGATACCAGCTGGGTATCGTGTGCGCATGCAAAGTCGTGTCTGACTCTTTGCCACCCTACGGGCTGTAGCCCTCCAGGCTGCTCTGTCTTTGGGATTCTCCAGGCAAGAATACTGGTGGAGAAGGCAAGGGCAACCCACTCCAGTACTCTTGCCTGGACAATCCATGGATGGAGGAGCCTGGTGGGCTGCAGTCCATGGGGTCGCTGAGCGTTGGGTACGACTGAGCGACTTCACTTTCATTTTTCACTTTCACACATCAGAGAAGGAAATAGCAACCCACTCCAGTGTTCTTGCCTGGAGAATCCCAGGGATGAGGGAGCCTGATGGGCTGCCATCTCTGGGGTCGTGCAGAGTCAGACACGACTGAAGCGACCTAGCAGCAGCAGCAGGCAAGAATACTGGAGTGGGTTGCTATTTCCTCCTCCAGGGGATCTTCCTGATGCAGGGATTGAACCCGCATCTCTTTCCTCTTCTGCATTGGCAGGCGGGTCCCTTACCACTAGTCCTGGGAAGGACATTAATTCAATTCTGACAAAGTCCACCTGGAGATAACGTCAGAGCCCTCCGGTTAACGGTTCAGTTCCAAAAGCCTGTCCCTCGTGCCCACTTCAGACACCAATCAAACACTGGGTTGTTACCCATGCTTCTGAAAGGAAAGGAAAGGAAAGGAAAGTTAGTCACACAGTTGTGTCCGACTCTTTGCGATCCCATGGACGATAGTCCACCAGGTCCACTGTCCATAGAATTCTCCCGGCAAGAGTACTGGAGTGGGTTGCCATCCCCTTCTCCAGGGGATCTTCCCGACCCAGAGATCAAACCCAGGTCTCCTGCATTGCAGGTAGATTCTTTACCAACTGAGCTACTAGGGAAGCCCTTGCTTCTGAACCATTGGCTATAGAATAGAGGTTCCCAGAACCCGCTCCTCGGATTTAACTAATTTACTAGAACGGCTCACAGAGTGCAGGAAACCAGTTTACTGTTTACCAGTCTATTTAAAGAGAGATGATAAAGGATACAGATGCACAGAACAAGGAAGAGATGCACAGGACAGGCATGTGGGAAGGGGTGCAGAGCTCCCGTGCCTTCTCCAGGTACACCAGTCTCCCAGCACTGCATCACCACCCTGGAAGCTCTCTGAACCCCGCACTCTGGGGTGGTTCATTTGGCAGCACTGGGTCTGCACTGCTGCGCGTGGGCTTTTCACTGCTGTGCTCCGGCTTTCTCTAGTTGCAGGGAGTGGGGCTTATTCTCTAGCTGCAGTGTAGGGGCTTCTCATTGTGGTGGCTTCTCTTGTTGTGGAGCACTGGCTCTTGGCAGTGCATAGGCTTGAATAGTTGTGGGGCCAGGGCTTAGTTGCCATGTGGCATGTGGGATCTTATTTTCCAGACCAGGGATTGAACCCATGTCTACCAGCAACACCAGCCCTGCATTGGCAAGCAGATTCTTAACCACTGGACCACCAGGAAAGTTCCTGTGGGGATTTTTATAGAGGCTTCATCACATAAGCATGATCACTCATTAAATCCCTTTCCAATTCCTCTCTGGATGATAAGGAGGGAGACTGAACAGTTTCAAGCTTCTATTCATGACTTGGTCTTTCTGGTGATCACCCACCATCTAGAAGCCTACCAAAAGTCATGTCATTAGAACAAAAGACACTTCTACCACCCAGAGAAAAGATTCCAAGAGGTTTAGGAACTCTGTGTCAGGATACAGGGTCAAAACACAAATATTAGAACAAAAGATGTTCCTAGTACTTTTATCACTTAGGCTGTTTTAGGAGTTCTGTGCCTGGATTTAAGGGCACCATATATATTAGCACATACATGGCTGGCTCTCAGTAAATGCCAAATGACCACACGCATACACTTTCAGATTTCATGAGCTCCAAGTCAATACCTTTATCCAGCTCTCTGTATCGAGGCTGAAGATCATCCATTACAGGGCCGATTGTTCCTGGCCATCCAAATATTGTTCTTCCTGATGACACTCTTGGTACAGAATGCAGCTGTGAATAAGCCAGGAGAATACATAAAGACTATTATGCTTGAACTTTATGAGTTGTGCATTGACTCACCTTTATGAGTAATCTCATATTAATATTTATTTTAGCAGGGAAACTGCAGTGTGTTTTGGACAGTGGTCAAGTTAAAGAAAGTTGAGCTCCCTCAGCAACCACAAGACCAATAAATATTAGCAAAAGGTGGCTCCTCTCTAGGTTTATTTTAGTCTTTGAAATCTATGGTGTTTTTAAAAATTTTTTTATTCATTTGTTAATTGAAGGACAATTGCTGTACAGAATTTTGTTCTTTTCTGTCAAACATCAACAAGAATCAGCCCTAGGTACTCCTCCCAAACTTCCGTCCCGTCTCGCTCCCCATTCCACCCTTCTGGATTGTTACAGAGCCCCTGTTTGAGTTCCCTGAGTCATAGAGCAAATTCCCATTGGCTATCTATTTTACATACGGCATTCTAAGTTTTCATGTTACTCTCTTCATACATCTCACCATCTCCCTCCTCCCCTCCCCCCATGCCCATAGGTCTGTTTTCTAAATAAATTCATCAGTACCATCTTTCTAGATATATATATATATGTGTTAATATATGGTATTTATATTTCTCTTACTTCACCCTGTATAATAGGCTCTAGTTTCATCCACTTCATTAGAACTGACTCAAGTGTGCTCCTTTTTATGGCTGAGTAATATTCCATTGTGTATATGTACCACAACTTCTTTATCCATTCATCTGTCAATTGGCATCTAGGTTGTTTCCATCTTCTAGCTATTGTAAATAGTGCTGTAATGAACATTGGCACACACGTGTCTTTTTCAATTTTGATTTCCTCAGGATGTATGCCTAGTAGTGGGATTGCTGAGTCATATGGTAGTTTTATGCCTAGTTTTTTTAAGGAATCTCCATACTGTCTTCCATTGTGGCTGTATCAGTTTACATTCCCACCAGCAATGCAAGAAGGTTCCCTTTTCTCCACACCCTCCTCAGCATTTATTGTCTGTAGACTTTTTGATGATGGCCATTCTGACTGGTATGAGGTGGTATCTCATTGTACTTTTGATTTTCATTTCTCTAATAATGAGTATGTTAAGGATCTATTTAGGGTGATTTCTTGGCAATCTGATATTCTGCATACTAAATTTTAAGGTTCTCTAGAAATTAGAACTATTTGGGTGCATTTCCAGACTTTTTTTTTTTACTGTTCCATTCATTTTTATTTTGTCTAGCTTTTTGTCTTCAGGTAAACTGAAGACATTCTTTTGTGTCTTCACAAAAAAAAAAAAACAAACTCAATTAAAAGTACAATCTCTATAAATACCAAAATATGTAACAGAATACTCCATTGTGCATATTCTTTTACTTATGAAGATTATAATTTTATCAAAAGCTAAAATGCAAAAAAGCAAAATGGCTGTCTGAGGAGGCCTTACAAATATCTGAGAAAAGAAGAGATGCGAAAAGCAAAGGAGAAAAGGAAAGATATACCCATTTGAATGCAGACTTCCAAAGAATAGCAAGGAGAGATAAGAAAGCCTTCTTCAGTGATCAGTGCAAAGAAATTGAGGAAAACAATTGAATGGGAAAGACTAGAGATCGCTTCAAGAAAATTAGAGATACCAAGGGAACATTACATGCAAAGATGGGCACAGTAAAGGACAGAGCTGGGAAACATTTCAAACTTTAGCAGAAGCAAGACAATATTCTCATCCCTGCTTCTACCTCTATGTTTCCCCTCCCTTTTTTATTTTGCTGCACCAGATCTTAGTTGCACTATGTGGGATCTTTCTTGCATCATGTGGGATCTTTAGTTGCAGCATGCAGGATCTAGTTCCCTGACTAGGGATCAAACCCGGGCCCCTTGCATTGGGAGCATGAAGTCTTAACCACTGGACCATCTAGGAGTCCCTAGATGCCCCCTTTCTAATACCCCCTCATGAAAAGAGCCCTGGAGAAGGAAATGGCAACCCACTCCAGTACTGCCTGGAGAAGTTCATGAACAGAGAAACCAGGCAGGCTGTAGTCCTTGGGGTTGCAAGAGTCGGACACAACTTAATTACTAAACCACCACCACGATGAGAGGAGCCATTGCTAACCTCGTTGATAAAGGTCAGGACCTCTATTAGCCCTTATTTCACTGGTGAGTAGAGTTATTCTGCCTTAAAACTCAGGACTTATTCATGGCACTCAACTGTCCACTTTCTGTCTCAGACTCTGGCAGGGCCTAGTGCCTAGAGGCAGAGTAGCCATCCATCACTTCCACACTAAACACGTGGTTAGATAAGTGGACTTGTAGCTCCCTTTGCAGTCTTCTCTTTCTGGATAATATTTAGGCCTCTAGCCTTAAGCCCTGTGCCCAAAGTAGCTTCCAAAGAGAGCCCTCCACTGGGGGTTATTGGTTGATATCAATAAAGTGTGGGCAGAGGCAGAGATCATTATGGTACTGTCCATACTTGTGACACTGCCTGGACTTCCTTTATTCTCCTTTTCTAGAATGATGGCTTGTAAGGAACCAGCGTAATCTGCACTTCTCTGGCTCTGCTGAAGCAGAGTCCTACTCCTTAAAAAAATAAGAAACCTCCCTTTAGATTTGTCCAGAAGCAGACAACTGAAATGTATACACTAGCCAGTGTGGTCATCAGCCTTTTGGCATTGTTTTTCCCACTGCTCTCAGTCTAATTCCCCAACAGTGAGTGTTGTCTTGTCTTCTATTAGGCGCTCTGGCCACTTCTGCTTGTTTCTTCCTTTTCCTACCAAGCACTATGACTATTTCCTCTAAGGTACCAATACATCTACCAGGCACCACTGTCTGTACTGAGCGCTGCTTCTGTCTCCTCTGGGAACTGCGACACCCACAGGAAACCAGTGACATTGACAGGCCCTGCTGCTGCTCCCTGGTAATACCCTCTGTGGCACCTATCAGCTAACAGTGTTACCTCTCTCGATGGCAGTTGTCTGTTAGAGACAGCTGCTTTTTTCTCCAGCTGCCACAAAACTCTGCAGGCACAGCCCTCTCTGCCTGCTATTATTGCAGTTGCCTGACACCAGCACTGATGGGCTGAAATCCCTGAAGTACCAAAGCTAAGGAATGTGCTGGATAGGCACGCTGAGTTTAGCAGGACAAACATCAAGATACCCTGTTAAATTTGAATTTCTGGTAAGTAATAAATAACATTTTAGTTCCACATATTGGTGTGATGTAAAATTTAGGACCTATTTATACTAAAAAAAAAAGAAAGAAAGAAAGAAAAAACTGTTGTTTACCTGAAATTCAAATTTAACCAGGCATCCCTGTTTATCTGGTAACCCTAGTGTGGAACAAGTGGAGAATTAGTGCTTCTTTCTCCAGTTGCAATTAACTTCATTTGAAATAGACCAAATTAGTACTTACCATAACCTAAAATACTGACTTTTTAGTGCAGACAGCTTTTGCAGTTTTTATTAACATCCTTTTATAAATCTATGGCATGGATTTGACTCCATGGGAACTGGTTCATGGATAAAAATCAAGTTAAAGTCACCTCTCTCCAACCCACTCCCCATCCCTTGACTAAGGCTTTATTACGCAAACATTCATAATGGCCTGGCTTCCTTTCCCCTTCAGATAAGTTCTCTCCATTGAGGACAAAAAGAGAGATAGAGGAGGAGGCTATCACAACCAGATAGTAAAGCATATTATAAATCTCCTGTAATTAAAACAATGCAATACTAGTACATGAAAAGACTAATCAAGATTTTAAATCTTTTAAATCTTAAACTAGGAACATTAGTATGAACTCTGGCTTATTATTTCCTTTTTAATTTCCCTAACTCTGTACACTAAAAATGACTAGAAGTAATGATAGTCCAATAGCTATGGATATATCTAGTGACAAGATTGGACCCTGTATACCATTCCCCAGTAATAGGATCTAGAATTCCTTGGAAGAATGGCTAGTTCCAGATCTGGAGCAAAAAAATTTAGAAGATAAGCCAGGGACCAGAATGCAAGGAAGCTATCAAAGTCTTGCCTAAAAGACTGTACTGTGGTTATCACTGGCCAAAACTGGGATTATATAAACATCAAAACTAATAATAAATTCAATTGATCAAATATTTAAAACCCACAAATTCATAATTATACTGAAAAAGTAAAATTCCACACCCTGGACACAATTGTAAGGAGCTAGTTACCACCTCCTTAAAAGGAAAGAATTTGATATTTCTTGTGTCTTTCCTGTATGAACAGTATTTCAGGGTAAACAAATAGCCTTTTTATACTTTTTACAAAAGTGATGCTACTGAGTGATAATTTAGTGATAACTAAGTTACTAATTTCTGATAACTAGAAAATCAACATTTTGTAATCCCTAATAAAATAGATTCAGGCTACCATCATAATGGATAAAAGCATTAGATGAAATATTGATGGGAGTCCCGATGATCAGTCTTAAAGCAGATACTGTGGGCCTTCTGATGCGAGGCAGCATGAAGCACACAGCAGAACCTAGGAAGTATTCCTGCCCAAACAGTTGAATGTGAGACAAATCAAGCCTCTAAAGCCAAACTGTTCATACAGGAAATGTGGCAAGAAAAGGGAGCAAGGTAAATGGAAGAAAACAGATAAATCCAAAATGAAGGGATAGTCTATGCAACAGCTAACCCAGGGTGATAGTCCTTATACATTAATGTAGCTAAATCTTGTTGTTGTTCAGCCACTCAGTCCTGACTCTCTGCGACCCCATGGACTGCAGCACGCCAGGCAGGACTCCTATCCTTCACCATCTCCCGGAGCCTGCTCAAACTCATGTCCATCGATTCAGTGATTCCATACAACCATCTCATCCTCTGTCATCCCCTTCTTCTCCTGCCTTCAATCTTTCCCAGCACCAGGGTCTTTTCTAATGAGTCAGCTCTTTGCATGAGTTGGCCAAAGTGTTGGAGTTTCAGCATCAGTCCTTCCAAAGAATATTTGGGGTTAATTTTCTTTAGGATTGACTGGTTTAATCTCCTTGTGGTCCAAGGGACTCTCAAGAGTCTTCTCCAACACCACAGTTCAAAAGCATCAATTTTTTGACACTTGGCCTTCTTTATGGTCCAATTCTCACATCCATACATGACTACTGGAAAAACCATAGCTTTGACTAAATGGACCTTTGTTGGCAAAGCAATGTCTCTGTTTTTTCATATGCTGTTTAGGTTGGTCATAACTTTTCTTCCAATGAGCAAGCGACTTTTAATTTCATGGCTGCAGTCACCATCTGCAGTGATTTTGGAGCGCTCCCCACCCCCCACAAAAAAGTCTCTCACTGTTTCCATTGTTTCCCCATTATTTGCCATGAAGTGATGGGACCTGATGCCGAGATCTTAGTTTTTTGAATATTGAGTTTTAAGCCAGCTTTTTCACTCTCCTCTTTCACTTTCATTAAGAGGCTTTTTAGTTCCTCTTAGTCCCTAGTTATTCAAATACTAATCTAAGTGTTTCTCTGAAGGTATTTTGTAAATGAAATGAAAGTCCTGATCAATTGACTTTAAGCAAGGAGATCCAACCAATCCATTCTGAAGGAGATCAGCCCTGGGATTTCTTTGGAAGTTCAGTTCAGTTCAGTCGTTCAGTCATGTCCGACTCTTAGCGACCCCATGAATCACAGCACGCCAGGCCTCCCTGTCCATCACCATCTCCCAGACTTCACTCAGACTCACGTCCATCGAGTCCATAATGCCATCCAGCCATCTCATCCTCTGTCGTCCCCTTCTCCTCCTGCCCCCAATCCCTCCCAGCATCAGAGTCTTTTCCAATGAGTCAACTCTTCGCATGAGGGGTCCGAAGTACTGGAGCTTCAGCTTTAGCATCATTCCTTCCAAAGAAATCCCAGGGTTGATCTCCTTCAGAATGGACTGGTAGGATCTCCTTGCAGTCCAAGGGACTCTCAAAAGTCTTCTCCAACACCACAGTTCAAAAGCATCAATTCTTTGGCACTCAGCCTTCTTCACAGTCCGACTCTCACATCCATACATGACCACAGGAAAACCATAGCCTTGACTAGACGGACCTTAGTCGGCAAAGTAATGTCTCTGCTTTTGAATATACTATCTAGGTTGGTCATAACTTTTCTTCCAAGGAGTAAGCGTCTTTTAATTTCATGGCTGCAGTCACCATCTGCAGTGATTTTGGAGCCCAAAAAAATAAAGTCTGACACTGTTTCTACTGTTTCCCCCTCTATTTCTCACGGAGTGATGGGACCAGATGCCATGATCTTCGTTTTCTGAATGTTGAGCTTTAAGTCAACTTTTTCACTCTCCTCTTTCACTTTCATCAAGAGGCTTTTTAGCTCCTCTTCACTTTCTGCCATAAGGGTGGTGTCATCTTTGGAAGGAATGATGCTAAAGCTGAAACTCCAGTACTTTGGCCACCTCATGCGAAGAGTTGACTCATTGGAAAAGATCCTGATGCTGGGAGGGATTGGGGGCAGGAGGAGAAGGGGATGACAGAGGATGACATGGCTGGATGGCATTACTGACTCGATGGACGTGAGTCTGAGTGAACTCCAGGGGTTGGTGATGGACAGGGAGGCCTGGCGTGCTGTGATTCATGGGGTCGCAAAGATTCGGACACGACTGAGCGACTGAACTGAACTGAACTGTAGAAGTTCCAACTCATGCCCAAGCGTTGCAGCCTTCCTTCCTGACAGCTTGCTCTATGTATGGATTTCCAGCTTGCCATGACAGCCCTGACGACTGAGTCAGTTTCTTGCAGTAATCTCTTAGAATATATTTCCTACTGGTTCTGTTTCTCTGCTTGAACCCTAACACACCCAGTTTTTGTAACAAGTTGATAGCATGAAAAAAGCAGAATAGACAGACTGTTCTAAATTTTAAAACTTAACAATCAAACACAAGGAGAGGCCATAAACAGTGATCATAGAACATAGCGATGAAGGATTGTTTGGATTCTAATTCAAAACAAATTAGTACAAATGTATTATCTGTAAAAAGACATGTTTCACATAATCTGGAAATATAATAGCGAACCAGCTGCTTCTAGTCTTTGTTTTCCATGTAGCAGAGTGATAAACTGACCTGACTTTAGCTCTCTCAGGATAGACTCTGCCATTTCCCATTAGTCTGTCTATCTGACAAGGGCCCAAAAGACAAAGGTGAATAGCTTCCAGGATTGGAGCAAGTAATCTCTATGTTGCTCTTGAATTTTCCCACTTCATTTCCCATGGCCCTGTCTGTATGCATTGGATTGATTTTTCCTTACATTATGCATGATAGTTTGAGGCTCATATTTGCATAAGGAGAAACATGACTTTGATCTGTGTTATTATTAGGCACAGCTGGTTTCGGGAAAAACAGACTTCCAGAGGGAAGAGCTTAAAGAAGTAAAGATGGCCAATATGGTTTAGTCGCTAAATCGTATCCGACTCTTGCCAGGCTCCTCTGTCCATGGGATTTTCCAGGCAAGAATACTGGAGTGAGTTGCCATTTCCTTCTCCAGGGGATCTTCCTGACCTGCACTAGGTCAGGAGCCCGGGACTCCTGCACTGCAGGCATCAAGATGGCTGATTGATAGTAGTGAAACATTTATAGTGGTAAAACATTGTGAAAGGATCTGATAGCTAGAGAAGAAAATGTTACCTTGTCTCCTACCCAAAAAATGTTGTCAGAGAGGTGAATCCCTCTGGTTTCAGTAAGGCAGAGAGCCGTTCAAAGAAAAAGCAGATGGCTGAGGAGATGTTGGCAGGAAAATCGGAATTCTTGTGGTCAAATTGAGATGGCTGAGGCAGAGAATAACCTTGCCTGAGGTAAGGGATGAGTTATGACCAAGGAAGGTGGGCGGTGAAGAGTTCTGTTAAGATTAGTGATCACAGTACATTGTAATGAAAGATTGTGGGGGAGGGTGTTAGGAGGTGGCTTGGATTAACCTAATAACCATGGGAGTAGGTAGTATAGAGAGCTATCTCTCCCGCAAGACCCAGATAGATCTTTAGGGCAATGGGGTGGTAAAACCACTCATTTAAAACAGTTGCCAAACACTAGGGTCCATTTTCTCGACCTGCTCTGGCTTAATATTGAGCACCGGCACCTCACTGGAAAGCTATGACCAACCTAGACAGCACATTAAAAAGCAGAGACACTACTTTGCTGACAAAAGTCCATATAGTGAAAGCTATGGTTTTTCCAGTAGTCTGGTATGGATGTAAGAGTTGGACTATAAAGAAAGCTGAGTGCCGATGAATTGATGCTTTTGAACTGTGGTGTTGGAGAAGAGTCTTGAGAGTCCCTTGGACTGCAAAGAGTTCAAACCAGTCAATCCCAAAGGAAATCAGTCCTGAATATTCATTGAAAGGACTGATGCTGAAGCTGCAATACTTTGACCACCTAATAAAGAACTGACTCATTAGAAAAGACCCTGATGCTGGGAAAGACTGAAGGCAGGAGAAGGGGATGAAAGAGGATGAGATGGTTGGATGGCATCACTGACTCGATAGACATGAGTCTGAGTAAGCTCCAGGAGTTGGTGATGGACAGGGAAGCCTGGCATGGTGCAGTCCATAGGGTCGCAAAGAGTCGGCCACAACTGAGCAACTGAACTGAATCTTTGTGGTATAGACTTAAAAGCTAACATTTTAAGTTGCTTGCTCTGACAGCAAGATACAGAATAGACTGAATAAATATGTTTCAGGATAGATTGATCAGCTAAGGTATGCTAATCTATCTGTGGCCATTGATCTAATATGAAACTTTGACTGAGATGATAGGAATAAACAAGAAAGGGTTATACCCAACAGTAAAGTACAGTAGCTAAAACATGAGGTTCTGAATTCAGACAGTGGGTTTGAATCCTTGCTCTGCCATGTTTGCACTATGTGAACTTGGGCAAGTTATTGCACCTCTCTAGGACTGTTTCCTTGTCTGTAAAACTGAGATGATATTAGTATCTTTAACAACTGTCTTTTAGGACCATGTGAGCTTTATAGGAGATAATACATACAGAGCACTAAGAACTCAAAAAAAAAAAAAAAGGATTAAAAAAATGAGAAGAAATTTTAATGAAGGTACAGGATACCAGAATGCTTTAAGAGACAGAAAGATATCTCTTGAGTCTGAGCAACCAGAAGAAATATTGAAAGTTAACATTAATCAGTATTGACTTGGGAATCATCTGTATACAGGTGATAATTGCGGCTATGAGTGCATGAGCTCTCCAAATGTTTAAAAATAAAAGCAGAGGACTGAGGCCAGAGCTTGAGAAGCAGCAGCCTGAGAGGGGGAGTCAGTCAAATATAAAAACCTCAAATTCAGTATCCTGGAAAATGATGATGCTTTCATCTTAACTGTAGATGACCCATTCCTCTGTGTTCTAGCTCGATCTAACTTTTGTAATACATTGTGAGGGAAAGCACTAGTGGCCAGAAAATTTCTGGATTCCAACCCAGTTTAGTTAACTTGCTCTTTAGTCCTTAGGTGAATCATTTCCCACCTTTGGATCTCAGTCTCCTCATCTATAAAATAAGAATGTTGGACAAGAGGACTTATTGGTTCTTCCTACTTTATGATTTTATGAATTATATACAGGAAGTTAAAAATGTTTACAACCCATAGCCACTGAAAGCCTTCCTCATATATTCCCACCGCCCTATCACAGATGTTTAGTGACCTTATGAAAAGCAGGAGACACTGGACATACTTTCCTAGAAAAAATATTCAAAATTCTCTCAAATTTTCCTGGTCTTCACTAAAGGACTGTGTTTACTACAATTTTATCAAAGCCTCTGTTTTAACTGGAAAATACATATATAAACTATGGCAATCTGAATACACATTACAAGAGGATCCTTCTTCTTATAAAAGGATTAACTTAGAGATTTCTTCTCCCTTAACTCTTTTAAAATCTTTTCTTAAAACTGTCATTTATTTACAAGTTTGTATTAGTTTCAGGTATACAGCAAAGTGATTCAGTTATATACAGATTCAATTATAGGTTATTACAAGATATTGAATATAGTTGGACCTTGTTTATCTATTTTATATAGTATCTGTTAATCCCAAACTCCTAATTTATCCCCGCCCCCATAACTGTTTATATTTATGGCTTCCTACAAACATTTTTCCTCCACTTTTTCTATATATTAAAGAAAAATAAAGGCTTCCTTATCTTGCTACAAAACAACTTCATAAATCCTATTCCAGAGAGAACTTCTAATCTCTTTTATTTTGGTTTTTAAGATAATCCTTATTACTAACCTATTGGTTTACATTCTAACTAAATTATTATGCTTGTGCAAAGTTAAGGAAAGAGCTGTACTGATGAGAAAGAACTATCTAGAGATGTCTGTAATAATACCAATTTAATGTTGATTTTAAAATATTTAAGTCTTGTGATCTTGCCAAAAGTCCAGTCCTTATTATATTCTCCATGAGCTATATAAGAGTACTGGCCCTATTTCATAAAATTGAAGGTAATTTGTAGAGTGATTTTCCTGACTTCCAGGCTCAGATCAGATTGAAATATAAACACTCTTAGAATTTAAACAGATATGTTTTTTTCCCAACATCATTAAGGTATAATTGGCATCGTTAAGCTATAATAAACTGCACGTGATAGAAGTGTACAGTTTGAGAGATTTTGACACATGTATACAACTATGAAACGTGTGTTAGTTGCTCAGGGTACGACTCTTTGTGAACCATAGACAGTAGCCCACCAGGCTCCTCTGTCCATGAGATTCTCCAGGCAAGAGTACTGGAGTAGGTTGCCATTCCCTTCTCCAGGGGATCTTCCTGACCCAAAGATCGAACCTGGGTCTCCTGCAATGCAGGCAAATTCTTTACTGTCTGAGCCACCAGTGAAGCCATACACCCATGAAACCATCACTACTACTACTACTACTACTAAGTCACTTTAGTCGTGTCCGACCCTTTGTGACCCCATAGACAGCAGCCCACCAGGCTCCCCCGTCCCTGGGATTCTCCAAGCAAGAACACTGGAGTGGGTTGCCATTTCCTTCTCCAAAGCATGAAAGTGAAAAGTGAAAGGGAAGTCGCTCAGTCATGTCCGACTCTTCACGACCCCCTGGACCGCAGCCTACCAGGCTCCTCTGTCCATGGGATTTTCCAGGCAAGAGTACTGGAGTGGGGTGCCATCGCCTTCTCCGATGAAACCATCACTAGAATCAAGAAAATGAATCTATCACCCCCAAAAGTTTTCTCTTGCCTCTAAGTAATGCCACCCTCCCGTTCATCTCTACACTGGCCCCTTTTCACCCCTCACTCCAAGTAAACTCCATTCCTCACTGCTTTCTGTATCACTACAGTTTGGATTCTCTAGAATTTTACATCAGTTAAATCACTGGGTGAATTGTCTTTTAGTCTGATTTCTTTCACTCAAAATAATTATTTTGAGATTTATCCATGTTTTTAAGATTCATCCATGTTTTCCAATTTGGGCCTGTTACAAATAATGCTGCAATGAATATTCATGTATAAGTCTTTATGGGTAAATACCTAGGAGTGGAATGGCTGGATCATATGCTCTGTGTGTGTAACTCTTTTAAAAATGGCCAAATTTTTTCCTAAAAATAGTTGTATCATTTTGCATTCCCAATATGCAGTCTATGAGAATTTCTGTTGTTCCACATCCTTGCCCACTTTATATGATCAGTCTTTTTAATTTTAGCCATTCTGTTGACTAGGATGTGCAGTGATATCTCGTTGTACTTTTTAACTAGCATTTCCTTGATGGTAATGGTGTTGAGCATATTTTTGTGTTCTTATTTTGTCATCCATGTATTTTCTTAGGTGTGGTACCAATTAAATTTTATTGTCCATTAAAAAAAATTGGTTGTCATATTGAATTTTAACAGTTCTTTATATATTATAGTTAGAAGTCCCTTGTCAAATAAATGTTTTGCAAATACTTGCTCCCAGTCTATGGCTTGCCTCTTCATTTTAAGTGTGCTTTGAAAAGCAAAAGTTTAAATTTTAAGGAAGTGAAATTTAGTAAATATAATTTTTTCCTTTTATGGATTGTGCTTTTTTGCTATTTTCTTAATCTTAGCCAAATTTGAGGCCACTAAAATTTTTCTATGTTCTTTTCTATAACATTTATAATTTTAGCACTTAAATTTAGATTTGTGATCCATTTTTAGTTACCTTTTCATATGGAATGAGGACAGGGTCAAGATTTTTTTCATTTTTTATTTTTATTTTTATCATATGCTATCCAGTTGTTTCAGCATCTTTTGTTAAAGGGATTATCCTTTCCCCATTGAATTGCATTGGCATATTTGTTGAAAATCAATTTGTGTAGGTCTATTTCTGCACTCTATTCTGTTAACTCCATTTTGTCTGTTTTTACACTGATACCACACTGTGTTATCACTGTATCTCATAAAGTCTTGAAGTCAGGTAGTGTAAGTCACTCAACTTTGTTGTTTTTAGTCAGTTTTGGCTACTCTAGGTAGCGTTTTCATAGACATTTTAGAATCAGCTTTCTAATTTCCACAAAATGAATCTGCTATGATTTTTATTATACTTGCCCTGCTTATAGATCAATTCAGAGAAAAAAATGACATTTTAAAAATACTGAATCTTCTGATCCACGAACATTATATATTCCTGTATTTAGATGTTTAATTTCTCTCACAGTATTTCAGTTTTCAATTTATATGTCTTTCACATTTTGCTCAAGTGTATCCCTAAGTTTTATGTATGTGTGTGTGTGTGTTTGGCATTTTTTTGCTGCTAAAGGGTACTTTAAAATTTCAGTCTAATTTTTCATTATTACTATAGAAACATAAACTGATTTTTATATATTGACTTGGTATCCTACGAAACTCACTTCTAGTTCTAGTAGCTTTTTTGGTAATATAACATGGTATTTTTGTCTGAAAATACAGTGTTAAACTTTTTTCCTTTCAATGTGAATGCTTTTTTAAAAGTTTCTTTGTCTAGTTTTATTGCACTGACTAGAATCTCCTACTTTATATTTAATTGAAGGCAATTTTTCAGAGATATAGACTTAACTCCTGGCCCAGATTAGGCTCAACTACAGGACCTTGTTTAATTAGATATTTAAAAATCATTATGTATGGTTCATTTCTAGGCTCTTTGCTTTTCTCACATTCAAATATTCATCAAATGTCCAAATATTGAACAAGTATTGAATGCCAGGCTTTGTGCTGATGTCAAGGAGATAATCCTCAATAAGGATTATCTCCATAAGGTATTAAAAAGGAGTATACATTGTAAATCAACTATATTTCAATTTAAAAT